>NW_016107370.1:2786850-2796694 GCF_001604975.1 Cebus imitator | reverse complement strand
TTTTTTTTGAAACAGGGTCTCAGTCTGTCACCCAAGCTAGAGTGCAGTGACGTGGTCTTGGCTCACTGCAGACTCAGCCTCCTGAGCTCAAGTGATCCTCCCACCTCAGCTTCCAAGTAGCTGAGACTACAGGTATGCAGCACTATGCCTGGCTAATCTTTGTATTTTTTTTTAGAGACAGCATTTTACTACATGGCCCAGGCTGAGCTCAAGATACTCCTCTGTCTTGGCCTCCCAAAGTGTTGGGATTACAGGCATGTGCCACTGTACCTGGCAACATTTTAAACTGATAATATGCCTCTCAGTAGAATTGTTAGTTCTTACCATCTAAACGTTATTGAATTAATTGCCTTATCCTTGAAGAAGGCACATCTTTTTTTTTTGACGGAGTTTCACAATTATTGCCCAGACTGGAATGCAATGGTGCGATCTCGGCTCACTGCAATCTCCGCCTTCCGGGTTCAAGCAATTCTCCTGCCTCAGCCTCTCAGGTAGCCATGATTACAGGCATGTGCCACCATGCGTGGCTAATTTTGTATTTTTAGTAGAGACAGGGTTTTTCCATGTTGATCAGGCTGGTCTTGAACTCCCAGCCTCAGGTGATCCACCTGCCTCAGCCTCCCAAAGTGCTGGGATTATAGACGTGAGCCACCACGCCTGGCCCTGGCATATCATTTTCTAAGAGAAAAATCGGAGACAGAGATAACTGACTTTCTATGATCCTAAAGAGTAGGATACGATTAAGATGCTTGTTTATGATCTCTATTGCCACTACATGTATGCTCACGGAAACATGTATACGGTATGTTTGCTGAGCACATTTTTATATGCCCAGTGCTCCGTCCTGTAGGACTTACATGTATTACCTAACTTGCAGTAACCTTGTGTTGTGGGAATTACTGTCATCCCCATTTTAAAGACGATGAAATTGAGGACTAGACAGGTTAATTTTTCTATGGCCCAAGCTAGCAAGTGGCACAACATGGATATGAACTCATGGGGGCAATGCCAGAACCTATGTTCTTTCTAGGTCATTTATTCCCATTTCTCTGAAAAGTATCCTTAAGCTGTCTCTTCTGTCTTTGTTGAAGACATTCTGTAAGCTGTGTTTCCAGCCAATGCACATTCCAGAATTTATCACTGATTCAGGGTGAGCTTAGTTGCGTGAACAATAAATTTATGGATCCAGGATGCTGGAAGCAGCACCACCTTGGATCAGAACAATTCATCCCTGTCATTGCCTTTGTTATGGGTTGCCCATGATGCCACTGCTAAAGTCCAGATACAGACCGAAGGGGTTGGCATCCCCCGAAGCACAGACTCAGACAGGTTTGTGCGATGGGGCCATTGTTTTGTAGCCCATCCTCAGAAGGCCAAGATTCCTCTAAATTGAATGCAGGTTGGGGGTGTCTGGGATGCCAAGTAACTCCCTCAAATTCCTCCCAGCTCACATGAGCTTTATTCTTCCTGTGGAAAGTAACCACTGCAAGCATTTGGTATGAGAATGAGGATTCTGTGAGATTATAAATAACATCCCCCTTCCTCCACTCCCCATGAGCATATTCCAGGAAAACATTTTGGGAGCCTAGAGGAAGATGAGTAACTAGAAGCAACCTTGGCCAGCTGTGACTACGGCCAAAACATGCATTTTGAGGTTAGAGTGCTGTGGTTTAACTCTGCCACAGTGAGCTGCTGTGAGGACCACTGTTTCTCTCTGATTTGTTTCTAAAATTTATTATTTGCATACAGAAATACTCCCCACAAAAAGCAAAATAAAACAACAAAGTAGCAGACTCTCATGATTGAATTATATGAGGTATTAGGGAGCTGCCTGGATAGCCCTCCTGATGGAAATGAGAGGGATGGGGACGAAGGGCTTACTAACATCACCATTGCTTCCGTTGTTTTTCAGGCCTCTCTCCTGATGTTTAACCTGGGCAGGGGATGGTATTCAGGCTCAATGACTTGTTGACCATGAAGAATGGGGGAAGGTGCTGTTCCTTTCTTATACTCATAAGAGGTTTCTGCCACTTTGATCCTTAAAAATGAGGTGATAGCCTCCCCAACAAAGCGGTGCTGCCGGCAAAGAGCCATGTTCAGTGCTGAGCACACAGACACCTCCTTCCCACCCGGTCCTGGGCTCTCTGCTCCCCATTGCCTCTGGCAGACCTCACTCTGATTACAGTAACTTCCCAGTGGGGACCAAGCCACCTCCAACAATCACAACACCTCATTAAGCCATCACTTCTAAACCCCTCTCCCACTCCGCCTTCTGGCAGGATTGTGCCAATAGGGAAAGCCCCTGATGGATTTTTAATTCTATTTCCTTTTCCTCCCTTAGACTGGGAAGGTCTAATGAGGCAACTAAGCTGTGAAGAGTTTCAGGGAAAGCTGGAATCTAGATGGTCTAGAAACCCACAAGCTGTTCATTATGTGAACAATCAATTATTGGCTGAGCCATGAGCACTGATCCAAATTCATGGAGAGGGGACAGAGTCCCAATCCTGTGTCTCATCCTAGAGCTGGCTGAAGTCTGGGCCATTACCCCTTATCTCTGTCAGCACTCTGCCCACCCAGTGAGCCAGCTCTCACAGGTCCTGCCTGGCTGGGGTCAGTTTTCCGCCTAGCTTGCCACCTCTGGGTTTTGTTGAGTCTTCTGTCTTAGGGCAACTACACACGCAGACAGCCTCCTGCTGTTTGCATTTTTTCTCAGGAAAGCCAGCTATAGCTTCTGAAGATTTCAGAAGCTAGGTCAATAGAAAAGAGCCAGAAAATCAAAAACAGAAGGCTGAGCAAGGTAGCTGACCTATGCTACAGCCTCTAGCACAGCTGAGGGGAACTGGGTGTGGCAGAGACTCGCTGATCTGGAATGTTGGCTACCAGCCCTCAGTTTTCATACCCAGAGCAGCTAGTCTTCCTTATGACAGCCATGATGATGACGATGGTGATGACCATCATGATGAATATAAGACTTTGCAAATAGCTTCATAACTGACTTGGGCAGTGAATGTAATCTAATCCTTTCCTTCAACCAGGGTGGAATCGTTTAGCAAGTAGGAAATATACATTTGTGATGACTAACTTTATTTTTATTTTTTTGAGTCTCACTCTGTTGCCCAGGTTGGAGTGCAGTGGTGCAATCTTGGCTCACTGTAACGTCTGCATCCTGGGTTCAAGTAATCCTCCCACTTCAACCTCCCTAGTAGCTGGGACTACAGACATGCACCACCATGCCTGGCTAATTTTTGTATATTTTGTGGGGATGAGGTTTCCCTATGTCAAGGCTGGTCTCGAACTCCTGGGCTCAGGTGATCCTCCCACCTTAACCTCCAAAAGTGCTGGGATTATAGGCATGAGCCACTGTGCCTGGCCTGTGATAGTTACCTTCAGGGGTCTCCTCAACTGGATTAAGAAATGCCTAGAAACCTGGCAAAGCATTATTCCTGGGTATGTCTGTGAGGGTGTTTTCTACAGAGATTAGCGCATGAGTCTGAGTGGATTCAGTGGGGAAGATCTGTCCTCAATGTGAATGGGTGTCACCCTATTTGCCAAGGGACCCAGAAAGAACCAAAACAGAGGAAAGGTGAAGAATGTGTGTCTCTCTCCTGGAGCTGGGAGACATTCTTCCTCTCCTGACCTTGGACATCAGAACTCCTGCTGCTCCATCCTTTCAACTCTAGGACCTACACCAGTGGCCCCCTGTGTTGTCAGGCATTCGACCTTGGACTGAGAATCACACTATTGGTTTCCCTGGTTCTGAGGCTTTCCAAGTTGGACTGAGCCATGCTACTGACTTCCCAGGATCTCCAGATTACAGACAGCCTGTTGTGGGATTTCTCAGCCTCTACAATCACATGAGCCAATTCCCCTTGTAAATCCCTTCTTATATATCTGTATGCTATATATATCCTATTGTCTCTGTCTCTCTGGAGAACCCAAATACATCTTACAAGAAGAATGCCTTAATGCACTAAATAGATCCCTTTTCTTCATTATTCAACAATCGTTTGTTGGAAACGCATTATGTACAAGGTTTAAATGAAATATTCAAAGAGGCTGAGTGCGGTGGCTCACACCTATAATCCCAGCACTTTGGGAGGCCGAGGCGGGTGGATCACTTGAGGTCTGGAGTTCAAGACCAGACTAATCATGCTGAAACCCCATCTCTACTAAAAATACAAAACTTAGCCAGGCGTGGTGGCGGGTACCTGTAATGCCCAGCTACTCAAGAGGCTGAGGCACAAGAATTGCTTGAACACAGGAGGCAGAGGTTGCAGTTAGCCGAGATCGCGCCATTGCACTCCAGCCTGAGAGACAGAGAAACAAACAAAAAAACCCCACACAGATATATGAGGTTCCTTGCTTTTAAGTGTTTTGTTTTGTTTTTTGAGATGAAGTCTCACTCTGTCACCCAGGCTGGAGTGCAATGGCGAGGTCTCAGCTCACTGTAACTACACCTCCCAGGTTCAAGTGATTCTCCTGTCTCAGCCTCCTGAGTAGCTGGGATTACAGGTATGTGCCACCACACCTGGCTAATTTTATTTTTAGTAGATAGGGCGTTTCACCATGTTGGACAGGCTGGTCTTGAACTCCTGGCCTCAAGTGATCCACCCGCATTGGCCTCCCAAAGTTCTGGGGCTATAGGCATGAGCCACTGTGCCCGGCCTGCTTTTAAGTCTTAAACTTGGGCTTCAGGCTGTAAACAAATCCTGAGCGGTCCTGAAATGTTTCTTGTAAATAACATCCTCCCTCTGTTTGCATGCATGCCCCTAACCCCCGCATGCACTTGAAGTTGTTTTTCTGGCTGTGGTAATGTCTGCAATCACTCATTTCCAACTGCTCACCAAGATCCCTCTCTGCTCTAGGCATTTGCAAGATGGCAGCCTGGAATTCTGCACATAGCTCGTGGCCATGAAGCTCAGCAAGCTGCCAGGCTCATACAGGACTGCTCTTAGAATACCAGGGCCATACATAATCACCCAACTTGGCCAACTAATGATGAGTGGCAAGAAATTACTGACGGACATTTTACAGAATGAACCTCTGATTGATTCCCTTTTTCCTTAAGGGAACCCTATGACTTTTTGCAGACAAAGCACAGGCTGCCCTGCCGGCTAACTGAGGCCACTAAGAATCCTCAAGGGTTTTAGGGAGACAGAACCTTTCAGTGAAACAACGGTGAGAGACTCAGAAGAGGTTTTTGTAGGGAAAGTGGCCTAGACAGTGACTCTCTGTGCTCAATAGACTTTAGATTTGTATAAAGAGAGCCAGCCAGATGGGGTAGTGGCTGAGCACGTGCTTGTCTGGGCCAGATAGCCTGCTTCTAATGCCAGGACTACCACCTACTGGCCATGGGGCTTTGGTCAAATGATGGTCCTTCCCATGCCTCAGTCTCCCCACCTACAAAATGGGAATGGGATAATACTTACCTCACAGACTTATTGTGAGGACTGGATGATGTAACACCAGCAAATCACCTAGAACAGTGCTTGGGATGGAGTGACCAGTCCACAGAGGATTGCCAGAATTGCTACTGAGGCACGATGGGGCACAAGCTCAACCTTGAGAGTGACACCACAAGACTCATGTTCTCACCAGGAGCACAGAAACGTCGTAAGGCCGTGAAGAATGTGCAGATCATCCTCAGTCCAGCAGCAGCACCCCAGCCTGCCAACAGACAGTGCTATCACACAGGATAATGGCCCTTTCAGGGACATCCAGACAGACGCAGGGAAAAGGCCCTTCTCTTGGGAAAAAATAAGGTGATAAATGCTTGGGGAAAAGATTTTCAAATGTGGTTTGGTCTCAGTTTAATCTTGTGGAAATCAAATCTGTTCCTTTATATGGAGATTTCTTATACCAGAGTTCCCTTTACAGGAATGACAGCATTTTGAAAGCTTATGCTAAGTCTTGCTGTTTTCCTTAAGGCCCCTAAAGTTTTCTTAACCTTGACCTTGGATTTCAGGGCATTGAGGCCAAAAGAAAAATAGGCTGGGCGCGGTGGCTTACATCTGTAATTCTAGCACTTTGGGAGGCTGAGGCAGGCAGATCATGAGGTCAGGAGATCAAGACCATCCTGGTCAACATGGTAAAACCCCGTCTCTACTAAAAATACAAAAATTAGCTGGGCGTGGTGGTGTGTGCCTACAATCCCCGCTACTTGGGAGGCTGAGGCAGGAGAATCACTTGAACCCGAGAGGCAGAGGTTGCAGTGAGCTGAGGTTGCGCCACTGCACTCCAGCCTGGGTGACAGAGGGAGACTCCATCAAATGAATGAATGAATGAGTGAATGAATGAATGAATAATAAAGCCAGCCTCAAAATAGTTACTATGGGCTACAAGTTTCGTAACATTGAGGAGGCATTCTATCAATGAGCTGGAACAACTTTCATGCTTTCACAGTTGTCTGGATTTGCAGACAGGTAGTCCAGTGCTGCCGGATGGGTGGGGTTTCCATGACAATGACACAACTTGGCCGACTCTGATTTATTATTTGCTCATAGTATTGAGAACAACAGTTTGACCTTCAGAGAAAGAAAATAGTTTTCTAGGGATTGTTTAGTTTAGGTAGTTTAAACCACTTGTCTTCTGACCCTTTTCTTTGAGAGGTGATTGAATGTTGATAGTGCTTTTGCAAGAGGTGAGAAATAAATGAATACAGAGCCATTGAGCTGTCACAAGTGGTATAGCAGCTCCTCAGAGTCATGGGAGTTTGGGGCTTTGAAGCCAAATGCAGGAAACTTGCATTACAGCAGTCCTTTCAGAAGGTTGGCCTTTAGCGCTGGCACTAGGGGAGGGGAAGGAGCGTGGTATGCCTGGATTCTTGCGATGGTGATTTTGTAAGCTGCATGTGTGTCCAAATGGATGGCTTCACTTCACAATTCATTCATCCGCAAAAGGGGGATCTTAGACATGAAGACCGACTGGAATGAAACCAATCGTTGGTAGCCTCAGACTCCGCTGTCCTTGCTGTGTGGTGCCCTCTCCGTGGAAAGGCAGCACATCACTCATTCACTCATTCATTCAACGGAGATGGCCTGAAAGCATCAATCAACAAGCTCTGCCCTAGAGGCTTTAAGGAAAATGAATGAGCTTTCTGGCTCTTTCCTTTTCTTGCTCTACCAACACCTGCTCCCAGATCCTTGTGCCTTAACAAGCCAAAGATGACGGATAATGGCTTAAAAAGAAACTCTTCTTAGGACCACTAGCTTTGATTGGAAATGACACTGTTAACAGCCATACCACCTTGAACGCACCTGATCTCATCTGGAAATGACAACTGATAGCGGATTTCCAGGAAAAATAAACCAGAGAGGAGGTATCCTGAAGGCCCTGTGGCCTTTCAATAGATTTTCTTCACTGCTCAGGAAGTCCTCCCTATCAAGCCTTCTTCCTGATGCCATCTGGAGTCGCTGACAACTCCCACATCCCCCCATCCTCTGTGATGGGGAAATAAACGGCAAAACCTTTTACAAGTGTGAGTCATCCTGCACCTGCCCATTCAATCTTCTTTCACGTAATTTGGAAAATAACTCTTTTCAACATAGAGCTTTTAAAAACATCTGGAAAATTGGGAGCCTATTAAGGCCAATCTCCTACCCCCCACACCACCCTTAGATATTACAGTCCTAATAATAGAAGAATAGACACAATTGGGTATCTGTCATGTGCTGGGTACTCTGCTAAGTGCTTTCAAAGCATCAAGTCATTTGATTCTCCACAAGCAGTGAAGACAGATATGGCTATTATTCCCATTTTCCTGATGAAGAAACAGAGGCTGAGTGATGAGGCAAAGTGACCTTCTGGCTCTGCTTGACTCTAGAATTTGAGTTCTGACCCATTATGTTATTCATTGGTATCAATAACAACTAATTCCTGGGTGAAGTCAGGGCCCCTTTTAATCTTGATAATACTTGGAGTTTCATGAGAGAACCAAACCACGCAATTTGATTTTCATCTCTATATTTGATAGTGAATGATAGAATACCAGTCTGATTTGAACCAGAAGTACAAATCAAATTGCACTTCTATTAGTTAAGGTTTCAGCTTGGGTGCAAGGCAGACACCAGGACTCTGGGAAGTCTGACTCTGACTGCTCTGAGTCTCAGCACCTTCACCTGTAGGGTGGGGCACCCTGACTCAGTAATTCACATTTATTTCAGTGGACTCCTTTCCTCATGAAGTCTTACCTAAGCCTTTGGGTGGAAACCAGAAGACCCATTATCTTTAACAGGGCATCCTGCTGTTAACACACGATGATGCTTTCACCCCAACAAAATGCTGAGGGAACACCTTCTGAGTACTTTGTTTTGATGTTTTATAGCTCCTGTTTTGTAGGACAGGGCAAAGTGTTCATTATTCATTCATTTATGCTGCAAATAGTTAAGGAATGACTGATACAAAGTATTTGAAAGGTATCAGAATTTAGGGTATCAGATGGATAGAAATCAAGAGATTTCTATCCATCTGCTAGTTAGATACCCTAACTTCATTATTGTTCTGTCATATAGGAGGAGAACAAATAGGTGTCCTGAAAAACAAAAACTCGAAGCTAGAAGCCAGGAGGTCTGACCTCTAGCTCTGCATGTACCAGTTAGGATGTGACATTATCTTTCTGGGTGTCAGTGTGCTCATTTGTAAATTTAAAATAACAGAGCCTGCCTTACAAAATGGCTCTTTTTAACACATGTGTAGGAACTTATGGAGGGTGTCCCTAGGAATCACTCTCAGAAAATTTGGGACACCCAGACATGGCCCAAAGGGTTTTATTACTGGGAAGCAGTAATTAGAGGAGATGGAGATGAGGCTGGGCTCCAAGACTTCAGTTAAGTGACCAGAGAAAGAGGTTACCGCAGAGCTCGGAATCCTGGGTTGTGCACACAAGGAGGGGATGCACTGGGTGGCTGGCTGGGGACACCAATGCTGGGGCTAAGAGACTATAAGGAGGGCAATTGTTTTAGTATTGCAGGGGTCGGGGGGACTTGAGGGGACAGTCACTCCTCACATGGTCTCCCAGCTCCCACCCTGAGGGAATGTACATCAGATTCCTTCGCTTTTGTTTTTGTTTTTGTTTTGAGACAGGGTCTCTCTGTGGTCCAGACTGGAGTGCAGTGGCACAATCTTGGCTTATTGCAACCTCCACATTCCAGGCTCAATTGTTCCTCCAGCCTCAGCCTCCCTGTAGCTAGGACTACAGGTGTGCATCGCCACACTCAGCTAACTTTTTAATATTTTCTAGAGACAAGGTCTCGCCATGTTGTACAAGCTGGCCTCCTATTTAGAGCTCCCCAAGTGTTGGAATTGCAGGAGTGAGCCACTAGGCTGGCCGTCTGATTCTTAACAACTGAGTGAGTCAGATTGAGAAAGCTGCACCAGGGTGCAGAAGGAGGGTGCAGAAGGAGCCTCCAGGCCACCCTGCCTCATCCGCATCAAGTGCTGATGTGCCCCAGGGATCTGAAATTCTACACACCTAAAAAAAAACCTTGCCTTTCCCACCATCCATATAGTCATAGGACTGGGGGCTTCCTTGGACCTCCCTCTCTCCCGGACTCCTCCCAGCCAGCAGGTCCTGCCTACGGTCCCGCACAGAGTTCCTTTGTCTCCCTCCTGGCTCCTCGATCCCAGCACCACAATTCCAGCCCATGCAACCTCTAGTCTAGCCTATTCTCCTGAGTTTCAACTCCTCAGTCTGTGTTTTCCTCCTGAGCCTCTAGACCAGCACTGTCCAAAACAAATCTAATGTGAGCCACATAAGCAATTTTAAATTAGCCAGTGATGACCACATTGCCCAATGAATAAGGTATCTGACTTGGGATCAGAAGATTAAATTTGTCAGTGGCCTCAT
>NW_016107370.1:2737417-2786661 GCF_001604975.1 Cebus imitator | reverse complement strand
CAGGCTGGTCTCGAACTCCTGACATGGTGATCCACCCACCTCGGCCTCCCAAAGCGCTGGGATTACAAGCATGAGCCACCATACCCAGCCAGCCTTGTTTAAAAAGCAAAAAGGAACAGGTGAAATGAAAACATTTAATAAATTTTACTTAACCTAGTATACCCAAATTATTAATATACAAAATTTTAATGAGCTGTTTTTATGTTTTGTCGTACTAAGTTTTTGAACTCCTGCTGCATCTACACATACTGCACATTGAAAATTTGGACTAGCCACATTTCATATGCTCACTTACCACAGGTTGCTGGTGGCCCAGATTGGACAGTGCAGATGTGCATGCCAGAGCCCCACCCCTGCCCCAAGGTAAGCTTCAGTTTCACCTCTGCCTTTCTTTGCAACATCAGGTTTGACCCTTCCCCCAATGCCACACACTACATTCCCACCGTAGCAATCTTCTGGTGGTTTTCAGTCTGTGCCAGACTCACTATCACCCCAGAACCTTTTATATACCCTACTCTTCAGCCCCCATTTGGGCACAACTCCTGTTTGAACCCGCCCCACTACCCTAACCTGACCTAAGGTGCATAGTGAATGAAATAATGACGTTTAAAGATGTATGCATTACCCTGGCGCAGTGGCTCATTCCTGTGATCCCACCACTTTAGGAGGCTGATGTGGGAGGACTGCTTGAGCCCAGGAGTTCAAGACCAGCCTGGGCAACATAGAGAGATCCTACATCTACTAGTCAGGAGCCTAAGGTGGGAGGATTGCTTGAGCCCAGGAACTTGAGGCTGCAGTGAACAATGATTGTGCCGCTGCATACAAGTCTGGGCAGAGAGTGAGATGCTACTCAGGAAAAAACAAAAATGCACTGAATTTGTGAAAAATTGGAAAATAAACAGAATTCTAAGAAAAATATTTTTGCAGCTCCTCAGGTCACTCCTGGGCAGCTGAGTGATAAGGTGACTGCTGAACTAACCTCAGGGGTGAGATCAGACCAAGTGTGAAGGTGTAAGCACTGTTCAGTCAAGAAGGACCCGGTGGCAAGAGAAAGCAATAACAAGTGAATGGGAGAGTCACCAAAGCCCCGGCCTGGGGAAGGAAGGGATTAAGCAGCTGAGATTTGGAACCAGGAGATAAAACACTCCAGTTGAGAGGTGCAGACATCTGTGTAGACTGGGACTTCTCAGGCTCGACTGTATTGACATCTTGAGCCAGCCATTTCCTTGTTATGTCGCTGTGAGGTGGGGCCGCCCTGTGCCCTGTAGGATCTTCAGCAGCATCCAGGCCTCTGCCCACCAGATGCCAGAGAGTAAAGTCACTACCCCCGCGCCCAGTATTGACAAATGACAATCTCTCCAGACACTGCCAAATCTCCACTGGATACCAAGATTGCCCCTCAATTGAGAACCAATGATTCGGAGGAAGAAATAGGACTGGTGAAGGGCCAGGGATATGCTTTAAGGAGCCGTGTAGCTGACAGAAAATAGCGACGAGATCATAAAGCCGGAGGTAAGAGAAAGCTGGTTGGGAAGAGTCTCACTATAGGAGGAGTGACAGCAAAAATGATTGATGGAAGAAGGAACAGGCAGGAAGACAAGCAAAAAGGAGAAAGTAGAGAAAAAGACCTGAAAGCCAATCTGGGACGACTGTCCAAGGAGTGACACCAGACTGAGAGGGCGTCAACCTCAAAGCAGGTCAATCCGAGGGTTTAATGACAGGTTACTGACATGCAGGGTCAGGGCTCATTAGTCTTCCATCAGGACGTAAAGGTGCGAGAGCCAAATACATGTCAAATTGCAAACATACACATCACTTCCAGGCTCATTATAGTAATACTGCAGTTAAATGTTGGAACTGAAAGAAGCTTCGAAAAGTCTAATTATCACGACGCTCATCAGAGGTTTCAAGCCAAATAAACTCCACCGAAAGATACGTTCAGGCTGAAACATCACTGATCAAGCAGACAGATGGTAAACAATTACCCAGATCTACGACAAACACGAAGGGATGCACACCAATTAAGTGAAACCAAACCAAGTTCCCTTATTTTATCTGGCATTCCCATGGGATCCTGCATTGCTGGTAAAGATTAGGACTCAAGAATGCAAAACCATGCTGATCTTAAACCATTCACTGCAGACAAGACAACCACCTCTGAGAGTTGTGTTTGTGTGTCGTGGGGATGTGTGAGGGTAGGAGTTGAGAGATCAATTCAAAGCTCTTCCAACCATCTGGAGCAAAACCTGCTTGCAACTGCTTGCCCTTTGCTATTCATTCTAAATTTCAAAAAATCACTTTCCAATTAGAAGCAGGTTCTGCAGGGCTGTGCCATACTCTGAAGTTTTTTAAATATTTTGTCTAGGTATTTCCTTGTGGTGACTGCATAAACGCTCTCCGTGAGTAGTCTTCATAATCTCCTGGTTTCATGAGAGTTCTAGGTCTGATAAGATTCTTGTTGATAAGAATGTGTTTCAGGGCCAGAGACAGAACTGGCAGGGTAGTTTGCAAAAATGCCAGAACTCCACGAGTTGCGAAACCTCATCTCATTCTTCTCATGCCAGCATTCCCATGTAAATCAGCCAACTGCTTGTCTCTGGGAGGACAGGTCCAATGGATAGAGCTCAGCTTTGCTGCAGAGAGCTTTGGGGCGAATATACGGAGGTGAGAACTTAGGGGGCCTGCTGGTTAACACAGAACTGCAGAAAGAAGATTGTGCCTGAGCATTAACTCAGGCAGTCTCAGGGCTACCGGTTATGGTGGTGCACCACGGGCCTCCCCGGACTTGCATTATATCCCTGGATGCAGTCTGTCTCTTAGGCTAAAACTGCCTAGCTGCTTACCTCTCCACAGGACAGTTTAGTGTAGTGATGAGAGCGTTTTGTTGGAGATGGAGTCTTGCTCTGTTGTTCAGGCTGGAGTACAGTGGCATGACCACAACTCACTGCAGCCTTGGATTCTCACGCTCAAGCAGTCTTCCCACCTTAGCCTCCTGAATAGATGGGACTATTGGTGTGCACTACCACCCCCAGCTATTAGCAATTTTTTTGTATATAAACAGAGTCTATGTTGCCCAGGCTGGTCTTGAACTTCTGGGCTCAAGCAATCCCTCCTGCTCTAGCCTCCCAAAATATTGGGATTACAGGTGTGAGCCACTGTGCCCAGCCACAGGCCTCTATTTTCATTAATAAATGCGTTCCACACTCTATTTGAATCTTTAACAGTTTTTAAAAAGCTAACAACTTCCAGGCCCAGCGCGGTGGCTCAAGCCTGTAATCCCAGCACTTTGGGAGGCCGAGGCGGGTGGATCACGAGGTCAAGAGATCGAGACCATCCTGGTCAACATGGTGAAACCCCGTCTCTACTAAAACTACAAAAACATTAGCTGGGCATGGTGGCGCGTGCCTGTAATCCCAGCTACTCAGGAGGCTGAGGCAGGAGAATTGCCTGAACCCAGGAGGCGGAGGTTGCGGTGAGCCAAGATCGCGCCATTGCACTCCAGCCTGGGTAACAAGAGTGAAACTCCGTCTCAAAAAAAAAAAAAAAAAAAAGCTAACAACTTCCAAAACCTGAACTCTGAGATTTTTCTACACAATATGTACTGCTGTTTCCTTTAAGTACAGCTGCTTTTCAGGGAGATTGTGGACCCCTTAGGCCGGGGCCTTTTACACTGTTGCAAACTTTCCTGGTGTCACCCAATTAGAAAAACTCAACAGAACATGATGTCACTAATGGATAGATTTGAAGAGGGTTATTTTTGTCTCTCTCTAGAATTGATCAGGGATAGGCGCCATGGCTCACGTGTTTAATCCTAGCACTTTGGGAGGCCAAGGTGGGAGGATCACTTGATCTCAGGAGTTGGAAGCTGTAGCAAGCTATGTTTGCACCACTGTACTCCAGCCTGGGCCACAGAGCAAGACCTTGTCTCTAAAATAAATAAAAACTAGAATTGATCACATCTGGGTTTTAACTAGGTAGCCTCTCAAGCATTTAAACAATGAGGTAAAAGTAGGACAGACAGTCATGAGAAGCACAGCTGTTCTCTAAGGAAGTATATGCATTCTATTTTCTAGGAACTGATATTGGGTGATTTGACTTAGACCCTGAGTCACCCCCTAATGTCTGATTAAAGCACCATGTTAAAGACACCGATGTCAATTCTATTTGTTTCAGGCTGTTCTATGACATGGTGTCCTATCCTTAACTAACCATTTCATGAAGTTACGTTCCATGGAAAGCAAATTAGGTGAGATAAGGTGGATGGCCCAGCATAACTTCATCTCACTTATTGAAGAGAAAAATAAAAATAATATGAGGTATCATGTATTACCTCTGAGGTGATGGGCTTGTTATATATCTCATTTACTTTTTTTATCAGTTCTATGAGATGGATATTGTCATTCTGTTTTATTTGTGGATAAACTGAGTCCCAGGAAGATTAAGCAAATGTATCAGGGTCATAGAGGTATTAGGTGGTAGAACTGAATTTCAAAACAATGTAAAACTTACTTTTAAATCTAGTTTCTCCCCAACTCCCAGTGCTATTTCTCTAAGTCCAGTTTTTAAACGAGGAAAGTAAGGTCAACCTCATACCCAGAGGAAAAAAATGTTTTAAATTAGCATCCTCTGCTGGCTTGGGCAGTAGAGTTATATTTATTCCACCGTAAAAGATATCTTGGCTCAGATCAAAAAACTTTCCAAGGCAGCATTATTACCTGTCAAATTGGCCTGATACCATGTTACTGAGTGAAGTATCTCCCAGTTCTTAATAAATATTAAGTAACTCTTGCCCTCACCAAGTTAAGGGATATAAACAGGGCTTGCTCTACAAAAATAAAACAGAGATGTTGTTGGCATCAGAATAACAGACACTCAAAGGAGTCAGCTCCTAAGTCCTCTGGTGGTTCAAATCCATTTTCTAGAACAGGGACTTCACAGCATGGGCCAGTGGCCCCACATCTGCTGCTAGCCCCTTGTCCTTCCTTGTTCATGGTCATGGGGACAGGAGATGGGTCAGCCCAGCTGCAGTTCCTGCTGTTTCTATTTGTTCCAAAGGGAGCTGCAGAATTGAGTGGTGTTAGAATACACTTCCCCACCCCAAATCCCAGGTTTGATGCTGTAGCTCTTGATTGGTCAAGGAGACTGCCAACTCATATTGCCTCAAAAGATACTGCTTTGGGGGAAAACCTAGACTGGGCCCCTCTGTGTTAGAACTTTCAAGACCAAATACAGCATCCAAATCACGTGAATAATTTTCTTGATATCTTTGGAGATACTCAGTCATGTAGCAAGAAGGTTCTCTTTTTCCTATTTGTACATATTTTTTTTTTTTTTTTTTTTTTGAGGCAGAGTTTAGCTCTTGTTACCCAGGCTGGAGTGCAATGGTGCTATCTCAGCTCACCGCAACCTCCGTCTCCTGGGTTCAGGCAATTCTCCTGCCTCAGCCTCCTGAGTCGCTGGGATTACAGGCACGCGCCACCATGCCCAGCTAATTTTTTGTATTTTTTAGTAGAGACGGGGTTTCACCATGTTGACCAGGATGGTCTCGATCTCTTGACCTCGTGATCCACCCGCCTCGGCCTCCCAAAGTGCTGGGATTACAGGCGTGAGCCACCGTGCCCGGCCCTATTTGTACATTTTTGAGTGTGCCTACCCACATATAAAGCTAACTAATCTTTGAAAATTGCTTTTATTTCAAAATTGGGGAAAATGGTGTGATTCTATTATGGACATAGGAATCAAACATTCCTTCCTGCCTTGGGAGAAAATTTCAGAGACCCATAGCTTCAATAAACTTTCAGAATTTGTGCAAGTTAAAACGAAGAGAAGCTTAGTGCAAAGGTAATGCACATAACCCAAACCAGGGCTTTAATATCCATTTACTGTTTTAAAAACATGTTTTTATTCTTCTTGTCTCAAGCAGTCCCCCACAATGGTTTGGAGACTGGTACACTCTCACGCCTTTCAAGATGTATTCCTAATTCTCTCTCTTTTTTTTTTGAGACAGCGTCTTGTGCAGTGGCGTGATCTTGGTTCCCTGCAACCTCCACCTCCTGGGTTCAAGCAATTCTCCTGCCTCAGCTGGGATTACACAAGCCCACCACCAGCTAATTTTTGTATTTTTAGTAGAGACGATGTTTCACCATGTTGGCCAGGCTGGTCTTGAACTCCTGACCTCAGGTCATCCACCTGCCTCAACCTCCCAAAGTGCTGGGATTACAGGTGTTAGCCACCATACCCAGCTGTAACACAAATTCACTAAGCAGACCTCATTGAACGTCAATCAAAACTGAAACTGAAGGAAAGGAAAGGTATCAGGGCAACCTGTTTATTTTAGGGATGTCTTATTGTCTATCACTCACAGTACAATATGAACTTTACCCACACCTGTTGAGTCTTGTTTCACCTTACCTTACAGTCAGGTGACTGTTGCTATATTTTGGGGAGACCAGAAGGAATAATCTGTCATTTTTTTTTCTAAGCAATTTATAGGCTTTTCTTTTATGGTTACCTTGACTCTCGTAACTGATCATGTAATTATCCTGAATTGACTGAGAATTTGAGAACTGATTTGTAATCTGTTTGAAACGTGGCACAGGACTTTCCTTATACGGCCCTGCCAATGAACACAGCATCAGCTTTATTATTTGATCCTGATTTTTCCTTTGGCTTAATTTCTTTATCTAATTTTGCCCTATACTACATACACTTTGTGTATATATGTACACACACACACACACACACACAATAAAATAGTGTATTTTTGTCAGCCACCACCAATCCTTTTTATAAGAAAATCTTTAAATATAGTGAAATAAATTGTTCAAATTGGTGGTGGCCTGTTCTTTATGTCCTAATTTTCTCCAAATAAGATGTTGGAGTCCTTAAAACTGAGATGGAACCATTGCTTTTATTTAAAGTGTATTTTCTGCCCTGTGGCCTGGTGTTTACTTTTCTTTTATTCTTTCACTTTTGTCCACAGCCCTGTCTCTATTCTCCAGCCAGTCACCCCACCCCCAGGCAACAGGCAGCAGTACTGCTTAACAATACCTGGTCCATCAAGGACTCTAACCTGTAACACAGTATGCACTAGAAAGCCCCAGACACAGCCGCACGTCCCCAGGACACAGTAAATTGTATAACTATCCACTCTCTGGTTTGTTTCAGGGAAACTGACAGATCTTTATGAAAAACATTGCAAAGAGTGGTATGCTGAAAAGAAATAATCACATAATCACACACAGCCTCCCCCAAGGAACATTTAGGGCCCAGTCATTAATCTTTGTAACACTCCTACGAAAGAGGTGGATGGCAAGTTCTCTCAGACCAGTGTTTCATAGGTGAGGGGACAGGGCAGGCCTGGGCTTGTGCATGGTCTAGGAGGGAGGAAAGAAAACCCAGCACCCTTAAGGCTCCCACCACAGTCATCCTCAGCACTGACATCTCCCACGCAGCTCGCAGCCTAAGCAATGCAGATTTTGTCTTTTACAGGAGTATTTAGCTTTTTAGGGGCGGGTATCCATACATGGTCATCCATACCTCTTTCCAGCTTGGCAGTACTCCCCAGCCCAGCAACCCCTTCCAGCATCCCATGCTGTCAGTAGCAGCCAGTAGGTTGAAATTACAGGCCTCTAGGCAAAGGTTTTTCAGGTTTCAGCTCCAGCTCACCTCTTGCAGAAATGCATGAAATGCTGTGACCACCCACCATTGGGATTTCCTCCCTGTGCAAACCTGAGCTGTTTGCTGGCCCCAATGAATTCTCTAACCCCTCCTTCTCGAGGGCGCTCAGCACCAGGAGCTGAAAATAAAAAGGCGGCAAAGTCAGCTCTGATGTCAGTCTTCTGCCACACAGCTGTGTATAATGGACGTGGCTTTGCTTTTATCATTTTGCAGCCTGAATTCCCTGAAATGCCGCAGGTCTCCACTTGTGGCCTGGTAACTATTTAATGAAGCTGATAATTAATCTCCAACACCGCGCTCTATTACTTGTACAACTAATGTCTAAAATGCAACAGTAGAAGAATAAAATGAGCGAAGATGAGGGAAAAAAAAAGATAGCAACTTGTCAAAATACAGTAATTGGTAAGGAATTAAAAGTGGAGCCTCGTACAAGATGGCCTCTCTTTTCCAAGATGGAAATCAAACACTTTTTGGCACAATCTGAAGAGATACAATTATCATAATCTCCAGAAGGAGTTTCTTTCTCATGTACTTAGTGAGGTCTCTTTAGGAACCCAAACAATTGTTATAAAATGGACTCGTGTATATCTAGGAAGTGAAAACTAGAAAGCTAGAAGGCAAAAACTTAAAAGTTCTGTGCAATACAATAATTTATGTTACAAGTAATAACAATGGTTACTGGGCACTCAATGTATGCCAGGCATGATAGACAAAATGCTATATAAGCATTGTTTTATTTAATACTCATAAAAGTTGATGAGAGATATTTCCCCATTTTACCAATGAGGAAACAGAGTGCCAGAAAGTTAAGTAGCTTGCTGCAGATCAGTCCTCCAGGAAACCAACAGCCTGAGTTTGAATCCAGTTTTTTTCTGACCTCATGGTAAGTTTTTTTCTGATCTCATGATGGTCACTCTCTAGTTTTGCAAGATTCTGAAGTGTCTTCTGAATGATCAAATAAAAAATTAACTCATTTATGTTAACTAGCAGTGTCATATTTTAATATAAATTGGGTGGTCTTCCGAATATGTAAGTTTTGTAAAACAAACCAATAAAAAACACACCTCACCGAACTAAGAAATCAGATGCTCAGATTGAAGGGATATTGTGGGAACCAAATAAAATCTTGATTATAAAAAATTTTGAGAAAAGACATAGCATTCTACCGAAGAATGAGAATGTCATTGCTATCAAAAATATCAGTGTAGGCTGGGTGCTATGGCTCTTGCCTGTAATCTCAGCATTTTGGGAGGCCGAGTTGGGCAGATCACTTGAGGCTGGGAGTTCAAGACCAGCCTGGCCAACATGGCAAAACCCCATCTCTACTAAAAATACAAAAATTAGTTGGCATGCATCTGTAATCCTGCTACTCTGGAGCCTGAGGCAGAAGAATCTCTTGATCCCGGGAGGCAGAGGTTGCAGTGAGCCAAGATTGAGATACTGCACTCCAGCCTGGTTAATAGAGCAAGACTGCATCTAAAAAATAAAAAAAATAAATAAATAAATAAATAAATCAATGTGTGATACGTTTGGTAATTCTCAGTTGACCAGAATATTATGTAAAAGAAAACACGTGCTTACCTAACCAATTTACACACCGATCACTTGTGAACAAGCCACTTTTTCACTTCGTTGTTCTGTGAGACGCAGAACCATACTTATTTTAGAGCTTAGACATTAGAACCTTTCCTTTTTCAGCTTATTTCTGGGCCACATCCACGTCCCTAGTTTTCTCTTGAAAGGACTGAGAAAACTCCTAAAGTGCAACCAAGTGTTAAGATACTGACATACAAATTACAATTAGGGCCACCGTCCAGGGAGCCGATTTACCGCCCCCTGCTCGGTGTTGCTACCTATAAACACAGCTGCATACACTAGCAGGTAGCAGCACCTGTGATTAATTTGCCCCCACGTGTCTCATTTGATGGGGGGCGTTTCCAGCTCTGATGTGCGTGCCATGGAAACAGTATTAACGCCGCTCAGGGCAAGGAGATGTAAGGCTCCCAGAAAGACCTCCTTCCTTGTTCCGAACTCGAGTTATGAAAAAGACAGCGCATGGTTTATTGACCAACGAAACAATCAGAGAACTTCTAAAGTTTTTAAGGAAGACTGATTACACTACATAAATAGAGCTATTTCAGGTTTGAACAATTCGAGAGCCCGTTATAGCCTTTCAACTCCTTCCTCGCAGAGTCTAAGAGAAAAGACTAAGATAGTTGGAAAGAGCAGGGTAGGTCCTCAAGGAGGAAAGGCAAACACTGGTCTGACCCTGGGCTTTAGAAATCCACAGACAACAGGAAGGAAGCTTATTAACCACTCTCCTCCCCCTCCCTCGTCCCCTCCCCGGTGGAGAATCAGCTCCTCCTCCTCCCAGTCGGTCGTGCGACCCTGGTGCAAAATGCAAAAAACCACCCGCATTCCCCACCCTGCGCGGCTCTCCCGAAGGAGGGAGAGGGAAGAGGCGAGGGCGCTGCCCCAAGCGGAGTCCAGCAAGTCTGTCAATCGGGCGTGAACGTCCCGACGAGACGACTTGGACTTCAACTCCCTCGCACCAGCCGGACACCGCAGGGACCCCCTTTACCTGCCTCTCTGCTGGTTTACATCCGGCACCCCAACTCCTAGCCTAATTTCCTCCCAGTCGCATAATATCCCGGGCCCCTGCTCCCGGTGCAGGTGGTGCGAACGCCCCTGCTCTCCGGCGCCCCCTGCCGGGAAGAGGGAAGGCGGCGGCGGCGGCCGCGGACCAGCCGGACGCGGGTGCCGGGACGGAGCTCGGGCGCTGGGAAGAAGCCGGGAGCTTCCCAGATGGTGCCGCCGCCTCCAAGCCGGGGAGGAGCTGCCAGGGGCCAGCTGGGCAGGAGCCTGGGTCCGCTGCTGCTGCTGCTGGCGCTGGGACACACGTGGACCTACAGAGAGGAGCCCGAGGACGGCGACAGGTAAGCGCTGCCAGCCCCGGCGGAGGGCGAGCTCCAGCGTGATGCGAGCCGGCGCGCGGGGTGCGGACGGTCCTCCCGGAGCCCACTCCCGCAGCCATCCGCACGCCCCAGCTGCTCCGGCCGTAAGCGGGGTGCTCAGCTGTGCTGGGCGAGACGTCCCGCAGCTCCCGGTATCAGCCTCTGCTCCCTGCCAGCTGTAGATTGCGTCTGGGACACCCTCTGTCCTGCGCTCCTGCCTCCTCCGGGATGCCACTCCAGCGGGCACAGCTCGTGAGCCTCGCTTCCTTTCTCCCTCGCCTGGTTCGTCCCTGTGCCTGGAGTCCGCTCCGCGTCCGCGCTTGGGGACCAGCCCCTGCCCAGCGCGCCGGGACGCGGAGCCCAGCGATCCCCACGCGCCAGGGATTCCCTGGCGCACGCTGCCCGCCTCCGCTCTCCCGCTGAGAGTCGCACGTTTCCTCTGCACTTTTTCGTAGAGAGATCTGCTCAGAGAACAAAATCGCGACGACTAAATACCCGTGTCTGAAGCCGTCAGGCGAGCTCGCCACATGCTACAGGTAAGTCTGGGGGCTCTGCAGGGCGTTCGCCACTGCGCACCGGGCCGGCTGGGGAGGCGGCACCGTAAAAGAGGGGTTTGGAAACGCCCTGGGGACCTCGGTCGCGTTTACACTGGAACATGCTGGGTGCCGGTTGCGCGGTGTGAATCTTTGAGTGTTGGTTGAATAGGAGTCAGAGCAACACCGGGCAACTGAGTTTGCATCTAGGGTGCGTACCCTGAGATCTTGAAGATGTTTGTCGCTCCCTCAAATACTTGCGTGGTGGAAGTCGGAGAAGAAGAGGTCACAAGTCTGTGAAGGAGACTGGATCGGATTTTGGGTGTAAACAGTGGGGCATAGCGAACACGGATGGCTGCTTTTGTATTTGTGTTTTGTTGCGAAAGTACAAAGTCAACAAGGCAATTCTTGGCACTTGGCTGTGTTCTGACCTTCTGCTGGGGCGGAGTGTGATTGTCAAGGCAACTGGACGAAAAAGGGAGAGGATTGTGAGTGGTTGTGTTGAGTGAAAACAAAAAGATTGTTGGGGCAGAGGAAAAACAGTCTTTCTAAAAAAGGGGGGCCACAGATCCACCTGGGTGTTTGTAAATGAGTGACCCGCGTGCTCGTTAAAACTAAGCGTGGATAGGGCTACGGAATCCGTGGTTATAAAAGATTTCCCAGGTGGTTCTTATCTCTGAAAGGCGAAAACCACTATCCTGCTTGCAGCCCTTTGGAGATGAGAGTTGATTTAGGTTTTTCACCGTTGAATTCTTGGCTTCTGTTCCAGTGCTCTCACTGGGTAAGGGAGCATGCACCCATAAACTTTTATTGGATGTCTGCTTTCCATAAGTGCTGTGCAAGGTATTGTGATCATATGCCCACACCTGACTGTCTCTGAGACTCGTAGAACTCTGTTCAGATTGCCAGGATAGATAGTGGGTAGTACAAAGTAACACAGCAGTCCCTAGAAACGAACTTGAAAGAAAACCATGTTTTACTCCTCATAAGGTTGTAGCCTATGAATCAGTCATAGCGTTTCTTGCAGCTGAAAGCATTGCATATACACATATGTGGTTCCAGGGCTGTCAATTTATGGGTGCAGAAGCACCATCAGTTGCATCACATACTTCTGATTTTAAATCTGTTGTTGGCCGTGGAGGGACAACGATCACTTAGGCAAATCCACAGTCACTCCTTGGGCTTGGAAAAGGCTGCCTTCTATTGGCATGTGTGGGGGGTGAATGCTGAACAAAATGAGAGAGGTAATAGAGGACAAAGGAGTGTATTCAACTGGCAGGTTATGTCTTCAAGAGGCTAAGTGTGTGAGCAAGGTCACCCAGCTGGTGAAGTGACCTGGTGGTGGTGGCAGCAAGATTGTTGCTGGGTTCCAGCCTTGCCTTTCATCCACACAACCGCAGTGTTTCTTAGGACACATTGTTTTTCTATCAGCACGGTATAATGCCTCTAATTTAACATGGGAAATGTCTCTGAGATGGTTTGCTCATTTATGCAGTCTCTGAAGGTCAGACTTCACATAAATCAGTGACAGTTACAGAATGCACATTAGGTTTTCAGAAACCATTTGGTGCCCAACTATGCTGTTTGTTAATGCTATTGCTGTCATCTTTTTCAGACTTTTTTTTTTTTAAGCACTGTGGCATTTCTTTACTTTCAACAGAAGACACTAGCAGCACCTTGGCATGTGTTTTCACTAACAGCTACTCCAAGAAACTGATATCTAGCAAAAACGATGTTTTATGGAGAATAAAGAACTTTGTTTAAAGGAATGGGAAAGGATGCTTTCAGCTTGAAAGAGGTGTTGATCCTTATGGTCTGTGAAAAGATTTTAGATTTTGGTTTTAGATCATTTTCCCTATGGAGGTCAGGAGTTCTCTGTATTCCATTGGTCTTAGCCTGTTTCTATAATCTACTTATCTTGAACCCTAAGAATAGAAGATGTTGTTTCCCTTACTTGATTGTCCTAGCCCTATAGATGGCGCTCCCTCAGGTATCATCTGGACACCAGCCGCGCAGTGTGATCTGGGAGCTTATTAGAACCCCGGCCTCTGCCCCCAGATCTCTTGAGTCAGAATCTGTCTTAATGAGAGATGTGTAAAATCTTGAAGCACTGGTGTAAGAAACCAGTGTCCTCATCCTTGGGACACATGCAGACCCATTTAGACAGATACTTTAAGGAGCATGGAGGTCCCTGCAGATGAGCAAGCAGTTAGCTCTCCTGCCTCATTAAACTACAGTGAGATGTAGAACCAGCCTTCCAGGAAGCCAGGCTTTAAAGATTACTTTTAATTGAGCTGTGTGTAATGCAGCATTACTGATGGAATGTTCTTTGACTAGATAGAATTCTCTTTACCAGGTGGCTTTTGGTGAATGGTTTTCAGCACAAGTGAGAGAACTCTGGAAGCCACTTCTGAATTTGAAGTGTGTTTAAAAGTGACTTTAAAAAAGTTACTGTGTCATGCCACTGCATTCTCACTGCAGCAGAGTGAGACTTTGTCTCTCTTTTTTTTTTTTTTTTTGATTCGAAGTCTCACTCTTGCCCAGGCTGGAGTGTGATGGTTTGTGATCTTGGCTCACTGCAACCTCTACCTCCCAGGTTCAAGAGATTCTCCTGCCTCAGCCTCTCAAGTAGCTGGGGTTACAGGTGTCTGCCACCATGCCTGGCTAATTTTTGTATTTTTAGTAGAGATGGGGTTTTATCACATTGGCCATGCTGGTCTCAAATTTCTGACCCCAGGTAATTCACCCATCTTGGTCTCTTAAAGTGCTGGGATTACAGATGTGAGCCACCATGCCCAGCCAAGACCTCATCTCTTAAATCAATGAGAGAGAGGTTTAATATTAAAATGAGTATGGTAGGATGAGTAATAAATCTGCTCTGCCATTATACCCAATATTGATAGTCAACTAAATGCTTTGGAGAAGAAAAGATGCACTCCAAACATCCTTTGTCCTGAAACTACCTCCTTACCCTACTGTGTTTTACTTGGTTTCATCTAAGCAACACCTTTCCACTCCTAGCATTTTTTATTAGATACAAAATGAGAGTGACAATTGAGGATTTCACATGTATTTCACTATTTTATGCACTTCACGTATAGCCATCTCAAATACAGCCAACTTTGTAGCGTTTGTATTATCTGAGCTCTACAAAGAAGTGAACCAAACCTCAGAGGGATTAAATATTAATGACCTGCCCAAGGTCACAAAGCTAGTATGTGTGAGAGCCAGGAGTCAAATTCAGGGTTGTCTGACTTCAATACATGAGCCCTTTCATCATCCCAGAGGTGCCCATAGGATGTTCCAGATTCTGGGATATAAGAAGACTATAAGCCCAGATGTCTATAAATTTCGAAGACACAGTTTTACAGAAACCAGCATCATCCATCAGGTTTACATTCAGGCTTTCTGAATTACCATTGCCTTTGAGGTGTGTCTTGGACAACTGACCTTGTATTAGACACAAAATTGGTTCATATATACATAACTTGTAGGATTTCATCTTAATCACAGAGTCAGTATCGCCATAGATTATCCCCATTGTGTATTGCGCCAAGTACCCAACATTTATTAAACACTTCTCAAATGAATGCCAGTGACAGCTTAATGAGCTGATGTATTTGCTCAGCATTATAATGTGACACAGGACATATTCTTACCTGTAGTTAAGAGATCAGAGTTGGGGTGATGTAGCTGAACTGAACTGATAGCCAAACTAAGCATGTAATGTTATTACAGTATGGCCAGTCTTGTGGCTATCAAAATTTTCTCCACAAGTTTTTTCACCCCTTTCTGAAACCATGTAGTTTGAAAAAAAGATTTGTCTTTCCTTTATTGGGTTATATCAATAAAAAGGCTTTCCTTAAACAAGAAACATGCCTGTGTGTGGGAAACGCTAATAAAACCTATTTTTTTCTGAGGCTGTGGAATAACATCCTGATCAACCCTTGATTTTTTAAAGAATTTATTGTGCATTTATCAGAATAGTTCCTAGGAAATGTTTGAGTATAAAATGATAAAGTCCCCAGTCTCAGTTTGCAGACTTGAAAATTAAGGACTAAACTGAACAATTAGCAATGGTGTATAATTGAGTTCAAAGGCATGTAGTTCATATGCTGTGTTAGCGATGGGGAAGAAAGACAAGCAGCTAGAAATGGCTTTTGGGCAAAAGAAGATTTAACCAAATTCTTCGAAGTGGTTCTCTCCGCACCCCCTCCCCCCGCCCGTTTTTAAAGGCGTGCGCTCTTATTCAACTGGCCTCAGGTCAGTGTACAGGTAAGCCCTGGCTGTGTCGCTGCCTCCAGCCACTCTCAGGGAGACCAGAGCCTTCATACATCTCGAGTTGGGGGTCAGAAAAGGGAGCCATGAAGGATGGTCAAAATCATATTAAGGTGAAGATTTTTTAAAATTTGCATTTAATAACTTACACAAAAGCAATGCTATCACCTCCCCTGTGTGGACTCCGGAGAGGACTGGGCCATTCTCCTTAGAAGTGGGGTGGCTTTTAGGAGGGCAAGGGACTTCCTATAACAATGCATCTCATTGTATTTGGAATGATTATTTTAAAAAAGAACAATGTACAGTCAGTCCTTGGCCACATTGTAGAGCTTTGGGTGATGCTCGTGCCAGTCCACTGCTGTCACCTTCACTGCAGAAAACAGGAGATTGGCATGGCTTTGTGTGTGTGTGTGTGTGGGGGGGTGATATTTTTGGCTTGACAAAGTGGTTCTTTAACTGTGTTAAGTGCTTTTTAAAAACTAGCTGCGATTTTTGGCTTTAGGGTTCAGGGATCTCCAAGTGGAGGCGAAGTGGTAGGGATGCCCCGGGTGCCCCTCTGCCCTGCCAGTATTCATCTGTCCAGCCAGTGCAGTCTCATTAGGCAGTGTTCTTGCTTAGGGTAGCTCGTGTTCCCATGGGAAACAGTGACATGAGGATGTAAAAACTCCCACTGTTCTTTGAGATAACACAACTGTGTTGCCAAGTCTTGTGAGAATATAGAAATTAATGTGATATTTCTGCAAATGTGTTTACTTGGAATACTTCGAAGAGCAAGGTCCTTTTAATTAGAACAGTACCACCAGATTGATAGCATTGGGCTCTATGAGGAAAGACTGTGTAGTGCACTTTGCTAGCAAATCACCGAGTTCCCATGGCCGCCGGGAGGTGGGGTTGATAATGTCAAAACACGTAATATAAACTCTTTGCTCCGGTTTGAATCCCAGCTCTACTACTTGGTGGTTTGGTGACCTTGAACAGTTTCTTAATCTCTGTGCTTTAATGTTCTCCTCTGTAAAATGAGCATCCCATTGGTCTTTAAATTATAGGGCTATCTTGAGGATTGTGACTTAATACATGTAAAGCGCTTTGAAACATTCAAGACACATGGGAAGTGCTATGTTAGTAATACCTCCCATTGCCATCACTACATCTTGCCAAGTCTGCATGTTGAATGTTTTAGGTGCTCAGTGGATGTTTGTTAAATTTCGTGAGTCGTATGAACTTTATCTTTCTGAAAGAGCAATTTGAGACCACAGCCAGAAACATCGCTTGTTCCTAGATGCTTTTTCCAAGTGTAGGAGAGCCCAGAAACCTACTGCCCTGGGAAAATTAGAGTATCTTTGCTTCCTGCTACCTCCCTGACTACCCAAGGTGCTCTGCTCATGACTGTAGGCGCCAGTGGAAGGCATAGCCTGAGCTACAACTTGAGGTTATACCGCTTTCACCCCTTGCCCAGGATCGGGAAGGGTCTTGCTGGCTGGAAGACTAGCAATTGGATCCTCAGCCCCAGGCCCATTGTGATTTCTCTCTCTGCTGCTTGCTTCCCTGTCCTGCGGCTGGCATAGCTGAGCCCAGGCACTGGGAGCAGCTGTGTGAAGAATTGGCTCATTCAGGGCATGTAGTTCAGGGAGGAAACGATATGAAAGTTGTGATGAAGAGAGCAGTGGCTAGGTGGAGGTGGTTTTGTGCAGAATGACCCAAATCACACACCTTGCATGCTGAAAGCAGTCTTCTCCTCACCTGTGTTAGGCCATCTCTAGCCTGGGCTGTCAACCCTCTGGGAACATAAGCCACCTGTCCTCATTCATGACTATATCCTCAGAGGCTACCTCCATGCCTGGACAGAGAGGTTGTTCTGTGCATATTTGTTGAATGACAGAATGACTGTTAAAAATAAGCAATAAGATTTAACTGAAATCTGTGAGACCTTCAGAAACTTCTCTTTCTATCCAAATGAGCTTCATTTAAAAGCTGAGCTAGGAATGCTGCTTTAAAAACCAGAGATTAACTCTACCTCCGCGATGCCGCCATTATTTTCATTAGTTCCCATTTAGACCTGCTTAACTTGAATTGCTAATGTGTAACAGGTGTTAGATTCTGGCAGCTATCACTAACTCCTTGAACTTGCCATCTTAACACCTGAAGAGGACGTGTGGGTTCCTGCCCATGTGTTAATTCTGCCACAGACACTGGCTTTTGGCATAGAGGATCAAGGTTTTAAACGGGTCCCCCTCCTTTCCACAAGAACAGGTGTTGGAGGGAGAGAGAGAAGGTTCTGTACCACTTCTCACTCATTCTCAGAGAAACAATCAGAGTAATTGGAAACAATTTTAACTCAGTAACCACAAAAGGCTCCTTTTTCAGATCAGATCCGGTTGCTGCTCTTGTTGCGGCCTGACTTCCTATGGTGAACTTCATCCTTTGTAAGTGAAGCTGGGGTGGGTGCACCTAGAAAAGCCAAATGCCTCTTTCTTGATTCTCGATATTCTATCTTTCTCAGGAGAAGCCTTGCATTTCAATCAGCAGCTTTCCAAACCCTGCTGTTCTCCTGCTCAGCAGGACCGGAGCTGCTTTTGTGAGTTTAGAGGGTCTGCTGGCATTCAGGGCATTGCTGAGTATCTGGAGAACAAAGATCACATTCTGTTTTAGATTATTGCTTTTATTTGCGGGATGAAAGAGTAAACAGCTATAACATCTGCAGTTCCTCTCTTGCCAAAGGAGGTCCTTTTTTCCTGTGAAGCTATTGACTAATTTTAATCTCATGAACAATCTTCATTTACTTAATCAACAAATACTTGTTTGGTGCCTACAATCTGCCAGCCACCGTTCTAGGCATTTAAAACATATCTGTAAATAGGACAACCCTCCCCCCCAACAAAAAACCTCTGTCCTCATGGAATTTTAATTCCCTGTATCTTTCTGTAAAGGAATTTTGACCCAAAGATTTCCTTTGGCACCTTTTTAAGATACTTATTTTGGACATACATCTGATTAATGTCGCACTTCAGGGGTTAAGATCTTAATTTCCGGTAGCCCAGCTGTGTCCTTTCAGCAACAGAAATCCCACAGCTTCAAGCAGGGTCAGGAAAAGCCAGGGATGGTGGTAACAGAAGGTTTTCTGCAGAGGCGCTAGCAAGAACTTAGCACGTACTGCAAGTTTCTTCCAAGAATTATTGGAATGTGGAAGCATTACAAAGAGGAAATGTTATTTTGTCATGTGAACTGTGATGTGGATGGCAGTATCAGAGTTGCCCCACTGGGGACAAATACCTCAGGCCCAGTTCACCTAGGCCAGCCTCATGTTTTCTGACAGTGACTTTGAGCAGAATTTTAAAGAAGGCACACCCCTCCAACATTGCTTGACTCTCCACATAATGCATTATAGATCTGTCATCCTGTAAGTATGCGACACTTCTTGGACAATTTGTTTCCAGCTTGAAACACCTGTAGAGAATGGGATGGTGGTGATGTCTACACACTTTATCCTCATTAAGCAAAATGTTGCATATTTCCAGCTTTAAGGTATGATCCGTGTGTGCCAAGAGTCAATGTGAAAGCCTGGGTGAATATGCTGCTACCTTTTTGGCTGTGGTAGAACTAGATCATCTTACCATGCCCTTCGGGACTTCAGAAACTGGGACCACATCCATTCTCCACCTTTCCTTCTTGGCCACTCCTGTGGAATATTCTATTTGCCCCATCTGGAGTGAAGCTTCTCATCCTCAGCCCTCTGGGAATGACAGGGGTGGGCGGATATCAGCCCTGTGGGCTGCCCCAGAGGAGGCTGTGTAAACAGAACTGGTGGGAGATACAGGGGTCTCTCAACAGGAAGGGTCTAACTGTGGGGAGCTTGGTATAGAGCAGGGATTTGGTACAGAGCAGGAACTGGCAAAATAGGGCCCATGGCTTGTTCTTATATTACTAATAGTTTGAGTGGTTTTTGTTTTTAAATCATTGCAAAAGAACACACAGAATCCCGATTTGGCCCCAAAGTCCCAGATATTTACTGCCTAACCCCTTATAGAAAAAAACTTAACTCCTATTGACCTACTTTAATACAAACACCAGGAGTGGGGCTTTCTGTCTGTAACGTCTCATCCACGTGTCTGAATTCTCAAGAAGGTGACGTAGGGATGGTCACTTACTCGTCTTGATCTTTGGGTCACTCATCTATGTGTTGCCTTATTTATATTACGGTGTTCGGATTTCTTGGCCAAGCATCTTTAGCTGTCGCTGGGTTTTCTGATCTCCAGGAGCCATGGTTTTTGTAGAGCTGGCACTTCTTTCCAGTTGTCATTCCTGAATGATGCTCTAAATGAGCATAACCTGCCAGTTTCTAAGCTGACTTTATTGCAAGGAGTTGACAGAGCACTAACTTCCTGCTGCCTTTCTACAGATTTCTGTGACAAGCCTTCCTGTGCTAGTAGAATAGCCCTTGAATTACCTTGCTTTGCTACGTTTCTTCATTACTGATTTGCATATCAATTATCACACGCTTTGTAGGCCGAAAGCCACCTCTCCATACATTTCAATATGTTAGGGTTTGTTTTTTGAGATTGATCTCACTTTGTCGCCCAGGCTGAAGTACAGTGGTACAAATCATAGCTCACTGCAGCCTCAACCTCCCAGGCTGAAGCTATCCTCCTGCTTCAGCCTCCTGAATAGCTGGGACTATAGGAGTGCACCACCATGCCTGGCTCATTTAATTTTTTGTAGAGATAGATTTTTGCTGGGTTGTCCAGGCTGGTCTTGAACTCCTCAGCCTCCTAAAGTGTTGGGATTACAGGCATGAGCCACTGCACCTGGCCAAAATGTTAGTTTTGAATTAGTAGAGTAGAAAACTGTTTACATTTAAAGAGCAAATGATAACATGTATTTGGAGGAATAGGCATCTGAAAAAACAGGCACATTCACTGAAGGGTATTTCAAATCAGTTATAACTTCATATTTTTCCATATATGACTAAAACGTATTACACCACTCTGCAGATACACTATGTAAAATATCAGTGATTAAACTTACGAATTTTTTTTTTAAGTGGAGTCTCACTGTGTCGCCCAGGCTGGATGGCAGTGGTGCAATCTCAGCTCACTGCAACCTCCACCTCCCAGGTTTAAGGGATTCTCCTGCCTCAGCTTCCCAAGTAGCTGGGACTACAGGTATGTGCCACAGTAGCCGGCTAATTTTTTTTGTATTTTTAGTAGAGGTGGAGTTTCATCATGTTGGCCAGGCTGGTCTCGAACTCCTGACCTCAGGTGATCTACCCATCTCTGCCTCCCAAAGTACTGGGATTACAGGTGTGAGCCAGTGCCCCTAGCCTAAGCTTATGAATTTTTGAACTTCCTTTTAACACCAGCTGTTTTTTTTCCCCACAAACTCATGGAGACTCCTAAATAGTGATGGCCTCGACAGTGAATGTGGAGAATAGTAGTGGAGAAGGAAAGAACCTTCTAAAAGAAGTATTCCGAGGAGAGAGAAGCAAAGTCTGAAAATGATATTTTGGCAAAGGACGGGAAAAGTTAGGAAACTGAAATTCATTTGATACAATAGGAAAGTAAAGGAATGATGTGGAGTAGAAAACACAGGCACAGTTCCGTTCAGAAATTGGATCCTATGGAGGGAAATTGTGAAAAAAGATTTAAAGTCATGTGGAGGCTTCTGACCTTTAACACACCCATTTTAACTTAAGTGGACTAAGAAAGGTTCATGATAGACAAATGTAAGTTTTGTAACCCTCTGCCTTCGTCCGGCACTATTTCCTCAAAGATTGGAGAGCGTCTATAAGTCAGCGCAGATCACGCTGTGGCTGCTTCTGTAACTGTGACCGCTTTGTTTTCATTTGGATTGCTCTTGACAATGTGTCCTTGCTTCATTTTGGAATTTTCCCACAAGTGAATGTCTCACATTTTGTTGTGTGACATTGCATGGTAGAGCAGAGGTTGCCTTCCTGGGAAGCCACCCAGACACCGACTGGTTAAACCCACTGCAGGTTGTATGAGAGCAGTCGATGGTGCCCTTTAGAGGCCAGGTTGCCCCCAAACAAAAAAGCTCTGGGGTGTAGTTCTGGCCAAATCTGAATGATTAGAAAAACGTAGAATGCGATATCAACAGGCTTTTATCTCTGAGAAAGTTTGAAGGGTTTAAAAAATTCTGTAAAATTTCTTTTGGTGATGTTGGTTTTCTGCAGATCACACTGGCCTAGTTGGGTGCAGCTAGGGAGAGAGAAACTGTATAGTAACCCCATACTTATGATTGGAACAACTTCTATCTGGAACACAGCTGAAAAAGGAAGAAGGGGAGAAGGAAAGATATGACAATAAAGAGGAGCTTTGAATCCAAAACAGATATTACAAAGAAAACATCACAAAAACAGTGATCAAAGATGGATATAAAAAAGCATCATGTACCATCTGATGAGTCCCTCAGATTGCCCTATGTGTGAGGACTCACTGCCAGAAGCTGTTCTAGCTTGTCGTTATACTGTGCAAGCTCTTACATAGTGTCCAGGTACACGTCAAGGTCACATGCAGGTGCATGGCAGGGCTGGGCTTTGAAGCCAGGCAGTCTGGCTCCAGAGCCTGTGTTCTTCTCAACCACCGGGCTCTTGACGGCCTGACAATTGCGGTTACCTTACTTTTCTGCCAACTGTAAATTAAAAAGAGGCGCTTAGAGAAAGGAAGGACTGCTGGAAACAGTGATGTTCATCCCACTGGTTAAAAACAAAAGTTGGACAAGTCATCAAAAGTAGTCACAAGAATCATTCCGCCAACCCCAAAACCCAGCACACACTGACACCATTTAATAAAGGGGACACATTGTCGTACAAGCTTTCCATGGATATCACTGTCCAGTGTCCTGAGTTATCTAGTGAAATGAAATTCTGTTCAACATCAAGAGGAATGGGGATTAAGCTTTATCTAAAACAACAGGGATTAAGCTTTATGATGATGTTACATGTGACTTGCATTTCTAAGTAGGTTCTTTCAAGGTTGGTACCCAATTTTCTGGAGATTAGAACCTCTTCTGTTTGCAGCAAGACATCACTGTTAGAAACGCAGGTGCCTGGGCCCCATCCCCAATCACAATCTGTGTCCTGACAAGGTCACTAGGTGCTTCCTGTGCACCTCAAATGTTGAGAAGCACAGTCCTAATCGTCACTGTGTAACAGAATGTTTGGTTGTTTACTTATTCCTTGCAAGGTGGTAGGCAGTGATTCTCAGCCTTAACTGCACACAGAGATCATCTGAGGGGATTTTTAAAAATCCCAGCATGGGGCCAGGCGTGGTGGCTCACGCCTATAATCCCAGCACTTTGGGAGGCCGAGGCAGGCGGATCATGAGGTCAGGTGATGGAGACCATCCTGGCCAACATGATGAAACTCCGTCTCTACTAAAAATGCAAAAATTAACCTGGTGTGGTGGCACACGCCTGTAGTCCCAACTATTCAGAAGGCTGAGGCAGGAAAATCACTTGAACCACACTGCTGCACTCTAGTCTGGGTGACAGACCCAGACTCTGTCTAAAAAAAAAAAAAAAAAAAAAAAAAAAAAAAAAAACCAGCATTCAGGCTGCTCCATATACCTTGGCTTGCTACCTTTCACACCAGAGTCACACCAGAAACTCTGGCGGTGGGTGCCAGGCACTAGGAATTTCTAAAGCTCCTCATGTGATACCAGTATGTTGAAAACCTCTGCCTTAAACTTGAAGAGGGAGCATAAAGTTGTGAGCAGCCTGGTTCTTTGTCAGAAGCTGGGCAAATGGTCTGCTTTTCTTCCGTGGCCACTAAGCCTGGGTCTCTTGAGTCCTTTGCGATTGCTGCAGGTCCAGGTCCGTCAGTGGTTCCTTGGCGACTGTCACTGTGCCTGGTGTCTACCATCCGTCATCTGTTAGACCCTTTCCATTCTGTGCGGGGTGGTTTGAGGGTCGTTAGGGAAGTGATGCAGGGGACTAACAAGAAAGTGGATCAGGGATAGGATGTTCCTCCTGAGTTCTTGGTTTCTTAAGCTGATCAGTTCCAAATCTCAGGGTGCAAATTCCATCACTCGTTATTTTGTATTATAGGCTCTCAGCTTGGTGTCTGGAGCTACTCAATGACCTTTTGGTGCATTAAAAAAAATATTTTGCTTTGTTGCTGCACTGCATGAACCTTCTCCTAAGATATAAACATGGCTCAGCATATTATAAATGAAAGCTTTTCAGTGTCAAGCTGTGTTTTTCTTTCTCTGAGTATCACTTTTTTTTAAACATGGCATGATTGGACATCTACATGCTGTCGGAGCTTCTCCTCCCACCCCATCTGTATGCCTTTACTCTCCAGTCCTCCTGATAACTGAATTTCTCCACCCCTCACCCTCCACCCCAGAAAACACAAGGCGCTTTATGGGCTTAACTGTATGCATCACAAAATAACGCTTTCTGTGGTTTGACCAGATAGTCATAACTCAAGCTCTGTATTTACCACATGGCCTTAAATCAGGCAGTCTCCAAATAGATCTGTCTATAATGCATAGTTTGCACATATAATTGCCTTTCTGAGTGCTACGACAGCAAGTATGCTGACTAAATCATAGAAATGGAAATGATTATAAAGCAAGCAGTAAAGGAAATGCAATTGCATTTCGCATATAGAGGTACCCCTGAGGCTCTTAATGAAGAATCTCTGAATTTGAGGCTGGCAAGACACAAAGTGGTTCATAAGTGACCTGAGTTTAATATGTTTCAGAGCTTGCTAGTGTGAGAGCGTGGCAGCCTATTGCAGAGAATATTATAGAATGGAGACTTTTTTTTTTTTGGAGACAGAGTCTCACACTGTTGCCCAGCCTAGAGTGCAGTGGCGCAATCTCAGCTCACTGTAACCTCTGCCTCCTGGGTTCAAGCAATTATCCTGTCTCAGCCTTCCAAGTAGCTGGCATTACAGGTGCCCGCCACCATGCCAGGCTAAGTTTTGTATTTTTAGTAGAGACGGTTTCGCCATGTTGGCCAGGCTGGTCTCAAACTCCTGGCCTCAGGTGATCGGCTTGCCTTGGCCTCCCAAAGTGTAGGAATGGAGATTTTAATGAGAAGGCATGAGAGCGTCTGAGTGGACTTCTGACCATCTACGCAGCATGTCCAGCACCCCTGCTTTGTGAGGCCATACCCAGAAACTCTCCGTGTTTCAGAAGCATGCTTTCAGGACATAAAATGTGAGTAAATTATAATCAGTGGAGACCACATTAAGGTCAATGAAAAAGGGTGCTCTGGGTGGAAGACAGATGGCCCTGGGAACTCTGGTGGTCCCTGCTATCCTAGGGCAGGAGGGGTTTGAGGTCTTGGCACACCCGCGGCCGTTTCTGGGTGGTCAGTGCTGTGGGGGTTAAGGAGAGAGGGTGTGTGTGCTGATGGGAAGGCTCCGGTGTGGACTACTCCACCTTGCAGCTCTTGGCTATCTGGCTTGATTTACCCAGGCTGCATCTCCCAGTCCTGCCTCTTCAGAGAATCCTTCCTTCACTTTTTTTTCCCTCTTTGCTTTTCTTGTCTTTTCTCCTCTTCTTTTATTTCCTAGGTCTCACACTGTCACTCAGGCTGGAGTGCAGTGATATGATATTGGCTCACTGCAACCTCTGCCTTCTGGGTTCAAGTGATTCTCCTGCCTTAGCCTCCCAAGTAGCTGGGATTACAGATGTGCACCACCACTCCCAGCTAATTTTTTGGTATTTTTTGGTAGAAACAGAGTTTTGCCGTGTTGGCCAGGCTGGTCTCAAACTCCGGACCTCAGGTGATCTGCCTGTCTCAGCATCCCAAAGTGCTGGGATTACAAGTGTGAGCCACTGTGCCCAGCTGACTTTCTTTTTAAAAAAGGAAAACTGGCCAGGCACGGTGGCTCATGCCTGTAATCCCAGCACTTTGGGAGGCCAAGGCGGGTGAATCACGCGGTCAGGAGATCGAGACCATCCTGACCAACATGATGAAACTTCGTCTCTACTAAAATACAAAAAATTAGCTGGGTGTGGTGGCAGGTGCGTGTAGTCCCAGCTACTCCAGAGGCTGAGGCAGGGGAATTGCTTGACCCCCAGAGGTGGAGGTTGCAGTGAGTCAAGACTGCGCCACCTCACTTCAGCCTGGTGACAGAGCAAGACTGCCTCAAAAAGAAAAAAAAAGGAAAACTTCCCATCAGTCTTTAAAATGTATGATTTGTATGATCCTAGGAGTTGTATTCGTTTGCTTATGCACAAATTGACCCACTACTGGATTTTCCTAACATATTTGACACGTGCTCCTGTGCGTACCTTTGAGGTGATGTCTGCTTTTGTCTTGTGAAGCTCGGTGCACCAGGACCTTATCTAAACCCTTATGCCTTAAACAGGTGAGAGTTTCTCTCACGCTTTTTAGGATTCTAAAATTCAGGGGTTTGGATGCCAAAAGAAACTGCCTTCATGATGAGAGGAGAGCACTTTTATTCTTCTAGGAAACAATATGAAAATAAATATCACTGCTTCTACCATCCCAGCTGACCTACCCAAGGGAATGGAGATTCTTAAGTTTGGGAAAAGGAAGACAGAGGGATTATTTGACAACTTTTTAAAAAAGGAGAGTTCTACTCTGTAGTTCCTACAAGGAAGGAAGCACAAGAAGGAAGAACTCTGTTTTGTTCATTTTCTCTTTTTTTCCTTTTATTTTTTGAGACAGAGGTTCGCTCTTGTTGCCCAGGCTGGAGTGCAATGGCGCATTCTCAGGTCACTGCAACCTCTGCCTCCTGGGTTCAAGCACTTCTCCTTCTTCAGCCTCCTAAGTAGCTGGGATTATAGACACCTGTCGCCATGCCTGGCTAATTTTTTCTATTTTTAGTAGCGACTGGGTTTCACCATGTTGGCCAGGCTGGTCTCAAACTCCCAACCTCAGGTGATCCGCTCACCTTGGCCTCCCAAAGTGCTGAGATTACAGGCATGAGCTACCGTGCCTGGCCTGGAAATTTTCTAAGACTTTATTTACCTTGTTTTGTTTACCTTGTTTATGATCATGTTACTAGGCATGTTTTACATCATAACAGTGTGCGAGTTAGAACTGAGGGTCCTCCAATTTCACCCCTTCAGGGTAAAGACAATCAAGGGGTTGGCGTATATTTTTCCTAATCTTTTTATGCATTTGCTAAGATATCCTTAGAGTTGCCACTTAAAGAAATGGGTTTATTCTGCAATTGCTTTTTTCCACTTAATAGATAAGGAATACTTACTCATGGTTAAATAGAGTGCTAAGCCATTTTACGGCATGGTATTTCATAGCAAGGCATTTCATTGTATAGAGGCATCATAATTCATCTATTCATTTGAGAGTTTTCTAAGGAAATTAGCAGATACTAAGCGATGGGGGGGGGGGTCTTTGTTTCAGTACATTCAGCTTTTAAACTTGGTATACTTGAAATTAGCGTCTTAAGTCTTATCAAAATACCTCAGAAGATCTAATGTAACCAGACAGCGTGCGGTTCTGGAACTTGGGAGACATGGTCTTTAATGATGTACCCTCTCCCTACCTTCCACTGCAGAGTCCTCCAGAAACCCTCTGGCTCCTCCGAACCTCAGAGGAAGGATGAGGCTTGGCTTGAGTTCCTTACAGGTCTGACAATCTGACAGGGACCACTCCCACCTTCACAGAGCAGAGCAAACAGAAGCAGATTTAGTTTACAGCCCAGGGGATTTGCTTGACACAAGGGTGGAGGTTCTGCAGCCCTTATCTCTGATCAGCCTTAGAAACAGGATAGCCATCTTTGTGCTGTGGATTTAATCTCTCGAAAGGCTTTAGTCATTTCTTACCCCAATAATTACAAAAGAAGAAGTCTTTTTACTCTCCAGGTATATGCTTTAAAGTGGGCTTTTGTCTGCTGCAGGCTCATGCTGGGTGAGTGCAGGAGCCCATCAAAGTGTTAAGGGTCCTGGCTGGCCGCTGGCTGGCTGGCTTTCCACAGCTTGCTTCCAAGATGTGCTGTGCCATAGGATGGCAGAACACAGGATGAAGCATCGGCTGCCTCACCTCGTGGAGAGCTGCAGTCCATGGCACCCGCTCCCTTCCTAAAAAGGAGAAATCGAGAAAACTGGGAGGAAAAGGGGACATCAGATGAGCTTTCTTGTAAAATTTCTTACATGTCTTTTATCCTAACACACTGGGGTTAGTATGTCTCTTATATTTACTAAAGTGTCTATTACAAATTTATTTTTAACACATTTCTCCTTCTGAATGTATGTATTTTCTGGACCAGAGCCCTCTGCTCAGTGTTTCTAAGGGCCCTCGTAAAACCTTCATGTGCGAATGTGCCGGCTGTGGCCTTGCTGCCATTTTCATCGCTCTGCTGCCCCAGGTTCTGGTTCCATATTTGGCTCTATTTAGAGATGCCGAGGGAAGTGGTGACACAAGACAGCTATACAACTTAGCTGTATGTGTTTAAAAAGATACCCAGCAGGTTTTTTCTCTTAGTCCCAAATTACCTTCATAAAAGGATGAGGCTTCTCTTGAATAACCCAGATAATTACCAGGTTTTAAAAGAATTTATTAATGTCCTTTCTATATTTAGGCAGCCTCAGTTTAACAAAAAGATTTTATATAATCATTTTACCTCTTACATTTAGGTCTTTGATCCATATTAGTTAATTTTTCTGTGCTGGGAGAGAAGGGTTTGCCATCATTCTTTTATGTAAAACTCAGGAAAAAAAACACAGCGATAAATCTTCATGACCTTAGATTTAGCAATGGTTTCTTAGCTAGGACAACAAAAACATACGCAAACAAAGGAAAAAGATAAATTGAACTTCATTGAACTTAAAATATTTTGTGCTTCAAAGGACACAATCAGGAAGTGAAAAAACCCATAAAATGGGAGAAATAACTAAATCTTCTATCTGTTAAAGGGTTTGTACCTGGAATGTATGAAGAATTTTTATGATTCAATAATAAGATGACCCAATTTTAAAATGGGCACAGGATCTCACTTGAGTTTTGTATGAGATCAACAGGCTGCTAGTTTGAAGCTTGACTCCTAACTTTCTTCTTCTTGGAAGTTAATCTTTCTAATCTGTATTTTAACCTGCATACCTTTGGAAGGAACGTAGTTAAGGCTGGGGTTGCAATGTGTTGGATGAAAAGGAATCTCCACTGCAGCTTTTGGTTTTTCAGTGTTCTTTATATGCAGGAAAATATCTTGAGGCCCCCAAATCACTGAAGGGAAAAGTCAACTGAAAACTGCTTAGTACCAGCCTGCTTCCCATTCTATTCAAAGTCACCCTGCTGCTCACTGAGGTAGTGCATATCTGATTGGCTCTTTTGTGGTTTTTCTTTTTTCTTCTGTTTTTAGACAGGAACTCACTCTGTTGCCCAGGCTGTAGTGCAGTGGTGTGATCTTGGCTCACTGCAATCTCTGTCTCCTGTGCTCCAGTGATTCTCCTGCCTCAGCCTCCTGAGTAGTTGGGATTACAGGCATCTGCCACCACGTCCAGCTAATGTTTTGTGTTTTTAGTAGAGATGGGATTTCACCATGTTGTCCAGGCTGGTCTTGTCCTGACCTCAGGTGATCCACCTGCCTTGGCTTCCCAAAGTGCTGGGGTTACAGGTGTGAGCTACTGTGCCTGGCCTCGATTGCCTCCTTTGGAAAGGCTAACCATAAACTCAAAACAACGCAGCCGTGCCTCTTATCTACCTATGTCCTGGAAGCCCTCTCCCTGCTTCAAGTTGTCCCGCCTTTCTAGACTGAACCAATGTTCATCTTATACATGTTGATTGATATCTCACGTCTTCCTAAAATGTATAAAACCAAACTGTTCTGACCACCTAGGGCACATGTTGTCAGAACCTCCTGAGGCTGTGTCATGGGCACTTATCCTCAACCTTAGCAAAATACACTTTCCACATTGACTGAGACCTGTCTCAGATTTTTGGGGTTCACAACATCATAATCATTAAAAGATTAAAGTTTATTCTGAGGGTGAAAAGCTGAATGTATTTTCTCTAAGAATGTAGCTTATAATTATGAACATTTTTGAAATATGCCATTGGAGATTCATATGCTTGTACCAAAACTCTGCCATGTTTGTTTCATCTCTCCCTTTTACTCTCTGCTAAAGTATTCTAAAGCAAATCCCAGACATGTTCTTACCACTACATATGTCAGCATTCATCTCTAAAATGTGGAGTGTTCATACGTTACCAAGATTGTCACTATCACACAGAAAAACACTCAATATAAATATTAAATGTTTTTTTCCTTGGATAAAATGGATTTGTGGAGTAATTTCTCTTTTAAGTCATGAATGAATGGTACTTCTATTATCACTAATGAGTGATATTTATGTTTTAACAGGTGTGCTGATGCTAGAATAGAAACACTGTCCTGTCTGTTAGAATGGTGCATGGGGTGGGAGCTAGGGGAGGGATAGCATTAGGAGAAATATCTAGTATAGATGACGGGGTGATGGATGCAGCAAACCACCATGGCACGTGTATACCTATGTAACCTGCACATTCTGCATATGTACCCCAGAACTTAAAATACACGTGTGTGTGTGTGTGTGTGTGTGTGTGTGTGTGTAGTGTAATCATCAAAAGAAAAAGAATGGTGTGTTGTGGCACTGTTTGTGGTAGAGCAGATCACAGTATGGCGCAGCCACTTGAGGGCTGTTAACTGCTTTGGATTCAAAAGTGCTTAAATATAAAATTACTTCACCTCAAAGGCCATTCACGTGTTTGGCCCCAAAGATAATACTGTAGTATGAATGTGGTATATTCTTAACAGATGAAAATTTGACTTCTAAAGGGACGCTAAGATTTTATTTATTTTTATATGTATATTTGTATTTTATGTTTGGAGCCCTTTTAAACCCAGATGAGCAGGACTTTACTTTTACAATTTTTTTGGTAGCAAAATTGGATTCATCAACACCCAATACATTCACTTCTCTAATATAAAAGTATGGGCTGGGTGCGGTGGCTCACACCTGTAATCCTAGCACTTTGGGAGATTGAGGTGGGTGGATCACTTGAGGTCAGGAGTTCAAGACTAGCCTGGCCAACATGGTGAAACCCTGTCTCTATTAAAAATACAAAAATGTGCTGAGTGTGGTGATGGGCACGTGTTATCCCTGTTACTCAGGAGGCTGAGGCAGGAGAATCGCTTGAACTTGGGAGGCAGAGGTTGCATTGAGTCAAAATCACACCCCTGCACACCAGCCTGGGCAACAGAGTGAGACTCCATCTGAAAATAATACATAAATATAATTTTTTAAATACAAAAAAGGAAATATTCTGAAGGGAAAGGTATCTATAGTCATAGTCTCTCTGTTCTTAATACTCTGATATCTAGTCTTCATGTGCATTTTCAACATTTTACCTGTTGAGAGTTGAATCAGTCATTTGCTTGGCATTTTTTGTCTCTTAAATGTTTAGCTTTAAATAGTATTTAAACTACAGCAGTTAGAATCAAACAGTCCCGCAGCTGGGAGGATATTATGCCCTCAACACCCTCCTGGTCCTTCCTGTCCTCACCACGACAACTGCTTTCTAACCTTTTAGCTTGTTCTTTTGGTTTTTGCCTCCATCACTCTAAGAAACTTACGCTTTAACTTTTTTCAGTTTTGGGGTCTTCCCTGCTCCTCCTATGGGAGGAGAAAATTCAGCTATCAACCATCGCACACGCTTAGAGCCATCATGTATGCTTACAGCCATCATGCACGCTTACAACCATCACACACGCTTACAGCCATCACCCACACTTACAGGCATTGCACAATTACAGCCATCACACACACAGCCATCACCCATGCTTACAAGCCATTGCACATTACAGCCATCATGCACGCTTACAGCCATCATGCACGCTTACAGCCATCATGCACGCTTACAGCCATCATGCACTTAGAGCCATCATACACGCTTACAGCCATCACACACGCTTACAACCATCATATACTTACAGCCATCATATACTTACAACCATCATATACTTAGAACCATCACACATGCTTACAGCCACACACGCCTACAACCATCGTGTACACTTTGCCCATGCTTACAACCATTGCCCACAGTCACAGCCATCCCATCACACACGTTCACAGCCATTGCACACGCTTACAGCCATTGCACACCCTTACAACGATCACACAGGCTTACAGCCATCAAGCACGCTTACAGTCATCACACACGGCCATCACGCACGCTTACAGCCATTGCGCATGCTTATAGCCATCACATACGCTTACAATCCACTCTGACAGCCATCGTGCATGCTTAAAACCATCACCCACTCTGACAGCCATCACGCACACTTACAGCCATCACCCACGCTTACAGCCATCACCCACACTTAGAACCATCACATATGCTTATGTCCCATCTTTGCATCCCCCAGTATCATTGTGGTGCAGTTTGGGATAGATCAGTTTTCAGTGTTGATGTAATGACTATGGAAATGCTTTTCCTTTCTTTTACTGTATCTGGCCTTTCCTGTAGTTAAGAATTTAATTATTTATTTAATCAGAAGCCAAGCCCACTCACTCCTATTTGTATAAAGTTCCTCTCAATGTTTTCAAACTCATTAGATATTCCGTCATTTCAACCTTAAAGGAATTTGGCCCAGAGCATTGAGGCCTGTGCTAATCCAGTTGGTCTTTCACGTTCACTCTATCATCCTGGGAAATTTTTTTTTTTTTTTTTTTTTTTTTTTTTTTTTTTTTTTTTTTTTTTTTTTCCCTTTCCTGATTTATTCCTTTATTTTGGTAGAGTGTGTAGACTGTTTCTTTCCTGAGAAAGGATCTTGAGAAATGTATCTTTTGAGCCTCAGCAATTCACATATCCAATTGCCTACTTGATCTTTACTTGGATGTCTTTAAAACATTTCAAGGATGACAGGTCCAAGTAGATACAGTGATTTCTACCCCCATAACCCCTACTCACAACACAGTCTGCACCTCTACCTTGTGGTCTGAATGCCTGGATAGTTGCTCCAGATACAAATTCAGAAGCAGTTTTAGATTATTCCATTTCACATTTCCCTTGCATCCAGTCTTTCCTCAAATGATCCATTTTGGGGCTTTTGGGGCTGTCTCTCTCCATGCCATCATCCTGGTCCAGGTCACTGTCATCGTTGACCTGGAATATTGCAACTGGTCTTTGCTTCCTGTCTTAACTTCTTGCAGTCTCTTCCCATGTAGCAGAAGGTACGATCCTGATCCTTAAAACACCCAGGCTTAAAATCCTTCCGTGGCATCTCATCGCTCTGGAAACAAAATCCATACTCCTTACCCTGCGCTGTGAGGGCCGGTGTGATCTGGGCCCTGTCTTCCTCTCCACCGTCATCCTACCCTACACTCCCTTGGTTGAGCTCAGTCTTCTATTTTTTAAGATTGTTTCCTGTCTCAAGCTATTATCTGTTCTATTCCCTCTGCCTGGATAAAAGGTCTTCCCCTCACTTAAATCCTAATTCTGGTTTCTAATCCTTCTGAATTTAATTATTATGTCACACCCTCAGTAAGTGTCTCCCAGACTCCACCACTGGCACTTCCCTTCATCCCTATCTGTGGTTCTCCATTTCAGGTTTTTGTCTTATTTTGTTGTATTTAAAGTGACTTGTACCTCAATTCTTACATCTCTTCCTGACTAGATTTCAGAGCAGGGGGCTAATCTGTCTGATTTTTATATGCCCTGTGTCTAGTACGGTTTCTGGTCCTGCAGAATACATATTTGTGGAAGACAGAATGAATACATATTACCATATGGTAAGATTGTCCTCTGAAATAGAGGCGTATTTATTTGATTTAAATTTACACTTAGGTTCATTCCATAGATAAGGCAGTTGTATGTAAGAAGATAGCATAAATTGAAAGAGAAAAGGAAAAAGATAAACAGGGCAGGAGATGTACAAAATGGAGCTGGCATTGAGGCTAAGAGCCCGCACCATAAAGAGCTGTAGACTTGCAATGGGTGGGCATTTGGTGCAGACCTTTCTAGCGTCCATTAAGAAAGTTAGTCATACAAGTCCATGTGGCGAAAACAGAACAGTGCCCAAGAGGAAAACAACTGTTCCTTATTGAGACCAAAGAGAACGTTTATCCAAGGATTGTTGCAAACAGAACGGTATATAATGTGATGAAGATCACCCCTGTAATAGACAAGGGGGACTTGGTAGGGATTGTTCCGCTAGTGACCTTCAAGTGTAGACTGCTGCTGTCCTAAGTACAGTTGGGTCAAGGCTAATTTATGGGGCCTATAAGATGATGCCTGAGCTATCTGTGCTGGATTATAGTTGCGCTGTTTATGCCACTGCTTGCTTCTGGAGATGGCCTATGTGGGTGGGACAGGTGTACTTTTTGGCTTTTATTAACTGTAGCTTCCTTTATTTGTCCTAACCAAATACTGCTGTTTTTTTTTTTATTAGTTTTTTGTTTTTTTTTTTTTTTAATTTAAGTTCTGGGTACATGTGCAGATCTTGCAGGTTTGTTACATAGGTATACACGTGCCATGGTGGTTTGCTACCTCGATCCCCCTGTCACCTATTTTTAACATTGCATTGTTTACTTTTATTTGCCTCTGTTGGAAGTCTTAGAGATCTTGCCACTTTTCTTGCAGGCATTACTGTTAAGCTTCTATCCCATCCCTAGGTCTGATGTATACCTCCTCTAGCAGCACCTTCTAGTGTAAAAGGGGCGAGGTTCCCAGATAGTATCTTGAGAATGTCCTCCTAATGTTCGTATTTGATAACTTTCTTAACTCTGGACCAACCTTCTCTGCTCTCTGATGCATGTTTTCCTTATCTCCTGAATGTTGTGGGGGCTTTCCTTTAACTCAGTAAGGCGTGTGTACTCACAATCACTGGGGATTATCAAAAGAATGGAGTTGAGAGATGAAGGAAGCTTATTTTCCTTAGCTTTGTAGAAAAGCCTTTATCGGAGCTGTCCACTTAGAGTGAAGCTGCTAGCGGAGCAGAAACTTTTATGTTAATTCAGTAGTCCTGTGTGTGGGGGAGAGAGACATGAAATTGATGTACGTTTTAGTTATTGTTGCTTGGTTTTCCCCATATAGTGCTCATTCTGCAACCAATCATTGACTATAGCAATACTATTGTAGATGATTATAGAACTATTTAGTACCATGGTTGGTACACAGTGCAGAAATTCCTGCCGAATCATTTTTTATGCCACAAATTGTGTATAATGCGTATTGCTAGAGAATGCCATTGGCAGTGAGGCTTCTGTCATTGGGTACTAGAAGTGCTCATAGGAACAAAAGCTGCTAGTGACACTTTGGGCAGCTGACGAGGTTATTTTCTTCAATACTGTTATTCAAGCTACTACTTGTTTTAACTTTGGGTGTTGTTTTATCCATTTCAATGTTGTGCTTTATGAAAAGCCATGAGCGATAAAGATAAGGATGTATGCAGGAGAGTGCCAATGATAGTCTTGGTAGAAAGAGAAAAAGAAAAGCCTTCTGAGCACAGCCTGGATATGATTAAATGCTGGATTTGCCCAGGAATTGTCCAAGTTTTACAGCTAAAGGCTATTGTTATCTATTAAATTCCCGTAGAAAATAACTTCTATTGTAAATCTGAAACTTCATAAACTCTAAACCCCTTTTCCCTATGAGAGCAGTTATATTTTATAACAGTTGTTGATTACACAAGATTTCTTAGAAACGTAAATATTGTGTAATAGCAGAAGAAATCGTGCTTGCTAAATTTTTCTGGATCCTGTCAAATAAGCACTTAGTAACTTATGTTAATTTTGGTTATGTTCAAATCTGTTCTTATTGACCTCGTTTTCAATAACGATGATTATAAAAAGTATGTGCCTGGGACATAGAACTTACTATGTCCCAGGCACTGTGTTAAGCCATGTGTGTTTTCTTTAACCTTCTTGACAATCTCAAACTATTTTTGTTTATTTATTTATTATTTTATTTATTTATTTTTTTGAGACGGAGTTTCCCTCTTGTTACCCAGGCTGGAGTGTAGTGGCGCAATCTCGGCTCACCGCAACCTCCGCCTCCTGGGTTCAGGCAATTCGCCTGCCTCAGCCTCCTGAGTAGCTGGGGTTACAGGCACGCACCACCATGCCCAGCTGATTTTTTGTATTTTTAGTAGAGACGGGGTTTCACCATGTTGAGCAGGATGGTCTCGATCTCTTGACCTCGTGATGTACCCGCCTCGGCCTCCCAAAGTGCTGGGATTACAGGCGTGAGCCACCGCGCCCAGCCCTATTTTTGTTTATTTTTATTTTTTGAACCAGAATCTCTGTCACCCAGGCTGAAGTGCAGTGGTGCAATCTTGGCTCACTGCAACCTTCACATCCCTGGTTCAAGCGACTCTCCTCTCTTAGGCTACGGAGTAGCTGGGATTACAGGTGTGTGCCACCACACCCAGCTAATTTTCCTCTTTTTATCATAGACGGGGCTTTGCCCTGTTGGCCAGGCTAGCCTCAAATTCCTGATCTCAAGTCATCTCCCCACCTTGGTCTCCCGAAGTGCTGGGATTACAGGCATGAGCCACCACACCTGGGCTCAACAAACTTTTTAATCCTCATTTTCCAGAAGAGATGATGAAGGCTTAGGTTTGTCAAGCAACCTTCTCACAGTCACATAACTTATGAGTGGCGGAGCCATGGTGGAGTCATGTTTCCAGTTGATGTTTGATGACTTCTTAGTCTTAAAAAATTTCTTTTATTTTCTTAGGGTTTTTGGGGAACAAGTGGTTATATGAGTATGTTTTTTAGTGGTGACTTGGGAGATTTTGGTGCACCCAACACCCATGCAATATACACTGAAACCAATTTGTAGTCTTTTCTCCCTCACTCCCTCCCACCCTCCCCTGCCCCAGTCCCCAGAGTCTTCTTATGCCTTTGCATCCTCATAGCTTAGTTTTCACTTATAAAATACAATTGTATTCTTGTATCCTTCATCTATTGCAGCATAACACTTAGTAACGTAAAAGTTATTCTATTGCTCACATTTCTACAGGTTCGTGATTTGGGCAGGACTCAGTAGGGAATATTTGGCTTGGCTCCAGATGATGTGGGCTGGGGTGGTTCAGCTGGGGCTGGAGGAGCTGAGAGGGCCTCACTCGTGTCTGAGGCCCATGTGCTGGATGCCAGCAGAAATGCTTCAGTGTTCCTCCAGCTGGCCTCTCCACTTGGTCCCTCATCAATCAGTAGTCCAGGCAGGGTGTCTGTTTATGGTATATAAGCATTCCGGGTGCAGAGATGGAAGCAGTCAGAGGTAGCTTTTCAGTCCTACATTACTGAAAACTGGAACAGGCACAGGCTACTTTGATTATGTAACATTGATCCAAGCAGGTAACAGGGCCAGCCAGTCTAGATTTGGGACAGCGACAGCTTGTGCACAGGAATGGGAGGATGGTTGCTTATTGCAGACAAGTTACCACTGTCATCTTCACTGGTGTCTGTACCCATCCACCCAAGGAGGACCATGATCCTCGTTCAAGTGACATCCTTTCTCTCTTGACTTCTGGTTGGGTACTACTCTGATTTTCCAAAGAGCTATTCCAACTACGTTTTTATTTTATTAATTTTTCATTCCTGTTCATCATAACTTAGAGCCTGGGGCCCCAAGTTCTAGTCTCATTGTACCTATGCTAATGCACTTAGAATTCTATGTGAATGGACAGTCTCCATGTCCATGGCTAAAGTCCTTGATCCTTTCTTCTGTCCTGTCGAGGGTCTTGGAAGCTTTGCCTCAGCTGAATTTGTCACCTGTATGTTATCTGCAAATTGGCATCCTGCCAACCTTGTCATTACTGCTATTGGAGCCAGCGTTTTCCTAGCTCATGAGACCTGCTGTCTAGGAGTAAATACTGATTCCTGCCCCCCACCTTTTTTGACCTTCCCATCATCCTTTAATCTGACACATAATAGCAGCCTTTGAGTATGCCTTTCCCCTTCCCTTTACTGCTTGTGTTCAGACTTGTGTCACCTCATCCGTCACTCAACACAGTTGTCCCAAGTAACCGCCCTCCTGCTTTATCTCTTCCTACTCAGCTCTGTTCCTCCCACAGCTGCCAGTCTTTGGAAATGCCATTAAGGAAACCTATGGCATTTCCTCGCTGATGACTGTCCCCTCCCTGTCAGTGACTAAAGACTGTCACTTTTTTTTCTGAGACAGGGTCTCACTCTGTTGTCCAGGCTGGAATGCAGTGGTGTGATCAGGGCTGACTGCAGCCTCGACCTCCTGGGGTCAAGCAATCCTCCCACTTTAGCCTCCCAAGTAGCTGGGACTGTAGGCACCACCATGCCTGGCTAATTTTTGTATTTTTTATAGAGATGGGGTTTTGCCCTGTTGGTCAGGCTGGCCTCAAACCCCTGAGCTCAAGTGATCTGTCCGTCTTGGCCTCCCGAAGTGCTGGGATTAGAGGTATAAGCCACCGCACCTGGACGCTACATGGACACTTCTTATTGTAGGGTACTCGAATGGCTTTCCTAGCATTCAGGGCCTGCAAGCAGCTACTGCTTCCTTTCCCCCAAACCCAGTAATATTTAAACAAGAAGTCTTTCTTAATATAATCATTTAAGTATATTCAGCTGCCCTTTGCCAAGCTTTGCTTGAGGCCAAATTGTGGCATAGCTTTGAACGTCAATTGTGGGTTTAGATTTTGATGAACTTCTAAAATGCCTTGTATGATGGAGTGGTAGAATTGAAAATTATTATTATTATTGAGATGGAGTTTCACTCTGCTTGCCCAGGCTGGAGTGCAGTGGTGCAATCTGGGCTCACCGCAACTTCTGCCTCCCACGTTCAAGTGATTCTCCTGCCTCAAGCTCCCAAGTAGCTGGGATTACAGGTGCTTGCCACCATGCCCAGTTGATTTTTGTATTTTTGGTAGAGACAGTTTTACCATGTTGGCCAGGCTGGTCTTGAACTCCTGACCTCAGGTGATCCTCCCACCTCGGCCTCCCAAAGTGCTGGGATTACAGGCATGAACCACCACACCTGGCTGGATTGAAAATTATTTAGGATGATGGAGTCCTTGGTGTAAGATATAAAATCACTTGCTAAGGAAGAGATAGGCCATTCCACTGTGAAATTTTCATATGGAGGTGGTTACATGGCAAGAGTCATATAAGAGATGGGCCATCCCATTACTGGGCACACACATGCATGACCATAAGACAAATCCTCATTATGAAAGAGGCAGGTCATGTCTCCAGCCTCACACACCTTCCCCTAGGAACAATCCTGTTCATTCTAACCCCATGCCTCTTCTCAGACACTTGCTAGCCCACTTTCTTATTCCTTCTCCCACCTTGAAGAGACATGAATTAGTTAACCATTTGTATATTGATTTTTCTTCCCCAAATCATTCCTACAAGAGTGTTCATTTCTTTAGTGTTTGGGATTAAAAAATTGTAATGAAAACCACAAGTTTTTATTATACTTTTTCACTTTTAATTTTTCACGCAGAAGTTTTACTTTAATTTTAATGAAAACCACAAGTTTTATATTTTTTCACTTTTAACTTTTGCTCAGAAGTTTTACTTCTGAGTTTTGCCCCCTACGTCATAAGGCACATGCTTCTCTTCCACGCTTCCCCCACCTTTTCCTGCTTTCTGAAACAGACACGGTACGGGAACTAAAATAGAAGCACATGTTGAAGATGGAAAGGCAAGAGGCAGCGGTCCATGATTGCATCAGCTCTGTGTGTTTACAGGAGAAAAACATCTCTCTGAAGTTGCTGTTACTTGGTAGCAGCCAAATATTCAGACAAATGTAGCATCAGTCATCATCATGGCTGCCATCTTTCTGAGTTGCTATTCTGTGCTACTCACTGTGCTGAGTACATTTACATAAAGCCCCACAGTGTTAGTAATGACTTCCCATGGAAGGGCAAGCCAGATGTAGGTAACTTTTCCTAGGTCCCACAGCTGAAAGGTGGGCCTGACTCCATGTTCAGGTACTTCTCACTGTACCACCCTAACTCCTGTGCCCCTCCAGAGGTTTGGGGAGAGATATGAGGGAACCTGAGGTGATGCCCGGACTGGTCATCTCCAGGGGCAGAGATGCACTAGGGCACCGCAGGTCCTCCTTCAGTCTAAGCCTGGAAACCTGGGCTTGAAGCAGCTTTCTTGGAGCCACAGGGACAGACCTGGAGCCATGTGGGTGCACGTGGACCATGAGGAGCGATGCCCATGTGTTCCCACATACTGTGTCTCTTGACTCCACCTTTCTTCCCAGCCACAGATGTTCCTGCTCCTCACCTTCCAGTGCTGTGACCACAGCCAGATGTCCTGTTGATTCAAGGAGGGAGCCAAGGAGCTGTTGGTCATCATGCTCTTTCCAGGGAAAGGAAAACAAGATGGCTGGTGGGGGATGGAAGGAAGTTGGACACAGGTAGTATTAGCCTGTAGCGGGGCAGGGCTAGGATGGAGCCTTGTTATGCAGGAATATTGTCTGAGTCTTTGAATGCTTATAAACAGTATCTGTGAGGAGTTATGGGAGCTAGAGGGGCAGGCAAGCAGAGGAGACTGGCAACAGCATATTGGAAAATAACAAAGTCCAACTAAGAAGACAACACTTAATCTTTATAAGTGACTTATGTTGGCCAGACGTGGTGGCTCATGTCTGTAATCCCAACACTTTGGGAGGCCGAGGTGAGTGGATCATTCTAGGTCAGGAGTTTGAGACCAGCCTGGCCAACATGGCAAAACCCTCTCTCTACTAAAAATACAACAAAAATTAGCTGGCTGTGGTGGCATGCATCTGTAATCCCAGTTACTTACGAGGCTGAGGTGGGAGAGTTGTTTGCACCTGGGAGGTGGAAGCTGCAGTGAGCTCAGATCACACTACTGCACTCCATACTGAGTGACAGAGCAAGACTCCATCTAAAAAAAAAAAAAAGGACTTATGTATGGAAACCACCATCACTTGGACATATCACACTTACAAAGTGCCTGGTAAACTAGCTATGAACATAAGAAGCCTTAGCCATGTGAGGAATCCATGTCTAGAAATTTATCTTAGGGAAATTGAGGATGTGCAAAGAGACATCATTGTGAGGCCGCTTAATCTCACTTTTGTTTGTAATACAAGAAAACTGAACAAAGCCTAAATGTGCAATGATAGGGTTATAATTTGAGTTCTGTCCATAGAATGAAAGCTATGAATATTTTTCTGAGATGAAAAGATGCTTATGATATATTATGTGCAAAAGCAGATTACATATGAAATACATACTTATTTTTTATAAAGCATGTGTATATGTAACACCTAAATTTTTTATCCAGTTTTAGAGTCACATTCAGTGACTCCGTGAGCCAAAGACTCTTATTTTCTCGTAGTGGGGTTGCAGGCGAACAGGGAAAATTGCCTGTCCTGCTGTGCTGCGTATTCTCTGCCTGTCCACACCTACTCCCCATTCTTTTCTGTCCTGCACTGTGTCCTGGGTTCTGTAGCCTGACTCTATGGAATTGCTGCACTGAGGTTCAGGGGTTCAGGGTGCCCTCAGCTCCCCTGAGAGGATGTTTCTCCAGGTTCTTGGTCTCCTGCCCTCTCAAGAAGGAGAGAGGGGACCATGGCGCAGTGTGCAGTAAATGCCAGACTCAAAAGTGTTTGTAGAAAGTGATTTATTTAGAGAGACAGAAAGGGGGAGGGAGAAACCAGAGAAGGAGAGAGAAAGAAACAGTTAACTCTCACACAGAGTGAGAGAATCCAGAAAGATGGAATCCAGGAGAGGAAAGCAACTTCCACACTGAGTTGGAAGGGAATAGAGAGAGATGGAGTCTAGGAAGGGAAGACAGGCTTCCATAAGAGAGCGTGGAAGGGGACTCCAGAGGGGAAATCCAGGAGGGAGAAAGATGGCTTCCATGAAGGGAGTGTTCCTGGAAGGGGGCCCAAACATGGAGTCCAAAGTGGTGTGGAAGAAGGGGACTTTTAACCTGGAAGGAACCCCCACCTCTAAGACCCCGGGGAAATGAAAGGAGTTCCTTAGAACTTCCGCTGGAGTGATTGACTCTGTTTCTTCCCGTGCCCGTGAAATTTAAACATAAACTGTTAAATCTCCCAGATGGAGAGAGATGGGAGAGGGACATGGTGCTGGGAAGTTCTTGCCCTTAAAACTGCGCCCCCTTGTGGACCCGGAAAGAGAACACATTTCCTCAGAATGAATTGAGTGCCACCTGCCTTTCTGTTGAGTACAGCCACTGACACACCCAGCTGCTGATCAGAGGATGAGGAGAAAGAGGCTGGCTTATTTCCTCCCTAGCTGTCTCCAGCGTGGTGGGTTGGCATTGACTGCATGCCCCTAGGAAGGGCCACGGTCCTAGTCAGTGTCCCTCTTATGACTTGAGCCTTGTATCTCATTGCATTCCTGCATTGGCTCCCCCCACCCCCCGCGCCCGCTTCAGAAGGTGATGGGGTAGCAGCTTCCTGCTATTGCCAGCCCCTCAGTGCTTCATGTTCTGGGTTAGGATTCTTACCCCTGTGCACAGCTTTGTGAACAGCCCCATCACAAAACTTTCCTCCTAGGCTCTGGAGAAATGCAACTGCAGTTTCTGACTTTTCTGCAGCATACATTCCTTATGAAGTAGAAAAATGTGCCCTGTAGCTTTATTTTAATGTTTTGAGTCAGGGTCTCCCTCTGTCGCCAGGCGGGATACCAGTGGCACAGTCAAGGCTCACTGCAGCCTCAAACTCCTGGGCTTAAATGATCCTCCCACCTCAGCCTCCTGAGTAGCTGGGACTACAGATAAATGCCACCAGGCCTGCGATTTTTTTGTAGGGACAGGGTCTCACTATGTTGCCCAGGCTGACCTCAAACTCCTGGCCTCAAGGAAACCTCTCACCTTGAGCTTCCAAAGTGCTGGGATTATGGGCATGAGCCACTAAGCCTGGCCCCTTGTAACTTTTAAAATGTGCTCTGTATACATTCACAATTTTGTGCCAAAAGAAAAAAAAAAAAAGGTGGTTTGTAGCTTTGCTGAAACTTTCGTGGTAGAAACAAACCCTTCTCCATATGGATGATACAGCAGTTTCCACAGGCCCTGTGTGACACCTTTGCTACTGAGTGATCACAGTTGCTGGCTCCTGCTGCCAGGTTGTACCCTTATGTAGAATGCCATTTGATCCTGGTTTTCACAGAAATGGAACTTTCTTGGACAAGCCACTGAAGCCTCAGTGCTTTTGCTGGTTGTGACAGGATTGGAGTCTGATATGGTTTGGCTGTGTCCCCACCCAAATCTCATCTTGATTATAACTCCCACAATTCCCATGTGCCATCGGAGGAATCTGGTGGGAGGTAATTGAATCATAGGGGCGGGTCTTTCTTGTGCTGTTCTCATGATAGTGAATAAGTCTCACGAGATCTGATGGTTTTAAAAACAGGAATTTCCCTGCACAAACTCTTTCTCTCTTTGCCTGCTGCCATCCATGTAAGACCAGACTTGCTCCCCCTTACCTTTCTCCATGATTGTGAGGCTTCCCCTGCCATGTTGCACTGTAAGTCCCTTAAACCTCCGTCTTTTGTAAATTGCTGAGTCTTGGGTATGTCTTTATTACCAGCATAAAAATGGGCTAATACAGAATCTCTCTGAGGGTAGACCGAATAATTCACTCCCTGTTCCCAGAGTTGTACACGACAGTGTTTTGTACATGATGTATCCTTTATATGTTGGTAAACTGATGAATTAACTTGGCCCACACAGAGTTCCTGCTTGTTTAAAGCCAAGTTCCTCAGCTGATAGTAATAGCCGCAAAGCAAACAGTGGTGCACTAGACCCACTTGCTCTGCTCTTAGTGAGCAATGTGGCTTTCACTGGGAAATGCTTACTTAGGAAGAGTGTAGCCTGGGGTACATCCATCACCTCGTAGCAATAAACAGTGCTGCTCTTGAGTGCAGTGCTTCCTGACGTTAGAGGCTAGCTTTTACTTTGCTTTCAGGAGAAAGGCACATTTTCCTGTTGTCCACGTGCAGTGAAGTCATGCCAAGTTGTTTCCTCGAGCAGTGAGATGCTGCATTTGGATCTATAGCTTATGAACATAGCCAGATAAATTGGTGGTTAAAATGATGCGGTATACCCCTACTTTCTGAAGAATTTTCCTGTTAAATTGCTTGATTTAGTAAACTCAACAATGATTACCCAACACTTACTTTAAATGGGATAAAAAATTCCTGTGGATTCCTTTTACCACAATTCCCAACCATCTAGCCTGGCTGTTAATAACTGGAGGCCTTTAATGTGAATGAACAGAGCTGAAGTCTATATATACTTTCTGTACCTTAAATTGGGATAAAAATGGTAGGACAGAGAATATTCTCCATCACCTAAAGTTGCAGTTATTAGCATATAAACAGACTTCTGCCTGCATCCTCTTGAGTGAGTTTCTATCTCAGGGAGGACTCTGGTTGACAGGAAACGGAGGTTTTTAGGAGTTTGTACATTCACTAAGAGAACGCCAGCTGATGCTTGGAGGTGCCTTGGCCTTTTATCTGATTATTCCCATGCAAGCCATGAGGAGAAGATTGCACTAGGATCCTGTTTGAAGTCAACGCTGCCTTTTGCTACCGGACTTACGCAAGAAAATGCAACTCCTAAGAGGGGTGGGTGGTGAGATGGATCTCCTCTGCCTGTTGATCAGTCTTTCACTTTGCTTCTTCCTCAGCTCACCCCTTCAGTATTGTTCTGATTTTCCTGGGACGGTGCCAATGTTTGCCTATTTTAGAAATATGATTATAAATAGTGCCCATGAATGAGACAGTCTCATGAATTGGATCTCTTCTGGCCATCCCTACTGCCAATTAGGCTGATCTCTTGCCCTGAATATGCCCTCTGGTCTCAGCCTCTGAACTGTCTTTCTTCTGACTCTCATGTTGCTAGAAGTCATCATCCTGAGACAATCACCCAAACGTACCCAGCTCTGCTTGACTCTGCATTGCAGAGACATCCTCCTGGCTTGATCTACCTGCTGACATCAGTCCATAACTGCATCTCTTCCATCCTCCCTTCTCTCAAGTCCCAGCCTCACTGAACTCTGCAGTATCAGTGAAAAATTTGTCATCCAGATCAGGATGATTCCACAAATGAAAGGGGCATGATTCATAATCACATTGATAAAATAGGCAAACACTGGCACTGTCTCAGGCAAATCAGGACATATGTTCATCTGATATTCTCTCTTCCATTGGAATGCCCTTCCCACTACTCCAGGAAATTCACACTGTCATTCCTAAAGCTCAGGTATTACCTTCTTTGTGCATCTTTCACAACCACTCTAAAGAAAAACCACCAGTTTCCTCCTCTCTGATTGTCATTTCTTTTATGAAAGCTTGCGTACAATCTACTTCCCACTAGGATCTTCTTCCTCCAGCAATTAATTGCTCCATGATGCTAAGAAAAGTATCTTATCCTTCTTCCTATCCCTAGCACCAAGCCTGGTACCTAGCACATGGGAAATATTCAGTAAATCTTTGTTAAACTCATTTGTTTATGTTTTACTTTGTTTTTAAAAATGAAACACATTGAACTTGGAGTCATTCCCTAGGTTTTGTTTGCTCTTGTGAACCTTTGACCGAATCTTATATATGTTTATATTTATTTATTTCCTGATGTTTTGTCCCGGCTAGGCTTGAACTCATGATCCTCCTGCCTCCCGAGTAGCTGGGACTGCAGGTGTACACCAAAGCACCTTATGTTTGTACAGGATTTTAGAATGCATCAAGCACTTTGTTACATATTACCTGAATTACATCCAAACTCGCTTTAGAGTATTTGCATTTATTCTGCCTGCCAGCATGCCCTCCTCTCCACCTGGCTAATTCCTGCCTGCACTTTATAACTAGGCTTAACTCTCATGGTCTCCCTGAACCTGCTGTTAGGTTATGGCCTCCTTTGATGCATTCCTGTGGCTTCTACATCGTGCAGTGATTGTATTTGGTAATTATACATTTGGATGACTAGCTGGGTAATTTTCCCCCATCTAGGCTATTGTAGTGAGGAAGGAAGCTGTCTGTCCTGGTCACCTTCCTACCATGCTGCTGGCGTTGCAGAGGGAATCGATATTTAGGAAATGGTAATATGTAGCTGGTCCCTCCCTGTTTGTAGAGTACAAATAATCTAATCCACATTGTAATATGCATTGTAAATTTGCAGATTTGCTTACTTGCTGTAGTCTGTGTGTAATCCCCAAATCAATACAGCACTTACATTGTCATTCAAGGACACATCCAGAACTGTGAAAAATGAGTATCTTGCTATGCACGTTCCCAGCTGAGGGCGCAGAATGGGACTGTCTATCATCTGGTGTTGGCTGTTGTACAGTAAGCAAGTGCCTGCTGCAGTCTGTATAGCTCTGTCTTGTGTTTTAGATGCTGGTGGTGGTTTCACTGTTTTAAAATGGCCCCCAAGAGCAGTGCTGATGAGGTGTCTATGCTCCTAAATGCAAGAAGGCTGTGATGTGCCTTGTGAGAAAGTTCATGTGCCAGATAAGCTCTGTTGAAGCATGAGTTACAGTGCTACTGGCTGGAACTTCAACATGGATGAATCAGTGATTTATTTATTTTTTTGTTTTAAGACACAGTCTCACTCTGTCACCCAGGCTGGAATACAGTGGTGCCATCTCAGCTCACTGAAACTTCTGCCTCCTGGGTTCAAGCGATTTCCCAGCCTCAGCCTCCCGAGTAGCTGGGATTACAGGTGTACACCATCATGTCTGGCTAATTTTTGTATTTTGGTAGAGATGGGGTTTCACCATGTTGGCCAGACTGGTCTTGAACTCCCGGCCTCAAGTTATCCACCCACCTTGGCCTCCCAAAGTGCTGGGATTACAGGTGTGAACCACCATGCCCGGCCAACATAATATATTAAATAAGGTGCCTTTAAACAGAAACATACATAAAACAAGATTATGTACTGATTGATTGAAAATATTGTGACCAGAGGCTTAAGGGAAACTCACACTGTGTTTACCCAGGAACAGTGGCTCAGGATATGCCAGCTCAGTGTTGGAGGTCACCTTCTAGAATATAACTACTGGAATAATGAGGATTGACCTGTTCTAGCCCCACTTCGTTAACTATGGAAGTTAAAGCTCCAAGAGTTAAATGTCTGGCATCAGAATAGTCAGCTAATGAATATAAGATTCGAAACTCATTTGTTCCACAAATATTTATTGAACCCCTACTCTGACTCAGGCACTGTGTATATTTGGCCCTCTGGATTCTTAACCCCCAGACCAAATGCACGTGAACAGTGTCCCAGCTTCTTCAGTGAATTATTGTAAACAAATAAGCTCAGTTGCACAAATTACCAAACTCCTTCTGTGCTAGAACAAAAATATTTACTGCACCGTTGGTCTCCGGTCTGCAGATCTGTGGAGACGCCTCTCAGATGGCTCAGATGTTTTCTTAAGTTGCAAAATTTTCCAGATGAATTCCACAATGGAAGTAAGTTAGCTGTATATTGTTGGACTATCTCCAGGGAAAACGCTTTGACCAAGGGGAGAAAAAAAAAACATTTAAAAAAAAAAAAAAAAAAAAGCCCTCCCAGTCCATGATCATTGAGAAGTCATGGGAGGAAATCGTTCTCAAAGATGTATTTATTTATACATTTTTCCCTTTGTCCCACAGTCTGCCAGGTATTGGTATGTCTGGACAAAAAAGGGACATTTGTAAATATGTGGTTGACATTTTGGCCACAGAATTATAGTTATTCCAATGAGAGAAGAGTTCCCGCTGATTGCTTCCGTGAATCACATTTTCTAAGCATTTCAGAAGGTATTTTTGAATTACTTCATATCCTATTTGAAAAAAATTTGTGTTGGGCTTTTGTTTGAGGCAGAAAAATGGGAACAGGATGTTTGATTTAGGTGGGTATTACTGTCTATAAATCTCTCTAGGAGGGAAGCAGTTAAAAGCACACGCAGAGATGTCAAAGCTGAGAACTTGGGCAGTGTTTATAGTGTGGTCCAAGTAGTTAGTTTACAACAAATGCTTATACTTAGGCTCAAAAAGGCTTTGCTCTCTATGAAAACATACCCAGAATATCACAAGGGGAATATTCTGAAAAGAGCAACTAAAGTTGGTGTTTAGGAATTGGAATACCATGTACCGAAAAAGAAGTATTGAACTCTTGTTTTCTTTGGTAAGCCAAACTGATCGGTGTACAACGGGAAGATTTGGGTGCAATAAGGAGTTGACCTCTATTTAAAGGGCATTTAAATCTTAAAACTTACGTGTTGGACTAAATGACCATTTGCTTACTTATTCTTATACTTTCTGTGTTTGTAAAAAGGTTTATGTTTCCAGACAGGGCTGTAGCTAGTGTGTATGATGCTTTATTTTTCAACTGGGAAAAGACATCCCTTCCTCTAGGCTGATAGAGGGGATGAAGCCTGGATTTCGGCCCCTTTTGGTACTCTCAGCTGGGTGCCCACGTACAGGGCAAAACTATGCAATCATACACAGAGGTCCTCAGCCCTGGTGAGGCCACTGAAGTGTGTCTGGAGAACCACACATGAGCTCTGACAAACTCATGCATTGTCTGTGACCCAGCTTTAGGGGCACAGCTAGAGAGAAAAAAGGGAAGCGTTGCATAGGGAGGTCCTAGGGAATAAAGGGAATCAGTGACACAAACTTAGAACTGGGAGTGGGGGCCTCTGAGCTCTGCTTTGTCCGCTCCCTCATTTTACAGATGGGCAAACGGGTCCAGGAAGCTCTCATCCATGTGTTTGATCACGCAGTTCATTGCTGGCAGTGGGAAAAGTTTCTGCTTCAGTTGGTTCAGGATGGAGTTTATTATTTCCTCCACAGGCGTATGACATAGCTACGTGTCACTGGGCACTGTCATCAGGCTCTGCTGTCCTTCCCCGAGACCCAGGCTCTCTAGAAATCCTGAAATTGTGGTCAGACCCATTTGCGGCATGATTCTCTTTTCTGACTATACATTAGACAGCTTTGAAGACGTGATGGATTTGGTTTCATGACATTGTCCTTTCTTTCAGTTTGGCATGCAGTGAATCCACATTGCTATAAGTGCAATCGAATCACTTCTTGGAAGCTCTTAGAAATAACAGGGAGAGGATTTCTGCCTACCCACCTCCCCACTTTTTCATGCCCAAGAGAATGTATAAAGCACTTCTAAGAATTAGTTGGTTGTCTGAAAACAATGTAAGATACCTATATTGTTGGATGTCACATTGTCTCCGTTGACTTGTAACATTTAAAATTGGTTCCTGCTTGGGATAAAAAATCATGTAAATTCTTTTAATGTATTAAGAGCATTTATGGAATGGGTCTCGACTTCAGTGTGGGAGGCCCCATTTCCTTAAAATTTCTCCAGTAACATTATCCTCAATATTACGTTCAAAACATGGAACATTTCTCCAAAGGTCAGTATGTAGTCATTATTTCATAACCCCCAACAACTTACACATAATGTGTGTGGAGTCGTGCAAAAGAATGCATGGCATGCACGGCCTCTGGTTGGTTTTCTTTGCCATTTTTAAATGTTACTTGTGGGGACGTGATCACAAACGTGGTGCTGATGATGGAAGTGGAAATTGGTGGAGCCTTTCTGATTATAGAGCCCTGAGCATCCCATCTCGTTTCATGGAACATGATGACTTGTATACAATTAAGATAATATTTGATAACTTTTTAAAAATGATTTTTAGAGGTAGGGCCTTGCTCTGTCACCCAGGTTGTAGTGCCGCAGCACAATCACAGCTCACTGCAGCCTTGAGCTCTTGGGCTAGAGCAATCTGTCTGCCTCAGCCTCCTGAGCAGCTGGGACCTCAAGTACATTACCACCACAGCAGCTAACTTTTTTTTTTTTTTTTTTTGGTAGAGACA
>NW_016107370.1:2708456-2736672 GCF_001604975.1 Cebus imitator | reverse complement strand
TTCTTGAGACAAAGTCTTGCTCTGTTGCCCAGGCTGGAGTGCAGTAGTGCCATCTTGGCTCACTACAACCTCTGCCTCCTGGGTTCAAGCGATTCTCCTGCCTCAGCCTCCCTAGTAGCTGGACTGTAGGCATGTGCCACCATACTTGGCTAATGTTTTGTATTTTTGGTAGAGATGGGTTTTCACCATGTTGGCCAGGATGGTCTTGATCTCCTGACCTCATGATCTGCCCGCCTCAGCACCCCAAAGTGCTGGGATTACAGGCATGAGCCACCATGCCCGGCCCAGAGTTTTTCTTAAAAGTAGATTATTTTGTTGGGCCTAAAGAGTGCTGTCACCAACGGTCTTTAAACTCAAGAAGGAATGAAAGCAATCCTCTGTTTTAAAAGCTCCCCAGGACCCTGAGTGTTGGGTGCACCGTGTGCAAAGGAAACTGCATAGGGCCCTGCCCTGTCAGGGTTAGATACAAATGGCAGCAAGGACGTAGGTCTTCAGGATCTCTACTCTCCTCCCTTCTCCCTTTAAGTGTGCCATATTTTAGTCACATCCTTGGCGTCCCCTGGCAGTTCAGCATTTCACTCTGTGGAACCATCTCTCTGTCCTGGGCATGCCTTGAAGCTCTGACACCTTCTCTACCCTCACACACATCTCTCCTAGGTCTCAATGGGGAATGCTTTGCTAGGCTGCATGAGTCAATCTGAAACCATTCACTGTAGCATGTGCATGCAATTTGTAGTTTTCAGGGTAATTTAATTTTTACTAAGGACTTCTAGAGATTAAGGGACCAAGGACATGGAAGGCTCAATGCAGAATCTTCGGCTGTAAAAGACAAAGGGTGGAGACATTCTGGGGTCCTGGCCTGTCCATTCCATTGCTCCCAGGGGATGAATTCATGAAGCCAGTACACTGCGTCTGAGACCCTATATTCATCTTCTTAGCAGTAAGTTTTTTCTGCCTGTTGGGGTTTCTGGGCTTAGCTAATGGCAGATTACAATGGTGGTCTCTAGGTGCTAAAGCACCCCAAGATACTTGTTCTTCATCCTCCCCACACTCTTTTACAAAAATTGTGGTCATATTCATATAAAATAATACTGAGAAGCCTCTATCATAGAAGAAGCCAACAAAATCAGCGTTTGCTCTTTAGACAAAATAATAAGGCTTGTGTTTACAATTCAATCACTAAAATTGCTGACCTCTTAAAATGTATTAATTCGCCAACCAATTGCCCGCTAGATGCATATACAAATAATTAGGCCCAGCTGTTGTTTCTCACCATCAAGAACTAAAACTAATGAGCTGGAATTCATGGTCTCTGAGTAGTGTCCTTAAATTCTTCAAGACCAATTTAAAGCAGTGACTCTGTGGAAGGTAAATTATCCCCCTTCCATTTAAAATATATTGCCAACTAGCAATTACCAGGTACCCAAGAAAACAATTCATTGTTCAAATAGTTGCTCTCTTAAGATTTAATAAAACTCAAAACCCTTCATGTTCTGTGAAATAAGCCACAACCAGGAATGTTTTATACGGTGATTAAAAATTGTACTCTGCTATTTATATATAGTACAAAATATACTTCCTTGTTTCATAGAGTATTAGAAATTTGAGTCAACTATAATTCCCTCAGAAATCATACCCCATCCTATTTAAATTAATGCTTTTTCTGATTCAATTGAAGTGGATCTGCTTATTTGAAAATGTAAAATTACAGCATGCACGTTCACTTCTTTGGGAGTAATCATGAGTCTTTTGGAAAAACTCAAAAACAGAAGTTCCATTGAGCGTAACCTCCTCTTCCTTGCCTTTTCCTCCCACCACCCCTTCATGTTTTGGTAACCCTGGTCACCATATTCACAGGGAGCCAACATTTGGAAGAAATCGCCAGCCAGACCAGGTTATTTACAGGTTTGTGGAAACATCCCAGACTTGCTATCAGGCTTACACAAAGCGAACATGGTGTTCTGTCTGCCTTCCCAGTGGTGATGTGTTGACTTCTAGTACATTCAGATGGGGCTTCAGCATCTGACAGGTGAGTGGAAGTCCTCTAGAGAGTGTACAGCAACCTCATGTGCAGATGGGCTTTGGTCAACAGCTGTTGTCAGTAGGCCCTCTGCAGCCCTGCCTGCCTTTTGTGGGGTGTTCTGATGATGGAATTGCCGTCTTTCTGGGAAGTTGGCAGAACCAGCTCATTAGCTGAGTCTGGCTGCTGCCTGTTCTTGTAAATAAAGTTTTATTGGAACATAGCCATACCTACTTTCTTACATGTTGTCTATGGCTGCATTCCTGCTGCAGGGGCAGAGCTCAGGGGAAACAGACTTTATTGCCTGTAAAAAGCCTAAAGGATCTCCATCTGGACCTGTATTGAAAACTTGTTGAGAGACACTGAATTCAGATTGTTTCTTAGTAAGTCCTTGAAGCCTATCCCTCCCCTCCTCCTGACGCTCGCCATGCTCGGCCTCTGTTCCTGGACTCTTCCCTGACCTTGCCCTAGTCAGTGAGCCGTTCTGCAGAGCTGTGCTCAGGGACTGGCTCTGTCACTCATGCATGGGCTTGGTCCTTGGATTTCCATGTTGAATAGAACACATTAATGTTACAATCGCAAACTAACATTATCTAAAAATATGAAACAGTTATAGACCCAGAAAGGAAGCCCCTCACAGTCAAGCCCTCTTGTTTTTTTTTAGATGAGGATGCTGACCAAGGGCATTGCTTGCATCCCAAGGCTGTGTCACCGCCATCGGGGTTTTCTCTGGGCCTTTTTTTTTTTTAAAGATGGATTCTCACTGTTGTTGCCCAGGCTGCAGTGCAGTGCTGTGATCTCGGCTCACTGCAGCTTCCACCTCCCAGGTTCAAGAAATTCTTCTGCCTTAGTCACCCAAGTAGCTTAGATTATAGGCACCAGCCACCATGCCTGGCTAATTTTGTTTTTGGTTTTGTTTTGAGATGGAATCTCATTCTGTCACCCAGGCTGGAGTATAGTGACATGATCTTGGCTCACAGCAAACTCCAGCTCCTGGGTTGAAGCGATTCTCCTGCCTCAGCCTCCCGAGTAGCAGGGATTACAGGTGTGCACTACCACACCCAGCTAATTTTTGTGTTTTTAGCAGAGACAGGGTTTTGCCATGTTGGGCAGGCTGATCTCAAACTCCTGACCTCAGGTGACCTGTCCATCTCGGCCTCCCAAAGTGCTGGGATTACAGGCGTAAGCCACCGCGCCCAGTCATTTTTTTTTTTTTTTGTATTTTTAGTAGAGACCAGATTTCACCATGTTGGCCAGGCTGGTTTCGAACTCCTGACTTCAAGTGATCCACCCACCTCAGCCTCCCAAAGCACTGGGATTACAGGCGTGAATCTTTGGGCCTTTTTTCCCAGTTCTTTCCACACCGTATTGCTGCCACACATCTGCATGTGCCCAAACAAAGCATGTGATGAGTAGGCTTTTCTTTCATGGTGAAGGTTTTCTTCCTATTTTATTTCTATCATACATTACTTTATACAGCTAGTGCTCGACTTACGACCACGGTCAGGCCTGTGGACCGGTCGTAACACGATTTGGTCGTAAGTTGAGTAGGGCTATATGTACAGTTGAAATGGTACACGCGGAGATGGTAGTGCTGCCGGAAGCTGGTCCGCACTGTTGTACGCCCAGCTGGGCAACGTTTGCGCTGCCAGACGCGGAGCAGTCGTCACTAGCGATTGTGGTCGTAAAGTCGAATGGTCGTAAGTTGCATAGGTCGTAAGTCGATCAATACCTGTACCAGGCTGGCCAGAAAGCAATGATCTGTGCTCAAAAGAAAAAGTTCTGGATAGGCAGTGGTGTTTTCCTTCTACACTATTTATTACATCAGTACTTGGCCATTCAACAGAAGAGAATGTTTCACTCTTTGTCGTTAATTATAATGCTAACTTTTTTTTTTTCAGCCTACTTTTAAAACATTGAATGATGCTTCTTTCTGCCTTTAATGTGGTATTTAAGCAATATGTAAGGCCTTCTAGCTATAAATACCTTTAACATCAGTAGTTTTATGTGTTAATGTTCCTTATTAATCTGACATTTTTGCTTATGATATGTCTAGGAATTTATATGCAGTCATCAAATAACCCATCTCTGCTAGGATTTCCAACTCTCATCAGAGGGATCAATAACAAATTGGGTTGTAACTAAAACTTATTTTTGGTTTTGAAGTGTAATAAAAAGTCTAGTAAAAAGGACTGTGCCTGGTTCTGAATTTAACCCCTGGGTGCATGGAATTTTTTTTTTTTTTTTCTCTATTGGGAGGCACAGAGCAGCATTAATGTTGAGAAAATGGATTTGAGGATTTACTGGGTGATGTTGGTCAATTTTCTTAACTTCTCTGTACTTTAATTTTCTCAGCAGAAATAATGGCAGTAATCTCATAGGGCTGTTGTGAGGTAAAAAATTGGCAGACAATGTGAAAAGCGCACAGTACTGTTTGGCACAGGGTGAGTACTCCAAATAGCATTTAAGCGATGTGATTTATTATTTTTGTCTAGTGAGCGATGAGTCTCCAAATACATTGGTTGTGCCAGGCAGGTGGATTAAAAAAAGAGCATGACTAGATTGTTTAACCTTAACTGGGTGTGAAAAATTTTGATGTCTGTCTCCTTTCTTGAAGGAAGGCCCTTCAGCCATGTTCAGGAGTCACTGAAAGACCAAAGGTCGGAATTTTTGATGACTCCTGAACATGGCTGAAGGTCCCTGGGGAGGGGGGATATTTGCCAGTTCTGTGGGATAGGAGGCAAGGACAATGCCCTCTCGGAGAGGGCTGGAGGAAAGGGCCAGAGATGAGGGAAGATATCTTGTCCAGGTTTATGCCACACATACACATGCTGACGTTTTGGAACCTGGTAAGTGAGGGCTGAGAGGGAAGTGGTTAGAACAGTCCAATGCTGCTGCCTTTTCATAGAGTTTTCTATAAAAGTAAGTTCCTTTAACATGGGACTGAAATTCCTTTCTTTAACTGGGAAAAATGCCTTTCCCTGTTGGCTCTGAGTCTGAGCGGGACTCTGAGCGCTCTCTCACACTGGCAGCAGCTTCTCCTCTTTCTTCCTCTTTATTGTTACAAAATGTTAGTTTTATAGACCTAAGCTTTCCTAAATTTATAGCATTTTATTCTGGGCCATGGAGTTCACATTTTAAAAAAAGGAGTCAGTTTGTGTTACCTTTGCTGATCCTAGAAACAAAGCATGCAGAAGGAACTTGAGGAATTTACCCCATTATCCTTTGGGCTCAGGCTGGCTCCCTGCCTAAGTGACAGAGTCCTATGGCTGCTACTGATGAGCAGCACTTGTTGATAGCTGGATCCTCAACTTGTTTAACCCATCAGTTGGCTGAGTGTTTCTTGATTCTTTGATTCCGAGGCTGAGATTTTTTAAAGACAGGTGTAGTACGTAAAAGTTCAGCCATAAAAATGAAATCCTGCTATTTTCAGTAACTTGGATGAAACTGGAGGTCATTGTGTTAAGTGAAATAAGCCAGGCACAAAAAAATATCACATGTTCTCATTCACATGTAGGAGCTAAAAAGAAATTGAACAGACGGTAGAGTGGAAAAATAAGAGACTGGGAAGGGTGGGAGAGGGAAGGATGAAGAAGAATGAGTTAAAGATTAAAAACATACAGTAAGATAGAAGGAATAAATTTAATGTTTGATAGCAGAGCAGGGTGACTACATTTAACAATGTATTGTATCTTGGTGATGGACACCCTGTATACCCTGACTTGATCACTGCGCATTGTATACCTCTAATACCTGTAACAAAATTTCTCACGTACCACGTACACTTTCACAAAGAGCACTGGCTTTCCACCTCCCTTTCCCAGGACTGATACTTACATGAACTACAAGGTGGAGCCCAGTGCCTTTCTCTGGAGATTGAAAACACACTGTCATGTTACTAGTTCTACTTTATTTGTAGATTGAGTATGTCATTTTCTCTGAAGGTCTTGCCTAGAAAAATGCCATATTTAGAGCAGCAGCAGATTAACTCAGTCCCTGTCAATTACATTCCATCTCAGGAGAGATCCTTGCTAAGGTCTGCTGAGCCATAGCTAACACACATTCTTTAATTCTCAGAAGGAAGCTAATAGTGCAGAAAAATCTTGATTTAGTTCTGTGAATGACGGCCATTCTAATCCCTTGCAGAAAAAAGAGCTAACCTGAGATCAAGAGGATGAGCCAGCATTTGGCATGCAGTCTTGAGTAAAGACCTGTCCTGAAAAGGCAGTGGTAGTCCTCCATTCAGAACTGCCTGGGTTTGATCCCATGACCGGTGGTATGGACGCTGATTTTCTGATAACAGCAGGAACTGGTGCAGGAAACCCTGGCACCTGCAATTCCTTTGTCTCAACTGGTTTCATGGTGCCAAGTGTATTCTAAGTAACTTTTCCCAGAACACATTGCAGCTGGTGAGATTCTAGGCTCTTTTCTTTCTATACCTTGGGCTTGGCTGCTGCTCCTGTTCATGCCTTTGGAGAAGGGGAATTGGGTAAAAAGTCGTCACAATTTTGGATGGTACAAAGAAATCCCACTCTTTTCTGTGGTGCCTTGGAGGCGTTCAGCTGCTTCAAGATGAAGCTGAGCCTCTCCTTCCCAGCTCCTGGCTGCCAGAAACTCATTGAAGTGGACAATGAACGCAAACTCTGTACTTCTTATGAGAAGCATATCGCCACAGAAGTTGCTGCTGATGCTCTGGGAGAAGAATGGAAGGGTTATGTGGTCCGAATCAGTGGTGGGAACCACAAACAAGGTCTCCCCATGAAGCAAGGTGTCTTGACTCATGACCATGTCACCTGCTACTAAGTAAGGGGCATTCCTGTTAGAGACCAAGGAGAGCTGGAGAAAGAGAAAATCAGTTTGTGGTTGCATAGTGGATGCCAATCTCAGCGTTCTCAACTTAGTTATGTTAAAAAAAAAAAAAAAAAAAAAAGGGTATTCCTGGACTGACTGATACTACTATGCCTCATTGCCTGGGGCCCAAAAAAGCAGAATCTGAAAATTTTCAATCTCTCTAAAGAAAATGATGTCCGCCAGTTTGTAGTAAGAAAGCCTTTAAAGGAGGTCAGAAACCCAGAACGAAAGCACCTGAGATTCCTTGTCTTGTTACTCCACGTGTCCTGCAGCACAAATGGCAGTGTATTGCTCTGAAGCAGCCGAATACTAAGAAAAATGAGGAAGAGGCTGCAGAATACGCCAAACTTTTGGCCAAGAGAATGAAAGAGACTAAAGAGAAGCACCAAGAACAAATTGCAGAGACACAGACATTCCTCTGAGCGAGCTTCTACTTCGAAGTCTGAATCCAGTCAAAAATAAGATTTTTTTGAGTAACAAATAAGATCAGACTAAAAAAAAACAACCACCAAATTGATGAGCTGGCTGTGGTCAGGAAAAGGTTAGTTCTTAAACTTCAGCTGTTTACCTTGACCCTTATGTGCTGGAGTTTCTCAGGCTATGCCATAGTCTTTCTGTCTTGAATTTATGTGGATGATGCATCTCTCCATTGTCCCTGGCATACACAGGAAAGGAATCTTTGTTTCCTTCTAACTCATCTGTTCCTGCTGCTGCTTGGCTACCAAGTACTAACCCTATTTCCAACTTTGGAGCCCCTTGCCCAGCTACAGAATAGGTGGGGAGGATGGGAGTGTTCTCACGTACAACCTGCCAGGCAGTCAGTGGAGAAATTCACGATAAAGATGTTTGGTGACCAGAAGGCAGCAGAGAGAGTTAGAGGGAGAAGTGCGGTTCTGGAATGTGTGGGGAGCTTTCCCAGGGCATGAGAAATGCTTTACAATTCAAATTCCAGCTGGAATAAGAACTTCAGAGGAAATTGCACTTAGTGTAAGCTGGTGCTGAGGTCTTCTCTGAAACGATTATCCTGCACACTAACAGGATTAGGCAACTTTTAACGTGCCAGCCTTTCTGAACCCAGTCACGTTGGGAGTTTCCCATGGGATGAGGAAAAGCTGAAGGGAACAGGAGGCTAAATGTAATTCACTTGGAGGAACCTAGGGAGGAAGGGGGTCACTCTAGAGATCTGGAGCCTCTTTTGCTTGGAGTGGAGATCTTGGTTGCTGCTTCTCGGGTGTGTTGGGCTTAGTCCCTCCCATCCCACCTGACCTGGTATCTGGGCAGGGGGGACGATGGAAACTGCCTTAGGGCTGTATATCTGGGTTTTTTTTCAAACAGATCCCTCTTATGATTCTGAGAATAATTATGGTTCAGTGGGTAGAAGCTTCTCTCTGAGAATTAGTTCTGTCTCTGGATTCTGCCATATTTTAAGTCATACCTAGAGCCCTGAAGCTGGGAATCAAGTGGAGGAAGGAGAGAGGACTCCAGGGTGCCTCCCAGCTGGGTGGGGATGGCTCACCTGTGCTCCCCTACCCCCAAGTGTCACTAAAACAAGTGCGGAAGGCCTGTCTGGGACCCCTCTCTCCTTTCCCATGTGCCCCTTGAAGCCACGCTTCCATGGTCATTTCTGGCCACTGAGAACCCCACGGCTCTGAGCTCCGGGCCACAGCCCTAGCCTAGTGACTCTTGGAGTGTCAGCATCTAGACGGGGAGAGCCCCGGCCCACAGCATGAGCTCTGTGAGTGCTGGAGCTTATGGGCTGCTTGCATCCATCCACCCCAACTTTTATTTTAATGTCGTGAGACAGGAATGGAAGAATGTAGGTTACCATTAAAATCCAACAGCAGCCCGAGGTGGTTGGATGTTACAGTTGAAAGAGCGTGGGCTTTGGATTCAGCAAGAATGAGGAATGGGAATCTACAGTCTGCCCCTTGCTAAAGTGTAGGCAGAGGGTCCTTGGCTAGACGTCTCTGAGGCTGTTTCCACATCTGTAACACTGTGTCTGTGAAGATGACATAGCTGATCAGTGTAAATGTCTGTGTGTTATTGTGGTGCTTTATTAACAGTAGCTGCTATCATTACACGTAAAGCATTAACTTATAAAGGATTTTTTCATTTTGGTAAACTTCAGGGCTGGGTGTAGATTTTTGTCTAGCACATCAGTCTGCATCAACTGTTAAACATTAGACTGCTTCTCGGACTGTTTGGCATGCAGAATGTATCCACTGTGCTCACAAAACTGATGGAGGGAGCCACAGTAGGGAGGGACAGGAGGGGATGAGGCCAGAGGTACAACCACCAGGTTCCAAGGGACAGTGCACACTATCGCTGTCCACAAGATAATGGGCAAGGATGAAAGTTTCTCATGTCTGATAACAGACTGTTCTAGGCTTCATGGGATGCTTTCTGTCCACTGTTAGAAATACATATTGAACTTTGTAAAAACAGCCTTGATAGGCCACTGAATCGTCCGCTTCTCGGGCATACTCCCCCTTCCCCCGTGTTGAAATGCCTGCAGTTTGAAGTGTGTGTCAGTAGCGATCAGACGTAGATTATGCACCATCAGCTAGTGACAGCAATTAGTATTAGATTCTCACAGCTCTAACCTGGGCATCTCTGAGAAGAGCTAAACTTGGTTGAAGAAGTACAAGGAGATAAAAGAAGAAGTGACGCTGGACAGCGCTTGGCCAATTGGGCTCTGTTCCAAGCCAGGGTTTGGGCTGTTGTGCAGACTGCACCATCACTAGCTGAGTTGGTCCATGGGTACCAAAAGTTGCCCTGTTCCAGCTGTTGATACCTATGTCCTTTTGTTTGAGATAGGGTCTTGCTTTGTTGCTCAGGCTGGAGTGCAGTGGCATGATCGCGGCTCACTGCAACTTCCGCCTCCTGGATTCAAGCACTTCTCATTCCTCACTCTTCTGAGTAGCTGGGACTACAGGCATGTGCCAGCATGCCTGACTAATTACTGTATTTTTGGTAAGGTGGGGTTTTCTCCATGTTGGCCAGGCTGGTCTGGAACTCCTGGCCAAGAGTGATCCACCCACCTCAGCCTCCCAAATGCTGGGGCTACAGGTGTGAGCCACCGTGCCTGGCTGCTGATTCCTGTGTTCACAAACTCATCAGCTAAGGGGTTCCGGAAAGATCTGAGATTAGTCTGTGAGACCCAGCCACGTGGTTCTCCAAGCATTTATGTATCCGGGTCTTTAAAGCCAGCAGCTCTGGCTGGCTCAGTTCTTCTCTCTTTTCTCTACCATTAAATGGAGGGGGAAAGGGAATGTGTGTGTGTTTATGATCCAGCTTCCTCACACTTACTGAGTAGGCTTCTAACATGTGGCTCTTCCCAGCAAGCTATTCTTATTCAGGGACCACAGCTCCCTGCATTGTCTGGGGAGACCTGACACAGGGCAATCGGTTTTTTTTTTTTTTTTTCCCATTATCTTCATAGACTTTTCTCATTATTACCTTCATTTAGCTATGTTTTTCTCTTTGTCGCATAGTTTTGATATAGGGATTTGTTCAGATATGATAGCTCTGTGAGATAGACTGGAAAAGACAGTATATACAAAACTCCCAATATTTTGTAGTTTTGCCTAATTTACTGTCTCTGTGTGTCTCCCTCCTACACAATCATACAACATGAGAACACTTTTTAAAGCAAATTTTTATTCAAAACTCTGAAGTTGAAAGGTTTATTTATTCAGAACTAAATTTTTATTCCATCAAAACAATTAAAATGTGTACCAAGTAACAGATTTTTAAAATTCTGTCCTCCTCTCCTTACAAATACCTAGTTGAACATTGCACATTTTAATAAATTGGAGGTAATTATTCACAGGTGGAGGGAGAGGTCTGATATGTGTGCCTTTCCTTTTATGACTCAGGACTCGATTATATGAACTGGACAGAATATTCTTTTTTTAAAAAGTGAACAGTTTTCTGCTAACCCAGTTGTTAGGAGCAAACATAGTGGAGTAAGTTGGGTGATTACAAAGTCTGTTTACCAAAGCAGAAAATAATCTGGAAAATACAGAAAACTACAAAGTATAAAAACAGTGCAACCATAACTGCATCAGACAGGTAACATTCTTGCTGTTTTAGTGCGTATTCCTCCAGTCTTTTTTCTATTTGCATATTTCTTGTTACTGAGATCCTGTGGGTGCATATTTTTTTCACATAACATAGGGTCATTTCCTATGCCACTAATTATACAGCTGTTCAACTAATGGTGTAATTATATTTGGAGATTAAGTTAAACAAACTCCACTTCATTGCCGAACACTTGAGGCTGAATTTGTTCTGTTACTGAACGCATGGTGGGTATTTTTAGGCAGAAATGAAACCAAATGTAAATAGAGATTAAAGGAGAAAGTCTGGGAAACTGTTGCTAAGACTTTCTTGAGTCTAGCATCAACTTTTTGCTTTAGTCACTATTTCTATTATTAGATAACATCAACTCAGCAGATTCCTTCTAGAATTTATGTTCCCATCCCTAGGCCCACAAAAAGATTAGAGCCTGTTGCATGGTTTTACTGAGGCTAGTGGTCCCAAGAGGTTGATGGGGAGTTATCTTCGTGTCTTGGACTGAAACTGCTTTCTGGGAGGAGATGCTGCAGTGACCTGATCATCGTCTTAAGTTCCATGTTCATGTGATGCTGGTGGTCCCATTCACAGCTTGGCTGATGGTTAAAGCACATGGACCAGCACCTCATCAGCAGTGAGGCTCACTGCACACCCGGCTGTCATCAGGAAATACCATTTTGAAATCATTGCTACATGAGACGTGCCATGTCTCTGCTGAGAGGTTTTATGGGGAGTGTTTATTCCTCTAGAGCAGCTGTTCTTAACTGTATTAGGTCAGACCCATTTGAGGTTCCTAATTGTTCACATACATGTGAAATTCTGTGTTTAATCTCACAGGAGTTGTGGTTCCCTAAACCTCAAACTTATTCCCAAGTTGAGAAGTCTTATTTTAGATGCTGTAAGCTCTGTCCCAACCCAAGACCCTCATCCCTGTCTCACCAGCATGCCCTGGGTGCAGCCATGGCTTTTCCATTGCCTTGCATCCACCTCTGGGTTGGGATCATCTCTTCCTCCAGGCAGTCCTCCTGGGTAGAGTCCCTCTCAGCACAATCTAGTCCTCCTGCTGTCCCTAAGTCCCTGTCTGGCCCACAGGAAGCTCACTTACTTGGTCCCGAAAAATTCTGACAGTGATCATCCATCTGGATAGGCTTTTAAATTTTCCATGCATAGTTCCCTACACCTGACAAACACCAGTAGACCCACGTGCCACTTCATCTTATTCCCTGAAAACTTCTAAGTTGGCTTGAGGCAGAGTGGAGGAGGGTAGACCCCATTAGCCTTCTCCAAAGAAATTATCTACACCTTTTAAACTGCTGTATTTTGATACTTTTAAGCCTGGTAGAACTTATTTCAAAACCTAAGGCTTCCTGGCCAAGCACGGTGGCTCACACCTGTAATCCCAGCACTTTGGGAGGCTGAGGCAGGCAGATCACGAGACCAAAAGAGTGATACCATCCTGGCCAATGTGGTGAAACCCCGTCTCTACTAGACATAGAAAAATTAGCCAGGCGTGGTGGCGGGCACTTGTAATCCCAGCCACTCAGAGGCTGAGGCAGGAGGATAGCTTGAACTGTGGATGCGGAGGTTGCAGTGAGCCAAGATCACACTACTGTACTCCAGCCTGGGTGACAGCGAGTCTCCATCTCTAAGTAATAAAAACAAAACCTACAGCTTCCTTAGAATACAGGGAGGGTGCTGGATACTGATTATTCTGTCCTAGTTTATGATGTCTCAGGAAAATTGTAGATAGCACATATTCCATTTTAGCATCTTAATGTAGGTTTCTCTTTTCATGGCTAAGAGTAGAGAGACCTTGATGGAATGGGATATAGGAAGGGCATGGCTTTGGATTGGGAAGAAGTGCCCTAGATATGCTGTGGGCTTCTACAGGACTGACTCTGAAGGGAAACAGGTAGTTTTATTAAAATCTGGCTTCCTCCCATTTCCCCCCACCACCCCCGACTGAGAAGGAGGAGGGACTTGTCTGACACTGGCATGGTGTTTTCCATTACCTGTCACACTGAATGTATCCAATGTCAACATGTAAAGTCCTGGTTTTCAGACGCCATGTGTGGACTTGTGATATTCTTAGGATCCCTAAATTAACAGATGACTTCAGTTGGGAGGAAGGGTAGCATCTTGATGGTTTTAACTTTTCATCCCTATTTATGTCTAACAGAAAAAGGAGAGAGAATTAAAAGTCAGAATTTGAGATAATCTCTTTTCACTGATAATTTGTGAGATTCAGGAAAATCTTTTATTTGGGCTTTAATTTGCTTGTAAATAACCTTTTTTTTTTCTTTTTTTGAGATGGAGTCTCACTCTGTCACCCAGGCTGGAATGCAGTGGCATGATCTTGGCTCACTGCAACTTCTGCCTCCCGGGTCTAAGCGATTCTCCTACCTCAGCATCCCGAGTAGCTGGGATTACAGGTGCATGCCACCATGCCTGGCTAATTTTTGTATTTTTAGTAGAGACGGGGTTTCACCATGTTGACCAGGCTGGTCTTGAACTCCTGACCTCATGATCTGCCCACCTCGGCCTCCCAAAGTGCTGGGATTACAGGCATGAGCTACCACACCTGGCCATAAATGACTTATTTAAATGTAGGAGTTGGCAAGAATTTTTTCTGGGGAGGCACCATGGGTAGAGCTTCTGTCCACCCATCCCTGCAAATGCTGGGAGTGAGTGACAGCATGGAGGAAGGAATAGGAGGTGTTAGGGAGCATGTATACACAGAGACATTTTCCCACCCATTCTGCCAGCCAATCAGAATGAACTCTTTTTTACCAAGTTCTTTAAAATGGCAAGTAGTCCTTGAAAAGATTAGCTACTGTGGCATTCAATTAGACAAAGTATTCTTCTCCTGAAGGTAGTGGCTCTGAAGTAATGGTAAGTGTGACCAGGAAAAATTGTCATTTTGAAGTATGCAGCTGTTTACCCGCGGACAGGTTAAAGTAGCTTACAAGGAGAGGGTCTGGGAGGGATGCTTCCTAAGCTGAAGAAGAGAGGGAGAGTGGAGCTCATATATCGAATCAATAGAGAAGGCTTAGGTGAGCCAGGCCAGTGTATCTCAAATTGTGTTCCACAGACCAGGGGTCCCCACTAATTATACAGCCATTCAACTAATGGTATAATTATATTTGGAGATTACGCAACCCCTGGGCTGTGGCCTGTTAGGAGCTAGACTGCACAGCAGGAGGTGAGTGGCAGGTAAGGGATCATTACTGCCTGAGCTCTGCCTCCTGTCAGATCAGCAAGGGCATTAGATTCTCACTGTGGCAGGAGCGTTATTGAGAACAGTGCATGCGAGGGATCTAGGTTGGGGGCTCCTGTGAGAAGCTAACAAATGCCTGATGATCTGAGGTGGAACAGTTCCATCCCAAAACCATCCCCCTGGCCCTCCCTAAAGCCCCATAGAAAAACTGTCTTCCATGAAACCAGTCCCTGGTGCCAAAAAGGCTGGGAACTGCTGCCATAGACTGCTAATCCCATGGGAGGCTCCAGAGGTGGGGGAGAGGGCCTGTGGTCAAGTACATTTGGGAAAGGCTGCTTGTATCCCTGAGTTTGGCTTTCATGGTAGATGTTTGTGTGTTAAAGGTTCTGAGAAGACTGCAGTCTTGAAACTTGTTCAGCCTTTTTTTTTTTTTTTTTGTCCTTTTTGTGACAGTCTTGCTCTGTCGCCCAGGCTAGAGTGCAGTGGCGCGATCTCGGCCCACTGCAACCTCCACCTCCCCAGGTTCAAGTGATTCTTCACCCTCAGCCTCCCAAAGCTGGGATTACGAGTGTGTGCCACCACACCCAGCTAATTTTTTGTATTTTTAGCAGACATGGAGTTTCGCCATGTTGGCCAGGCTGATCTTGAACTCCTGGCCTAAAGTGATGCACTTGCCTCAGCTTCCCAAAGCGCTGGGATTACAGGCGTGAGCCACCATGACGGGCCTAGAAACTTGTTCAATTTAAAGAAGCATTTTTCTAAACTACTTGAACAAAGAACACCTTCCACCTCAGACGTTAGGACTTACACATTTGGGATATCATGTGTCCTACCCTTTGGGAGTTTTATACTTCCAAAACAGTTGCTTTTCAAAAATGCTTTTAGAAATCCAGCTAAACTGCCTTCAAATCGATGGAGTATTTGCTTAGATAGCATCAATGGTGGCTTGTTTACTTTACTGTGAATATCAGTTTGAAAATTAGAGTCAAATTTAAGGTCTGATTTAAAAATAGGATGAATAATACTAGATTGGGATAAATAACATGAAACGTGCACTTGGAAAACGTATTTGCATCTAATGGCAGATAAAGGACATCTGGGAGGAGGCAGTAAAAGCAGTTGAGAAGTCATCAGAGTACAGACTGGTGCCACCCACCCAGCCATCTAGTGGTGAACGCCTTGATGTTTAAAATTACCACTTGCCAGAACATTTTCTCTTCTGTAGCCCTCTACCTTTGACATACTTTTTTCCTTTATTGTGGTTGTGTGTGTGTGTGTGTGTGTGTGTGTGTGTGTGTGTGTTTTGAGACAGAGCCTTGCTCTGTTGCCCAGGCTGGAGTGCAGTGGTGCAATCTCGGCTCACTGCAACCTCTGCCTCCTGGGTTCAAACAATTCTCCTGCCTCAGACTCCCAGGTAGCTGGAATTATGGGCATGTGCCACCATGCCCAACTAATTTTTTGTGTTCTTAGTACAGACGGGGTTTCTCCATGTTGGTCAGGCTTGTCTCGAACTCCTGACCTCTGGTGATTCACCTGCCTCTGCCTCCCAAAGTGCTGGGATTACAGGCGTGAGCCGCCTTGCCCAGCCCATTGTATTCTTAAGAATCATTCCTCTATTTTCACTGCAGCCCAGTATTCCATTGCATGTCTATGTTGATAGACATTTGATTGTTCCCTTGTTTTTGCATGTATGACGCTGCTGCTGTGAACCTTCTGACAGGTGCCTCCTGGTATGCATGCACAAGTTTTTCTAGAGGATGTCTCCAAGAAGGGACCTACACAGTCATGAGAAAGGTGGATGTCTGATTTTGCTAGAGATCTATTTTCTCCAGTGGTGATGTCAATTTATACTCCCACTAGCAATGGAAGAACACTCCCATTATTTCACCTTCTAGACAACTGGCACTGCGATCATTTTTTTGTCATGTGGGTATCAAATGGTGTCTTTGGAGTTTTAATTTGCATTTCTCTGATTCTTAATGAGATTAAGAACATCTTTCTCAGTTAATGGACCGTTTGCATTTCCTCCAGGGAAATGCCTTTTACCCATTTCTCTATCAGATTTTCTTTTATTGATTCATTGATTCTTTACAGATTTTGATACTAATACGTTGTCAGGTTATGTGCTACAAAAAGTTTATTGTGTTTTTTTTTTTTTTATGAAAAGAGCTTGAATGTTAATATAATCGATTTTATCAGCCTTTTTCCTTTATGGTTTATACATTTTTTTCTTAATATCTACCTGCATTCCCTCCAAAAGTTTTATAGTTTCACCTTCTCCAATCCATGAAGATTTTTTTTTATGTGAAATGTGAGATAGGAATCCAGTTGCATTTTTTCCCCTTTTGGGAAACCAGTGTCTGAGCCTCACCGATTTTAAAGCTTTCTGTCCTTCGATGCCATCGAGCTTCACCAATTTTAATCCCTTCTGTCCTTCTAAGCCATCACTCACTTTTTCAAATGGCATGTTATCCATTTGGACTTTTGATTTTGTTCTATTCACCTATTTGTCTATTTACTTACCAATATCAAACTGTTTTGGTTACTATATATTTATATGTCTTTATCTGGTAGAAGGTGATCTCTACTGTGTTTTTCAGGAATATTTTGGTGGTTCTTGGACATTTGCACTTTGATTTTTAACATTTAGGTTGAGGGGTACTTGTGCAGTTTGTTTATATAGGTGAATCTTGTGTCATGGGGCTTTGGTGTACAGATTATTTTATCACCCAGGTAATAGGCATAGCGCCCAAGAGGTAGATTTTCAATCCTCACCCTCCTCCCAGCCTCCATCCTCAAGTACGCCCCAGTGTCTGTTGTTCCCTATAGTGTCCACATGTTTGTGATGTTTAACTCCAACTTACAGGTGAAAACATGTAATATTTGGTTTTCTGTTTCTGTGTTTGCTTTTAGTTCCATCCATGTTGCTGCAAAGGACATGATCTTTTCTTCTTTACAGCTACATAGTATTCCATGGCGTATGTACCACTTTTTTTTTTTTTAACCAGCCTAACGGTGATGGGCATTTAGGTTGATTCCATGTCTTTGCTACTGTGACTGGTACTGTGATGAACATATGTGTGCATATGTGTTTATGGTAGAATTTTTTTTGTTCCTTTGGGTATAATAGTAATGGGATTGATGGGTCAAATGGTAATTCTGTTTCAAGTTCTCTCAGACATGACTAAATTCCTTTCCATAATGGCTGAACTAATTTGCATTCCCACAGGGGTGTATAAATGCATTCTCTTTTCTCTGCAGCTTCACTAGTATCAGTTATTTATTATTAATAGCCATTCTGGCTGGTGCAAGATGGTGTCTGTGGTTTTGATTTTTCTGATTAGGGATGTTGATCATTTTTTCATATGCTTGTTGGCCATGTGTCAGTCTTCTTATGAAAAGTGTCTGTTCATGCCCTTTGCTCCACTTTTTCATGGGGTTGTTGGTGTTTTGCTTGTGAATTTAAGTTCCTTATAGGTTCTGGATATTAGATTTTTGTCAGATACATAGTTTGTAAATATTTTATCCCATGTTATAGGTTGTCTATTCTGTTGATCTTCTGCTTTTGCTGTATAGAAGTTGTTTATTCTCCCTAATAGGTCCCATGTGTCCATTTTGTTTCTTTTGCAATTGCTTTTGGCATCTTTTTCATGAAGTCTTTGCCAGTTTCTATGTCCAGAATAGCATTTCTTAGGTTATCTTCTTATCTGTGAATGAATTAAAGATCTTCCATAGTTTTCATAGTCTTAGGTTTTACGTTTCAGTCTTTAATACATCTTGAGTTGATTTTTGCATATATGTAATGAAGGGGTCTAATTTCATTCTTCTGCATATGGCTAGCTAGTTATCCCAGTACCATTTATTGAATAGGGAGTATTTTTGAAGTATGTTCCTTCAATGCTTAATTTGTTGAGTTTTTAATATGAAGAACCATCGAGTTTTATGAAAAATCTTTTCTGCCTCTATTGAGATAATCATGTGATTTTTAAATTTCTGTTTATGTGATGAATCACATTTCTTGATTTGCCTATGTTGAATCATTCTTGCATGCCAGAAATAAAACCTACTTGATCACGGTGGATTAGCTTTGTTTCTTACTATTTAAATAGGGTCTTGCTCTGTCACCTACACTGGAGTGTAGGTTGTGATCAAGGCTGCAGGCTTGAACTCCTGGGCTCAGTCTATTCTCACACCTCAGCCTCCACTCCTGGGACTGCAGGTGCACACCACTACACCTGGCTTATTTTTTAATTTTTTTTTTTTGGAGACAAAGTTTTGCCATGTTGCTCACACTGGTCTTGAACTCGTGGGCTCAAGCAGACCTGTAGCTTTTGGATGCCATTTACTCTCTTAAATTTTAGAATTAGTCAAGTTCTGCCAAAATAGGTTGCACCAAAAGTAATTGAATCTGAAGGTTAAAATAAACCAGTTACCCCTCAAATTAGATTTCTTGTATCTATGAACATGGTATAGTTATCTCTTAAAAGTTCTTAAATCTTTTTATGAAATGTTCCTTTTTTCTACAAAAAGTATGTCTTTTGCTAGACTTACTCCAAAAACCTAATTTTAATATTATAATGCTATCCTTTTAAAGTTTTATTTGCTGTTTCTTGAAAATATTTGTGAATGAATTTAAGATCTGAGGGGTGTGTGTGTGTGTGTGTGTGTGTGTGTGTGTTGGTAAACTGTCATTGTGATAACTTATAGATTGTTTTGGGTTTCTATAAGAGCAACTATATCTACAAGTAGGTTTGTTTTTTTCCTAAGCTTTATATATTTTTCTTGTCTCTTTAGTCTACTTGAAGTCTCTGAGTGGTTCTCAAACTTGAGTGTGCATCATAATCACTTGTGGAGGGCTTACTAAAACACAGACTGCCGGGCTTCACTCTGAGTTTCTGATTCAGTGGGTCTAGGGTAAAGCCAGAAAATGTGCATTTACAGCAAGTTCTCTAGTGATGCTGATGCTGCTTGTCCAAGACCACACTTCAAGAACCATTGCTCTAATATGCTGTGTAGTGGAATTGGTAAAAGTTGATATCCTCATCTTGAAATGTTTTCAACGTGTCACAGTAAAGTTTATTTGCAAGAATTGTTTCTATGCCTGTGAAAGTTCTCTATTGGTTATAGAAGCATAAATCCATTCTTTACTTTCTTTATTTTTTATTTTATTTTATTTTATTTTATTTTATTTTATTTTATTTTATTTTGAGATGGAGTTTTGCTCTTGTTGCCCAGGCTGGAGTGCAGTGAGAGCTCAGTTCACCACAACCTCCACCTCCCAGGTTCAAGCGATTCACCTCCTGAGTAGCTGGGATTACAGCATGTGCCACCATGCCCAGGTAATTTTGTATTTTTAGTAGAGACGGGATTTCTCCATGTTGGTCATGCTGGTCTTGAACTCCTGACCTCAGGTGATCTGCCAGCTTCTGCTTCCCAGAGTTCTGGGATTACAGGAGCGAGCCACTGTGCCTGGCCCCATTCTTTACTTTGTAAGAGTGTGTTATTTTGAAATCACTGTGATTTCATTGATCACCTTTTCATTTTTTGAGATAACATGATTTTAAACAAATTCTACGTTCCTAAGGTAAATCCATTTTGTTCATGATGCCTCACCTGTATTGTATTTCGTGAGAAAATAGTTTTCTGATATTTTATATCTGTGTTCCTAAGATTCTCCTGTAATTTTCTTTTCTCATGGTGTCTTTGGTTTTGTTACTAAGGTTATGTCAACCTCAAAGGTAGTTAAAAACTGTTTTCTCTTTTTATGTCTTTTGAAAGATTTTGTGTAAACTAGGATTATTTGTTCCTTGCATGTTTGGCTAGAACATGCCTAGGAAGTGATCCAGTCCTGGTTTTTATTTTGTAAAAAGATTTTTAATTGAATTCACTTTACTGAATGGTTACAGAAATACTCAGGTATTCCGTAGCCTCTTGAATCGCTTTTATTAAGTTGTATTTTGCTAGGAAGTTGTTCATGTGTCCACAGTTTTTAGATCACAGTTGAAAATTTTATAGGCATGAAATTCATTATACTTTAAATTGGTTGCATCTGAAGTTATGCCCCCATTATGATTTTTACTATTGTCATCTTTTTGTTTCCTCATTAATCTCTCTAGACGTTTCCCTGGCTTATCATTCCAAAGAACACACTTTAATAAGTTGTTTTTTCCTTCCTTTGTATACCTTAGCTTTCTTGATTCTGCTTCTGTATCTGTAGGCTAATCTTGTTTTATCTGTCCTTCTGGTGTGTGTGTGTGTGCGCGTGTGTGTGTGTGTTTTGCTTTGGAGTTGACTGAGATTTTAACATATCTCTTAGTAAATGATGGATAAATCAGATTATTAGCATGTTTTTATCACTTTTCTTGTTCTGTTGTGTTTCATTTTATCGAAACCTCTAATTTTAATTTCATTGGATCAAGAATTTAGTATTATTGAACATTAACATGTGAGAGACTAATAGTGAAAGATATAGCTCCAAAGATAGAAATACTAAAGATCACGAAAAATTAAGATCATGTTTGTCATAAGACAAAATGCACTTGATTTATAATTGTGTGTATAAATTGCAAATGTACTTCCGGGATTCAACCTTTTGAGTTATGTGTGCAGATTATTTACGTAACCTCCATTTTTTATTATTTCTTAAAGTAATACATTGGGAGAACTCTAATTGCAGTTCTTGCATTTGCTGAAAATTCTGCTTCAAAAACTTGTAGAATTTTACCGAGAAGAATCTTCACACAAACCTCATTAGAATATTAGAAGCCACACCAAAGATTAATGATAATTATTTGCATTTAAAGACACTATAAAGGTAATCACTGCTTCCCAATGTAAATGCTATTGTCATCCAGTATTTTAATTATATCTTATTCGCCTTCCACAAGTAATATTGTTAATTTTACAATCAGTATCTGTTTAGTGGCATCCACCTATAAACAGATTCCTTTTTGCTCACTATGCCCTCTATCTTGAACTTCTATATCAGATAATATTCTTTCTGCCCAAAGTATGTTTTGAAGACATTCCTTCACTGTGAGGATCTGTTGGTAAACATTCTGTTTTGTTTCTCTGTAAATGTTGGTTTTATTGTATTCTTGAAAGAGGCCTCTCATTCCTCGGAATATTAAATGCATGATAAATCTTGCTCTGTCTAGGTTTCCTTTATGTTTCTGACTTTTAACTGTAAGCTCTTGTCCTCGGATCTTTATGTGTGAATTCCTTGGAACTCTTAAAGCCTTGAATAAAATTTGTTCCTTCAGAGAATTTCTGATCTCATCTCTAGATGCCCATATCTGGGGCAACTTCAAAATATATTGCTGTGTGCATTTCACACAGACCTGTTTGGGGACAGGTCTATGGCTAAAAGTGTTTCTCTCTTATCTAGGTAGTGCCAAGAGATAGAAATGACTCCTTATCCTGAATGCTTTTTGCCTTTTTGCCTCACTGTCTATTTTGTCTTGTTTTAATATAGGTTTTTTTCTTCTTCCACCCCTCCTATGTCTGTTCTATGTTTTAGATAAGCCTTATGTAAGGAGTTCAGAGCTAGAGCTATCTTTTTTTTTTCTGTCTAGAGGCACTCTTGCTCTGTTGCCCAGGTTGGAGTGCCGTGGCATGAACATGGCTCACTGAAGTCTCTACCTCCTGGGCTCAAATGATTCTACTGCCTCAGCCTCCTTAGTAGCTTGGACTACCAGCAACTACCAGCTAATTTTTTTTTTTTTTTGAGACAGCCTATTTATGTTGCCCATGCTGGTCTTGAACTCCTGAACTCCTGGGCTCAAGCTATTATTCCCGCCTCAACCTCGTAAAAATGATGGGATTAGAGGGATGAGTCACCACATGCCGCCCAGAATTTAGTTTTTAAAATCTAATCTCTTTTCTATAACTCTGTTGCCATTTCTGTTCAATTATTTCTGCCATGGCATTTTGTGCTTTTCTTCCTATGCAGCTGCTGCCTGTATTTGACTTTCCTATCTTCCTTTTTTTTGTTTTTTTGTTTTTTATTGCATTTTAGATTTTGGGGTACATGTGAAGAACATGCAAGATTGTTGCATAGGCACACACATGGCAGTGTGATTTGCTGCCTTCCTCCCCATCACCTATATCTGGCATTTCTCCCCATGCTGTCTCTCCCCAACTCCCCATCCCCTGCTGTCCCTCCCCTTTTTCCCCCCAACAGACCCCATGTGTGACGCTCCCTTCCCTGTGTCCATGTGTTCTCGTTGTTCAACATCCGCCTATGAGTGAGAACATGTGGTGTTTGATTTTCTGCTCCTGTGTCAGTTTGCTGAGAATAATGGTTTCCAGATTCATCCATGTCCCTACAAAGGACACAAACTCATCATTTTTGATGGCTGCATAATATTCCATGGCGTATATGTGCCACATTTTCCCTGTGCAGTCTATCATTGATGGGCATTTGTGTTGGTTCCAGGTCTTTGCTATTGTAAACTGTGCTGCAATGAACATTTGTGTTTGTGTGTTCTTATAGTTGAACGATTTATAATCCTTTGCATATATACCCAGTAATGGGATTGCTGGGTCAAATGGAATTTCTATTTTTAGGTCCTTGAGGAATCACCACACTGTCTTCCACAATGGTTGAACTAATTAACACTCCCATCAACAGTATAAAAGTGTTCCTATTTCTCCACATCCTCTGCAGCATCTGTTGTCTCCAGATTTTTTAATGATCGCCTGTCTAACTGGCATGAGATGGTATCTCGGTGTAGTTTTGATTTGCGTTTCTCTAATGACCAGTGATGATGAGCATTTTTTCATATGTTTTTTGGCTTCGTGTATGTCTTCTTTTGTAAAGTGTCTGTCCATATCCTTCGTCCACTTTTGAAAGGGCCTGTTTTTGTTTTTTTATTTTTCTTGTAAATCTGTTTTAGTACTTTGTAAATTCTGGATATCAGCCCTTTGTCAGATGGGTAAACTGCAAAAATTTTTTCTCATTCTGTTGGTTGCTGATTCACTCTAATGACTGTTTCTTTTGCTGTGCAGAAGCTGTGCAGTTTGATTAGGTCCCATTTGTCTATTTTGGCTTTTGTTTCCAATACTTTTGGTGTTTTGGTCATGAAGTCCTTGCCTACACCTATGTCCTGAATGGTTTTGCCTAGATTTTCTTCTAGGGTTTTTATGGTGATAGGTCTTATATTTAAGTCTTTAATCCATCTGGAGTTAATTTTAGTGTAAGGTGTCAGAAAGGGGTCCAGTTTCTGTTTTCTGCACATGGCTAGCCAGTTTTGCCAACACCATTTATTAAACAGGGAATCCTTTCCCCATTGCTTGTTTTTGTCAGGTTTGTCAAAGATTGGATGGTTGTAGATGCGTTGTGTTGTCTCCGAGGCCCCTGTTCTTTTCCATTGGTCTATATCTCTGTTTTGGTACCAGTACCATGCTGTTTTGATTACTGTAGTCTTGTAGTATTGTTTGAAGTCCGGTAGTGTGATGCCTCCCGCTTTGTTCTTTTTGCTTAGAATTGACTTGGTTATGCGGGCTCTCTTTTGGTTCCATATGAAGTTTAAGGTGGTTTTTTCCAGTTCTGTGAAGAAGGTCATTGGTAGCTTGATGGGGATAGCTTTGAATCTGTAAATTACTTTGGGCAGTATGGCCATTTTCACGATATTGATTCTTCTTAACCATGAACATGGAATGTTTCTGCATATGATTGTGTCCTCTCTTATTTCATTGAGCAGTGGCTTGTAGTTCTCCTTGAAGAGGTCCTTTATATTCGTTGTTAGTTGTATTCCTAGTTATTTTATTCTCTTTGTAGCAATTGTGAATGGCAGTTCATTCTTGATTTGGCTCTCTTTAAGTCTGTTATTGGTGTATAGGAATGCTTGTGATTTTTGCACATTGACTTTGAATCCTGAGACTTTGCTGAAGTTGCTTATGAGTTTCAGGAGATTTTGGGCTGAGACGATGGGGTATTCTAGATATATAATCATGTCGTCTGCAAATAGAGACAATTTGACTTCCTCCTTTCCTATTTGAATGCCCTTTATTTCTTTTTCTTGCCTGATTGCTCTGGCTAGAACTTCTAGTACTATATTGAATAGGAGTGGTGAAAGAGGGCATCCTTGTCTGGTGCCAGATTTCAAAGGGAATGTTTCCAGTTTTTGCCCATTGAGTATGATATTGGCTGTTGGTTTGTCATAAATAGCTTTTGTTATTTTGAGATATGTTCCATCAATACCTAGTTTATTGAGGATTTTTAGCATAAAGCGCTGTTGAATTTTGTCAAAGGCCTTCTCTGCATCAATTGAGATAATCATGTGATTTTTGTCTTTGGTTCTGTTTATCTGGTGAATTACGTTTATAGACTTGCGTATGTTGAACCAGCCTTGCATCCCCGGGATGAAGCCTACTTGATCATGGTGGATAAGCTTTTTGATGTGCTGTTGCAGTCGGCTTGCCAGTATTTTATTGAACATTTTTGCATCTATGTTCACCATGGATATTGGCCTGAAGTTTTCTTTTTCTTGCCGAGTCTCTGCCGGGTTTTGGTATCAGGATGATGTTGGTCTCATAAAATGATTTGGGAAGGATTCCCTCTTTTTGGGTTGTTTGGAATAGTTTCAGAAAGAATGGTGCCAGCTCCTCTTTGTATGTCTGGTAGAATTCAGCTGTGAACCCATGTGGACCTGGGCTTTTTTTGGGTGGTAAGCTCTTAATTGCTGTCTCAACCTCAGACCTTGTTATGGGTCTGTTCAGGGTTTTGGCTTCTTCCTGGTTTAGGCTTGGGAGGATGCAAGTGTCCAGGAATTTATCAATTTCTTCCAGGTTTACTAGTTTACATGCATAGAGTTGTTTGTAATAATCTCTAATGATAGTTTGTATTTCTGTGGAATCTGTGGTGATATCCCCTTTATCATTTTTTATTGCATGTATTTGATTCTTCTCTCTTATTTTTTATTAATCTGGCTAGTGGTCTATTTTGTTGATCTTTTCAAGAAACCAGCTCCTGGATTTATCGATTTTTTGAAGGGTTTTTTGTGTCTCTATCTCCTTCAGTTCTGCTCTGATCTTAGTTATTTCTTGTCTTCTGCTAGGTTTTGAGTTCTTTTGATCTTGCTCCTCTAGCTCTTTCAATTTTGACAATAGGGTGTCAATTTTGGATCTCTCCTTTCTTCTCATTTGGGCATTTATTTCTATATATTTTCCTCTAGAGACTGCTTTAAATGTGTCCCAGAGATTCTGGTATGTTATGTCTTCATTCTTGTTGGTTTCAAAGAACATCTTTATTTCTACCTTCATTTCATTGTTTATCCAGTCAACATTCAAGAGCCAGTTGTTCAGTTTCCATGCAGCTGTGTAGTTCTGAGTTAGTTTTTGAATTCTGAGTTCTAACTTGATTGCACTGTGGTCCGAGAGACTGTTTGTTATGATTTCTGTTCTTTTGCATTTGCTGAGGAGTGATTTACTTCCAATTATGTGGTCAGTTTTAGAGTAGGTGTGATGTGGTACTAAGAAGAATGTTTATTCTTTGGGTTTGTGGTAGAGAGTTCTGTAAATCTCTATTAGGTTTGCTTGGTCTAGGTCTGAGTTCAAGTCCTGGATATCCTTGTTAATTTTCTGTCTCATTGATGTAACAGTGACAATAGGGTGTTAAAGTCTCCCACTATTATTGTGTGGGAACCCAAGTCTCTTTGTAAGTCATTAAGAACTTGCCTCATGTAGCTGGGTGCTCCTGTATTGGGTGCATATATATTTAGGATCGTTAGCTCTTCTTGTTGCATTGATCCTTTTACCATTATGTAATGTCCTTCTTTTGTCTCTTTTGATCTTTGTTGGTTTAAAGTCTATTTTATCAGAGATAAGAATTGCAACTCCTGCTTTTTTTATGCTCTCCATTTGTTCAGTTAATCTTCCTCCATCCCTTTATTTTGAGCATTTGTGTATCCTTGCATGTGAGATGGATATCCTGGATACAGCACACTGATGGGTTTTGGCTTTTTATCCAATTTGCCAGTCTGTGTCTTTTGATTGGGGCATTTAGCCCATTTACATTTAAGGATTAATATTATTATGTGTGAATTTGATCCTGCGATTTTGAGGCTAGCTAGTTGTTTTGCCCATTAGTTGATGCATTTTTTGCGTGTGTGTGTCAATGCTCTTTACCATTTGGTATGTTTTTGGAGTGACTGGTACTGGTTGTTCCTTCCTGTGTTTAGTGCTTCTTTCAGGAGCTCTTGTAAGGCAGGCCTGGTAGTCATGAAATTTCTGAGCAATTGCTTGTTCATAAAGGTTTTTATTTCTCCTTTGCTTATGAAGCTTAATTTGGCTAGATATGAAACTCTAGGTTGAAAGTTCTTTTCTTTAAGGATGTTGAATATTGGCCCCCACTCTCTTCGGGCTTGTAGGGTTTCTGCTGAGAGATCTGCTGCGAGTTTGATGGGCTTCCCTTTGTAGGTAACCCGACCTTTCTCTCTGGCTGCCCTTAGCATTTTCTCCTTCATTTCAACCCTGGTGAATCTGATGATTATGTGCCTTGGGGTTGCTCTTCTTGATGAATATCTTTGTGGTGTTCTCTGTATTTCCTGGACTTGAATATTTGCCTGCCTTGCTAGGTTGGGGAAGTTTTCCTGGATAATATCCTGAAGAGTATTTTCCAGCTTGGATTCATTCTCTCCGTCATATTCAGGTACACCTATCAACCGTAGATTAGGACTTTTTACATAGTCCCATATTTCTTAGAGCCTTCCTTCATTCCTTTTTACCCTTTTTTCTCTAATCTTGCCTTCTCATTTTATTTCATTGAGTTGATCTTCGACCTCTGATATCCTTTCTTCTGCTTGGTCAGTTCAGCTGTTGAAACTTGTGTATGCTTCGTGATGTTCTCGTGTTGCATTTTGCAGCTCCGTCAATTCGCTTATATTCCTCTTTGTATATTCTTGTTAGCATTTCATCAAATGTTTTTTCAAGGTTCTTAGTTTCTTTGGATTGGGTTAGAACGTGTTCTTTTAGCTTGCAGAAGTTTCTTATTACCCACCTTCTGAAGCCTGATTCTGTCAATTTGTCACACTCATTCTCCATCCAGCCTGGTTTCCTTGCTGGTGAGGGGTTTTGATCCCTTTTAGGAGCAGAGGCATTCTGGTTTCGGGTGTTTTCATCCTTTTTGTGCTGGTTTCTTCCCATCTTTGTGGATTTATCCACCTGTCGTCTTTGTAGTTGTTGACTTTCAGATTGGGTCTCTGAGTGGATGTCCAGTTTGTTGATGATGAAGTTATTTCTTTGTTTCTTAGTTTTCCTCCTAACAGTCTGGTCCCTCTGCTGTAGGACTGCTGAGGTCCACTCCAGGCCCTGCTTGCCTGGGGATCACCTGTAGCAGCTGCTGAACAGTAAGGGTTGCTGCTAGTTTCTTCTTCTGCTATCTTTGTCCCAGAAGGATACCGGCCAGATGTCAGTCTGAGCTCTCCTTTATGAGATGACTCTTTGGATATACGGGGGTCAGGGAGCTGCTTGAGGAGACAGTCTTTCCTTTATAGGAGCTCAAGTGCTGAGCTGTGAGCTCCATTGTTCATTCAGAGCTGCTGTGCAGGTACATTTAAGTCTGCTGCAGCAGAACTCATAACCCCCCTCCCCCTGGCTTTTTTTTCTCCCAGGTGCTCTCTCCCGGGGAGTTAAGGCTTTATTTATGAATTTCTGTTGTGATGCTGCCTTTTTTCAGGGCTGCCCTGCCTAGTGAAGAGGCAGCCTAGTCACTGTCTGCCTGTAGAGGCTTTGCTGAGCTGCTGTGGGCTCCGCCCAGCTGCCGTGTGAACTTCCCTGAAGTCCTGTTTATACGGGTGTAGTTAGAACTGCCTCAGCAACGGCGGCCCACCTCTATAATGGCAGACTCTCTCTGTAATGGCGAGCTGCCTCGGCAATGGCAAACTACCTCCTTAGTGGTGGACTGCCTTGGTAATGGCAGATGCCCCTCTGCCACAGAGCTGGACTGTCACAGGTTCAGCTGTGCTTGCTGTGAAACTCTCGGTCCAGAGCATTTCCGATTGCTGTTTTTTTTTGTGGGGGTGGGATCAGCTGAGCCTGATCACCTGGTT
>NW_016107370.1:2687689-2708351 GCF_001604975.1 Cebus imitator | reverse complement strand
TTTTTTTTTTTTTTTTTTAGTTAAACAGTCTCCCAGTCGCCTATTGAAAAGGTGCTGGGATCTGTGTGATTTCCTGTGTGGTGACCCACTTCGCTGGCTGAAACACAGCGATGCTAAGTTTCGTGGGGCTTTTTTGCCCGGGAATCTCCTGGCCTGGTTTCCTGTTTCAGTACCTTTTTAAATCAGATGAGTGGGTGACTGCATTCACCGAGCTCCAATTGCCAGCTAAAAGGGCACCCGGACCCGTGTATTTTGTACAGAGAACTGCTGCGCCAGGACACCAGCAAAACAGCCAAGCCAGCCAAAACAGCTGCACTGGTAACCATGGGGCTCCTCCGCCTGGGAATCTCCTGGCTTGTGGGCAATAAAAATCAGTCTGGAAATGCGTTGTCCACTCACCCTCTGTGCTTTCACTGGGAGCTGCAATCCTGAGCTGCTCCTAATCAGCCATCTTGGATCCCTCCTTCCTTTGTTTTTTTTAATCTAAAAATATTCTTCCTCTACAGGGTTTGGAAGTTAGACATTCTGTTTCCATATATTAGTTGGTTACACTTAAAATTTTAACATGAACTATCACCTTCGTGTCTGTTGTTCCCAACTACCATTTTCTCTTCCTGAATAATACAGTATTTTATTAGAATATTTTAATTTTGATCATCCCTTTCCATTGTAGCTGTGATTCTTGATCAATATTTTGGATGTATTTTTATTCCAATTCCCAGAAATTAGATGATTTTTTTATTACTGGTTTTTCTAGTTGATTTAAAAAAAAAATTTCTCCATGATTATCAGTTTGCTTGTTTTTCCTTATTTCATCTCAGTTTTCCCTGTGAGATAATTCTCCTTTCTGATTAAATACATCCTTTAGAAAGTCCTTTGGTGATGTACTCTTTGTACTTTACATTCTTTTTTTGTTTGCTAAAAATAGTATTTTGCTTTATTTCTTGGGTGTCAGTTTAGCCATATCCACAATTCTAGATTGATAAGCTTTCCCAACAGTACTTTGAAGCTATGATTTCACTGTCGTCTGGCCTCCACTTGTAGCTGCAAAAGTCTGATATCAAATTGTCATTGCTTTGAAATAATCTGTCTCTTCTCTCTGCCTTTAAATTGGCTTTCCTATCTCTAGTTTTTACTCTGCTTGTGTCTATGTCCTTTCTTTCCCCAATTAGAATTTCTTGTGCTTTCAGAATCTGAGGATTTTTGTTTTTCATCAATTCTGGGGAACTCTCAGCTGTTACCTCTTCAAATACTGCCTATTTCTTCTTTCTTTTGGGTTTCTAATTAGAAATATGCTCAACCTTCTTATTCCATCTCCCTGTCTCTTAATCCCTCTTTCATTTTTTTTCTCTTCATGCTGTGTACTGGAATGTTTCCTTGAGTAGGTAATACAAGCACATAATCACTGATAGTAAAAACTCAAATTGGTCAGAGTCAACACAGTTAAAGAATGAATTAGGATATGTAGAAATTNCTCATCACAGTCTGATATTATCCATCTGCAAGATTATTTGGCCAAATTCTGTCCCCGTCTAGACTATAAACTTCCCAGGGTCAAGGACCCTGTTTATCTTCCTGGTCATTTAACTCTTGTTCCTCACTCATATTTTAGTTTCATTATTTTAAATAAATGATACTTCTAATTTAGTTATTTTATACTATGAATTTGAAGATGGCAATCTGATGTCCTTGCATATATGCTAATTCTCTAGTTTGTTATTTCTTGGTTTTGCCAACTCTAGCTTAGAGTTTTGCTTTCCTCGGTATTTTTAACTTTTTATTGGGAACCCATATTTAACTGTCATAATCTGTGGCAGGCAGAAAGGCCTTGGCTTGAGAGCAGGCCTCCATGGGACACGTGTTTGCTTCTGCCAGATACCTGGAAGTGCCTTCAAACTGAGACCACTTTTGGTTAATGTTGTAGCTTTAGGGATCGCAGATCATGCATTTATGATTAATGCAGTCCCTGAAGCTGTGTGGACACATGTCTATGATGACAGATTCACAGTTGGGAGGCCTTTTCTCTATCTACAGCTAAGGCCCAAATGGCTAAGTTTCCCTGTGACTTCCCCTTGCAGAGTTGTTTTGTGTTTGTGTTTTTTAAAAGCCATTCTGTCAAGAGTATATTCCTTTGAAGGCCTCATTTCCATTTTGCAAAATGATTATACTTCAGTTTGAGTTTGAGCATAACACATTTATTCCAGATTTTTCTCTCCAGTTGGATTCAAGTCCCTAGTATGTTTAGGTTGTTGAGACTCCAATCACTGAGAAGTCCTTTACTTCTTTTTTACATGTAATGCAGTCCCTGTGATTTTGTAGGTACATCTTCCAGATCTGTCTTAGTTCCCATTTTGGCCTTGTCTGCCTTGGCATCACACATACGTATCCATAACTTGATGAACATTTTCCTATGTTAAGAGATCACCTTTGTTTTAGAGCTTAGGCAGTTATAAAATCTGTCACTAATGTGTGGGTCCCATGTCGAGTGGAATGTTGATACTGTAAGAGAACTCTGATACTTCAGTATAAAATTTTATGCATAGGTTTTCTTTAAAAAAAAAAAAAAACGACCTAAATTTAGATGAGTGTGTGTTTAATTCAGGAAGATGCAGCCTGTCTTTGAATGGATTGGCTTCATTCTCTTGGTTATTTGACCTCTTAACAATGTAGACAGTTTTCTGAATGTTTTGCCTCAAGGGTCATTGCTGGCTGAGTATCCTTTATTAACTGCACGAGGGATCCAGAGGGGCCTGGAAACATGGCTTAATGTAACGTACAGATGATGACAGAGAAGGGCCATGTTCTATCCTTGGTGGGGGCCCGAGCGCAAGAGCAAGGGGAAGAAATAAAGCTATCGGCAACAAATAGTGAAACAATATGCCTGAATTTGGACAAGAGAAAACTAATGTGCCCCTGGAAAAATGATGTGCAGTGATTCTCAGAGCAGTGATCTTGGAGGGAGAGCTAAACCAGAGAGGAAATTTAAGAGCCAGGAATGGAGAATTATACCTTGGTTATTTTCAGCTAATTGGTAGCAAGATTAGCAGCAGGGAGTAAGGAAGTATTCCTCTTTCTTGTTAATTAAAAAATGTCATCCTTGTATAATTGCGTAAATACTTGTGTAGTGCTTTACTACTTCAAAACTGCTTTTTACATTCATCACCACAGTTTATTTTACAAGACATTCTCCTTGCCCACTCCTGAAGTGTGAGTTATTCAGAGCTGTGCCCAGAGAAGGAGGAGGCAGCTTTCTGGATCACCCCCTCTTACTAATGAAATCACTTAAGCATGGAATGCTTAAAGGCAGTTTCACAAACAGTCTCAGGAGGGACTGCCTGACTTGTCCCTGGTGGTCCTCCCCTTGGTCCTCCCCATGCTCTTCTGCTTTATAAAACAGTTCCTGGCCCAATGTGGTGGCCCACACCTATAATCCCAGCACTTTGAGAGGCCGAGGAGGGCAGATCACCTGTGATCAGGAGTTGGTGACCAGCCTGCCTAACATGGTGAAACCCCATCTCCCCATCTCTACTCAAAACAAATATGAGAAATTAGGTGGGCATGGTGATGTGCACCTGTAATCTCAGCTACTCAGGAGGCTGAGGCAGGAGAATAGCATGAACCTGGGAGGTTGGAGGTTGCAGGTTGTGGTGAGCTGAGATCAGATCACTGCACTTCACCCTGGGCCACAGAGTGAGACTCCATCTCAAAAAAACAAAACAAAGCAACAAAAACTAAAGGCTGGGTACAGTGGCTCATGCCTGCAATCCCAGCAATTTGGGAGGTCGAGGTGGACAGATACCTGAGGTCAGAAGTTCGAGACTAGCCTGGCCAACATGGTGAAACCCTGTCTACTAAAATGAGGCATGGTGGTGGCCGCTGTAATCCTGCTACTCAGGAGGCTGAGGCACAAGAATCACTTGAACCCAGAAAATGGAGATTGGAGTGAGCCACTGTACTCCAGCCTGGGTGACAGAGCAAGACTCAGCCTGGAAAAAGAAAGAAAAGATTATTCCCAATTGTCAGGTCTCAGCCCAGAATGTCTGCCTACAATGGGCTCTTCCCTGGCTGCTCAGCCCTCTGTGAGCTCATCATCCTGAGGCCGTTGTGCCATTTTTTGGGGGCCTCAGTTTCCTCATCAGTGAAGGGAATAGCCTGGGAGGACTCCAACACTGAATCTGTGGGGGTCCCTACAGCCCTTTCTACCTATAACAGAAAATTCAATGCTTAGTTATTTGTTCTTTTGTTTTGGACCTTAAAGTTTTGCAGGTTGGTCTTGGCTTCTTAACAATATTTTAATTCTTAAGGACATCTGTGATTGATTTCGTTTGAATCCGTAGGATACAGCAACACAGTTCTAAACACAGAGAAGATACTAAATGGTGACTGTCCTAGGTTTTTGGCATCTTACATTTCCTATTATCTTCTTACTCTAAGATGACATCCAAACCACTAGTACTTCACTTTTAAGGGTCATAATTTGAGCCAGTTTGTCAACCCCCAAATTTCTACCTCCCTGATGCAGAGCTGCCACCTAGTGGGAAAAGGTGGCAACTCTTAGCTATTTCGTGCCCAGTGTTCCTTAACCCCGTGTTTGTTTTAATTCAAGAGGCCAAGAAGTAGGCATTTCCGAGTGAGTTGCAACAAAGTGACTTGAACCATGCTACTCCTCACATAGTCCTGTAGGCTGCAACCTGCATGATATGATTTGCAGGTAGCTTATCTGTACTTTACTGCTCAGAGATCCCTATCCTAACGGACTTTGACATCTAACATTAGAGGCTCATTCCATAAGTGCCTTTTAATCTCTTGAAGAGTATCCATTGATCCCAATACTATATTGTCCTCTCTCATTGTTTCCTGGATTCAAGTCAGGACTCTAGGTAGCAAGTGAAAGAAACTCAACTCAGATTTGTTTAAAGTGAACAAAGGAAGTTTATTGGCTTATGTAACTGCAAATCTTACAGACAGGCTGGCTTTAGGCAGCCTGAAATCCTATCATCAGGATTCAGCCTCTTTCTCTTGGTTTTGCTCATAAAATTTCTTTCTGGTACTCCCCTCCCACTATCCTTCAGGCCTCTCCCTTCTCCAGGTCATAGAAAACTGGAATTTACTCGTGTTGGGCTATACATCCGTCTTCAAACAACTGCCATGGTGAGAGTGAGTTGTACTCTGGTTGGCCACATCTAGCTCAAAGGACCACCCCAATCACATGACATGACAGGAAGAGTCATTCCCCAACAGAAAATGAAAGTATCATTTTCAAAATGAAGCTTGGATGCTAGGCAAGCTAAAAGAACAGATGTCTATGACCTTGGCGATCGTATATGTTAACTCATTGTAGGCAATGTGCCATTTCCTTTGATAGCTGCCAGTGTTTGCACATTGCCACATATCTGAATGGGCTTAATTAATGACTGAATGATTGAGTTGATGTGAAGAGAGGCCAGTGAGCACCTGAATCCAACTGGGTTCCTGAGAGAAGGGTAGAAAATCAAAAATACATCTGTGGTGGTTTTAAAACATGAGCATGCAGCTGTGTTCATTGGGACCTTTGATCTTGGAGCCTAGATCTACCACTTAAGAGGTTCAACCTGAGACCGTCATGCTGGAGAGGCTACACTTCATGTGTTCTGGTGGACAGTTCCAGCTGAGCCTTCCAGACGTCCTTACAAAGATACCAGACACGAGAATGCTGGCTTGCATCCTGTAGCCCAGCCCAACTGCCAACTAAGTGAGACAATGGATCTTTGATGCCACATCAAACAGAAGATTCTCCCAGCTGAGCCCTGCCCAAATTCCTGACCCACAAAAGTGTCAGATATCATAAAATGGTAGTTGTCATAAGCCACTAAATTTTAGGGTTGTCTGTTATCCAGTAATAACTGGAGCAAATTGCCATTTCTTCAGCACCTTAATGAGAAAGTAAAGACCAAATGCATTTCAAATTACTTTGACTATGATCTCAATACAATTGTGTTACAGAAAGAGCTGTTTATGAAGGAAGATTGACTTTTTTTTTTTCTCAAAAAGCATTCAAATAATTTATCTTCCTCCTGCCAACAGTTTGTTGGCAAGCTGCCCCCTTTAATCTTGGAACCTAATGCAGCATAAGCATGAGGCAGAGGCCAGAGTCTTGCCTGCTTGTCACAGCTTTGCCACACATGGTGGCTGGTTTACCAGTCCCTAGGGGGCCTGGAGAACTTCTGTTTCCTTATACAGCTGGATCTTGCTGGGCCTGCAGCATGTGTTCTGTCAATAGTATTGCAAAATAGAAAGTAGGCTCCTTTTCTGGAAACTTTTCTTTCTTTTCCCTGCAGACTGCAGTATGTCCCTGCATTATGTCCTTTCTTCAGAGCCTCACTAATAAATGGGCAGGAAGAGAGCTGGGATGAAGTTTGTGATGGGCCTAAAACTTGACATACACATCCTTCAAGGCCCTCCTGGCCCACCTGCTACCTCCTCCTGAAGACACCAACCCGTGTTTTCCGCCACAAGCTGTTGAGAACCTTCAGGCACATGTGCCTGTCTATACCAGACACGCCATCTTCTCAGGAAAATCTCCCAGCCAGGGTTGAGTGTACTCGAGAACACTATGGTGTTTTCTACTCCTGGCTTCTCCATTAGCAAAAAGCAAGTGACTTCTTGATGGAAAGTATGTCTTGAGATGATGTAACTCCCCCTCGCCCCTCCCACCTTAATCATGTATTCATAGAACTGACTCTGTGGTGGGCAGTGTTCTAGATCCTGAAAATATATTCATGAGTAAAATGAACATATTTTAGAGTAAAAGCTCACTCTCTAAAGGAGAAAAAGAGAGGGGCACATAAACAATCAGAATGCCCAGTTGAACATACTATGTGCTAGAAAGATGAAAATGAAGTGAAAAACGGCAGGATTGGAAATGGCTGAAACGGGGAGTTGTAGAGACATAGTGTCTTCTGAGGGGTTCTCCTTGGAGATGCCTTTGAGCAAAGACCAGAAAGAGATGAGGGAGCCAGTTACATGATACCTGGAAGAAGACCGATTCTGGGAGGAAGAAATTATCAATGCAATGGTCTTTAGTTTGTAGCAGGGAAGAAGCCTGAGACTTATTGAGAGTCATGGGTAGATGAGGTCAGAGGGCTGTATGAGCCATTGTAGGTACCTCTTACTCGGAGAGGTGTGGGAGCCCCCGGAGAGTTTGAGCAGAGGAGTAACAGGATCTCATGTATGTCCAAGACCACCCTGACTGTTAGCTGTGCACACATCTTAGGGGAAAAGGGTATAAATGGGATACCTTGGGAGGCTGCGGCAGTGATAATGGTGAGAGGATGCAGGCTGGGCTCACAGAGGTAGCAGAGGAGAGTTGAGAAATGGTTGGATTTTGAGAGTTTTAAGAGTAGAGCTGAGAGGACTTGCTAATTTGGGGTAAGGAGAAAAGTCAAGGAGGGCTCTGAGTCTTTGGTTATAGCTAGGTAAGTCAGGTGGCCTAGAAAGCCGATTTGGGGAGCTCAGTAATTCCGCGTGGGTCTTGTTCCACTCAAGAGGAAGGACTGGCACTTGGACATACAGATCTGGGGTCTGGAGTGAGGAGCTGACTTCAGTGAAGCAGCCCTTTCCCAAGGCTGCTCGATGGTCTCAGGTTGGATTACAAGGCTTTAGAGCAGAGCGGGCACACAGCTTTGACCCAAGGTTTTGAAACGTGTTCTATCCCGTCGTGTCTTCTGACTCTCATCCATCCCACAAAGCTGTGGACATCACGGTGGTGACAGGGACTCTCCATGGCAACCCTGTTGGTCTGGAACATGAATTGGACTGTTGACATGATCAGGTAAATAGCTGCCATCTTTAGGTTGAAAGAGCATAAAGATAGACTTTTCCCATCATCTCATGTCTCTTGGGTATAGGGACAATGAGAGTGGAAGGAAAAAGTTAGGAAAAACACCATTTTGTCCCAAGAAAATCCAATGTAAGAAAAAGCCTTTTTTCCTTATTCTCATTTTTAATGAAAAAATAGTAGCTTCCACTTGGTGGATCCTTGTGTAATATTTACTAATTAAAAATAAACAATATTCAAAAAGATAGAAGTCTGAATCTGGATATTTCAAGACTGGAATGGGTCATTCTGTTGCCCAGGCTGGAGTGCAGTGGCACGATCAAAACTCACTGCAGCCTCAGCTTACCCTCGAGCTTAGGTGATTCTCCCACCTCAGCCTCCTGAGTACCTGGGACTCTACAGGCAAGCACTGCCACACCTGGGTAATTTTTTATAGAGACAGGATCTCGTTATGTTGCCCACGTTGGTCTTGAACTTTTGGGCTCAAGAGATTTGCCTGCCTTGACCTCCCAAAGTACTGGGGTTGTAGGCATAAGCCACTGCACCTGGCAGAATCTGTTATTTAAAAATCCACTTTGAATATAGTTTTCAATATGCCTGTGTCAGCTTCCCTAGGATTGCTATAACAAACCTAAGGCAACAACTTGTGTCTTAAAACAACAGAAATGTATCCTCATAGCTGTGAAGGTCAGAAGACAGGATTGAGGTGTCTGTGGGAGCAAGTTTCCTCTGAAGGCACCAGGGGAGATTATCCTTGCTGCTTCCAGCATCTGCGGGCTGCTGACAAGCCCTGGTGTTCCTTGACTTATAGCTGCCTCTATCCAGTCTCTGCCTCTTCTGTCACCTGGCCTTCTTCCTGGATTTCTGTGTGTGTCCAGATTTCCCATGACACCATTCATTGGATTAGGGCCCACTCTAATCCAGTGTGACCTCATCTTAACTTGACAGCATCTGCAGAGACATTTCCAAATAAGAAATAAGACCTTATTTTTCTGGTACCAGGAGGTAGGACTTGGATGTATTTTTTTGGGGACCCAATATCCACTCTCATACTGAAAAAAAGAATGAGATGTAAAAGGTGGTATAAACTAAGGAAATACACTGCCTTACCACAATAACTTAGTTAAAATAGTTGTTTTAGTAATGGATTTCACATTTCTTCCTCCTTTTTAAAAATTTAGACTGCGTTACACAAGTTTAGTCTTCTAATTTTTGGCATTTCAAATGAGACTGTATTCTGCATAATCACTCTGAATAGGGGCAGTATGGTGCATGTGTCACTAGGAAACTGAGCAGGATTAACATGAGCAGGAATGACTGAAGTTTGCAGTATCCTCCCAGGATACTCCACGAATTGCTGGATTGTGTTATATTTTTCTGAAATCAAGAGTATTCAAAAGAATAGTGATGAGGGAGTTGAGCTCTAGAACAGGATGATCAACTAGATCAACATGATCTCTTTGAGATCTAGAACAGGATGGATGCAAGATCCCAAGACCATGGACAGAGCTGGGAAGGCTGTGGAGAGGCCAAAGACCATTGTGACTAAGAGCACAGGTTCAGGACCAAGGTAGTCCAAACCCCAGCTCTACTGTGGAACCAAAGGGTCAACCCTTAACCCCTCCAGGCCCTAATTTTCCTGTCTGTAGAATGATAACACCGACTGTACTCATCTCACAGGGCTCTTTGAGGATGTGATGAGTAAATTCCCATAGGGTTGGCATAGCATAGTGGGTGAGAGTGGATTCTGGACTCACATGGCCACAAAGCCAGTCTTGTCCTTACCAGTTGCTAGCTTTATGGCAGGTGATAAGCCTCTCTGGGCCTCAGTTGCTTCCTCTGTAAAATAAGGATGATGCTGATAATCATTGTTGTTAGGATTGCATGAGTTAAATGAGCTAACACTTGCGAAATTCTTAGAGCAGTGCCTGGCACCAAGTAAGTGGTGTCTGAGTAGTTTCCATATTGAAGTGTGAAGTCAGTGCCAGGACCACGTAAGTCTGGTAAGTGTTCATTGCTCCTGTCATGTTTCCAACCTTCTCACCCTCCTGCCCCATAAGTACCCCCATGTCAGCTGCCTTTTCCACCCTCATCTAGGTACTGAAAAATGCATGTAAATGGACATTTTACCTTAAGGAAAAGCTTGGACTTTTCAAAACAGATGCAGGGTGGTTTACTTTATCCAAGGACTTACTGTGGGGTTCCGTAAACGAACAGGTACTTTAAGGTGGAACTTTATTTACAAAACGAATTCCTTATTTTCTGAAACATTTTGCTTAAAGTGAAATAGATACTAAGATTGGGTGAATCAAGTGCCCTCTGTTTCTTTGTCCATCATGGATCTTGGACTATCCATTTCTGTGCTTTGATACATGTCTGTGTAGTATTTTTAGCGCACAAGATTTTCCTATAAAATCTTACTGTCTTAGTCTGTTCATGCTGCCATAACAAAATACTTGAGACGGGGTAATTTTAAAATATAGTAAAAGGAATTTATTTTCTCACAAATCTGGAACCCAGGAATCCTAAGATAAAGGTGTGGGCAGGTATGGCATCTGAGAGCCTGTTCCTCATAGGCTGTGTAGGTGTCCTCACATGTGCTCTTTTACAAGGTACTAATGCATTCACGATGTCTTAATTACCACCCTAAAGACCCCACCTTTCAGTACCAACACAATGGGGATCAAGTTTCAACACAGGAATTTTGGGGGACATTCAGACCATAGCAGTTACCTAGGTGTGATGATGATTGATTTTAGAACTACAGAATGTAAGAATTGGCGGGTCCCTGAGAGGCCCATCTCCCTCCCAGCTGCTGGTTCTGCATTCAAGAGTGTTGATTCAGGGCTGGACACAGTGCCTCATGCCTGTAATCCTAGCACTTTGGGAGGCTGAGGTGGGCAGATCGCAAGGTGAGGAGTTTGAGACCAACCTGGCCAATATGGTGAAACCCCATCTTTGCTAAAAATACAAAAACTAGCCGGGTATAGTGGCCTGTGCCTGTAGTCCCAGCTACTCAGAAGGTGGAGGCAGGAGGACTACTTGAACCCAGGTGGCAGAGGTTACAGTGAACCGAGATCATGCCTCTGCACTCCAACTTGGGCGACAGAGTGATACCCCATCTCAAAAAAAAAAAAAATCACTATTGATTCTGACAGTGAGAAGGTGGTTCCCCTTTTCAGAACTAATTCAGTCTCCTTGATTATATTTTAATGGTCTCAGTTTGGTGCTTGTTTTTCACTTTTCTCTAATACAGCTTTCTAATAAGATGGTGGATCTCCAGAAGTCCCTTCAGGCATCAGTATATGGCTACAATTTTTAGACCACTGTGTTGACTTTACCTTGTCTTTATAGCAGGGGATTTTGGTTTCTATTTGTTACTGTGGTGGTCAAACTTCGTGACTTACTAGAAATGCCTGAGGAGCTTTTAAAGCCATTAATGCCTTGGGGTCCCCATGCCTCCAGAGATTCAGCTGTGTTTATTTTAACTGCCCAGTTGATAGTATTGCATAGCTATGTGTGAGTATATCAACTTATAAACATGACTGATTCTTTATCCATGCTAATGTTTCTTGCTGTTAAGATTCATGAGTTATATTTCAGAAAACCCAAAGAAATATAGCCCAAGTGATTAGAAGGATGACTGAAGTTTGGTAAACACTGAAGCTGGGGAGGTAGAATCACCTTACGTAGCCAGTGTCACCAAAGTGGCTGGTAACAAGAGTGTGTCTGAGCTCGTCCCCGCTCTCTTTGTTTTTGTTTTTGCTACGTGAAGTTTCTCACCCTTGAAACAACCGCACTTGTACTTGCAGGAAGCTGAGACTCCCTTTGGACCTGGTCATCCTGTTTTGTGGCCAACACCATCATAGCAGTATTTAAAAACTCCATTGTGCCTGCTGCCCCAGTGGCAGGAAGCCTAACTCTGTTTTGTCTTCTTAGTCCCTGAAGTATATTGAGGCTGCAGAGTTACGTTCACCAGATCTTGGTAGTTCCAACAATCACAAATATATTTTTAAAACTGTAAACAACATAAATCTATTGTACGTATCAGGAGTGATGCCCACGTTCTCTCTCCCCTCCCCCGCAGCCATCCCCTCAATTGCAACTCTAAGGTGCCCTTGGATTTGCAGCTGAGTCCCAAATGTACTGTCAGAACCTTGGAATGGTTATATTACAGGCCAAAGAGAATTTGAGGTTAAATCATGAAGGTCTAGCCAATGAGAATGAAACATCAATAATGTTCCCTTCCAGCCTTGTGGCCTTGGAGCAAAGAATAAGGGCAGCTAGAGTTGAAAAGCACTTCTATACCAGAAGCTCCGCAAATCGGGCAGGCAACTAGATGTCTTCTTAAGTTGCATTTCTGGTGACCTCAGCCATGGCCCAGGCAGACCACCCGCCTTTTCTTACAGAAAGGTAATTCTGCTGCTAAGTTCAGTCACTCCCATACTGTTTGGAACAGGTTACTCCTAGTGGTCTTGTGGTTTGGGAGTTTGCACCAGGGAACATGTTTAATAAAAACCACACAATTCATTTTGACAGCCTTGGCCCATCTCTCCCAAAGTGAGGAACTGCTCATGACTTGCTTTTTCTATTTTCAGTTTGTGTTTTTTTTATTGCAAAATCAGGCATTCCTTTGAATTCATGTGTGTCCTTAAAAACAAAGCAGCCGTGTTTTCAATAGTGCAGACTCTCCCTTCTCCGTTGCTCATAGACACGCTTATCCCTCAGAGTAGAGAAAATGGTAAACAATTTATAAAGAAAATGCTCCCTTCCAGCCCCCTGCCCTCCAACTCCTCGCCTTTGTGCTGCTCTGCAGCAGGGGACTCCTAGCATGTACAAGATAAGACTTGAGAGAGTTTAAAACCAACAGTTTATTATTAGCCAGGCTTACGCGTTATGTGAACATGTTCCTTCAGAGTCATTACGCAGGAAGATACCCTATCCTTGTACAGACCTTGCTTAGGAAGAGGCAGGTGATAAAGCGCAAACAGCACGGTGGGTGGGTTAGAAAAGAAGCTGGTTAGAATGTTTTCTCTGCCATCTGACAATCCAGTGTCTTGGACACATGCCCTGACCACGCACCATGCCTCAGTTCCCTTTTGTACAATAGGAGACCAGGACAGAGCAGACCTGACTGATTCAAGGGAAGAGAAAATGTTTCCGAAGGACCCAAATAGACACAGGATGGCAGCTGTTAACTGACAGCAGAAGCAGTAACCAGTGAGTTCAGGGAGCTTGTCTCATCCTTAATTCCTACTTTTTTAAAAAGAGTATTTTTTTAGAGTAATTTCAGGTTCACAGCAAAACTGGAAGGTCCAATCGATTTCCCATATACTCCCGGCTCCACATGCATGGATATTCCCTCCCTCAGCGATATTCTGTGCCCCTCTCCGGGTGATACGTTTATGACAATCAATGAACCTAAAATGACGCATCATTCTTACCCCAAGTCCATAGTTCACATTGGTTTTCACTGTTGTCACTGTGTGTTCTGTGGGATCAGACCAATGTATCATGACATGTTTTTTCCACCATGGTATCATCCAGAGTGTTTCCTCTTTCCCCAAAATTTTCTGTGTTCCCCTTTCCATCCCTCCCTCCCTAAGACCCTGGCATCTGCTGGCTTTTTTTTTTTCTTTAAGATGAAGTCTCACTCTGTATCCAAGGCTGGAGTGCAGTGGCGCAATCTCAGCTCACTGCAACATCTGCCTCCCAGGTTCAGCAGCCCCCCGAGCAGCTGGGATTACAGCTGCGTACCATCACACCTGGCTAATTTTGGTATTTTTGGTAGGGACAGGGTTGAAATAAGGATGTGACTGCAGGAGACTTGTACCCTGAAGGGCAGGCTGCTTATGTGGACAGATGATTCTAAAGCGTGGTGCACGTTGCTCCCTCTGTACAGGAGTCAACATGGACAGCCTTATGTCAGCCCTGCAACTGAAGGTGCTCTTAAACACTCTTGTAATGGGCAGGATCACCCTTGGAAGTGACCATGGAAGAGAAAATAACTTGGGTGAGCAGATACAGAAAAGGTCCTGAGAGAAGGCAGACTTTGAATTATTCAGTGCCAGGACAGTGAGGGCCAGGAGTCTGAGAGGACACATTAAGCAGACTTCTTTGCATGGTAGTTCTTGAGGGTGACAGATAGTGCTAGAGTCTCATTTGGATGGGATGTGAGGGTAAGTCCATGGCTGGCCTCTGTCCCCAAGGGTGACATCTGTATGTTGCCCACTGTTGTCACTTGTGCAGCAGGCTCCCCGAATGGAGTTAAGCTGCTGATGCTGCTGATGTTTCATTTCTGAAATTAAGGCAAAGACTAAAGGGGCAGTGGCTGTGTCCCCCCAGAAAACAGGCCTTCCCTTTTTTTCATTGAGGGCTCTGGCTGTGTACGTGACAGAGGGTGGTTGGGCTTCAGCATTGGGGAGATCTGTGTTTGCTTACTACTGATGGTGTGGCTCTGTTAGCTTAGTGACATCTCTGAGCCTTTGTGCTCGCCTGTAAAATGAAGACAATCCCGTGTTGCTTGAAGGGTTGTTTTGGGATTCGGTTATAGCCTACGTAATGCAAGTTGTGGTGAGTTGTAGCAATTACTATTGAGGGTTATTTATTCGCATGTCTGCCCCCTCAGTGTACAGGGGATGGCTCAGGAACCTCATCTACGAGCAGCTCCACTGGGTGGATGTGAGGACAAAAGCAGTGACTCCAGTGGCCCCAAAGCACCTGGTCAGGCAGTGGGGATGCCTAGAAAGATGACTGACTAGTTCAGGCCCAAGTCCAAGGGGAATGAGGGGCTGATTCATCTTGGCTGATGGACTGTCCACCTGCCCATCTGTGCATGAGACAGCTGCAGGAACTCCTTCACCTCCTTGGTACAAACCGTGTGGGGAGTTTGCTTTTAGCTGTTTCTTTCAAAGCTGGGCCCCCCAGTGAGCAATGCATCATTTCCTGGCACCCCCCGGAGCCCTAGAAACCTGCTCTGTTTTGCTGGAATCCCTTCTAAGAGAGGTGTGGTCTTTCAGAACCTTCTAGACACATTACACTTTTGCCACGACTTCAGATGCCATTCACATGCCAAGTTGGACACCTGTGTGCTCTGTCACTTCCTCCTGTGGTCTTCCCTGCCTTACCCTTTGTGGTTTCCTTTATGGCAAATTGAGGTCCAGTTGCCTGGACAGCCCCGGCCAGTGCAGGGACGTTATTATTGGAAACTTTTCCCGTTTGGCACCTGTATTAGTCCATTTGCCATTATCCACATTGCCGATAAAGACATACCTGAGACTGGGCAATTTACAAAGGCGGTTTAATGGACTCACAGTTCCACATGGCTGGGGAGGCCTCACAATCATGGCAGAAGAAGGAGGAAGAACAAAGGGGGATGTCTTATATGGCAGCAGGCAAGAGAGCTTGTGCAGGGCAACTGCCCTTTACAAAACTATCAGATCTTGTGAGACTTATTCACTATCATGAGAATAGCATGAGAAAGACCTGCGCCCATGATTCAGTGACCTCCCACCAGGTCCCTTTCACCACACATTGGAATTGTGGGAGCTATGACTCGAGATGAGATTTGGGTAGGGACACAGCCAAACCATATGAGTACCTGGCCTGGGATCCTGCTACATATCATATTAGGATTTGCAATCTCGTGTAGGTCAAAAATAACTCATTCTAAAATAATAAGGGGCACAGCTTTCTCTTTTGAGGGCTTCACGGCAGTGGTCACACTGCAGGGGAGAGAATTCTAGCCCTGCAAATTGCCCCTTTTCCACCTACTCAAATTCTTCTCCGCCAACCATGTAAATGCTTCTAGAAAGTCCTAGCAGCAGCAGGGTTGGCCTGTTAAACCAGGATAATCTCCCCCACCCCCACTGGAAGACAGTAAGAACTAAGAAGCCCTGAGGTAAGAGCTGAAGGGAGAAACTTCTAGGCTACCTAGGAGTGTGCTCCAAGGGGCCTGGAGTCAAGGCTCTCACTTGGGGAAAAACTGTGTCTCTGTCTCTGCACGTTCAACTTCTCTTTCCCCTCCATTCCTTCTCCCCTCTCACCCTCCTCTTCCCCCTCCTCCTTTGCTTCTTAGTCCCCTCCCCCATTTGACTTGGCTTACAATGGCAAAGACCAAAAGCTGTGGAAGTGTTGAATGGGACTGGGAATGCTGCCCTCTCTTGTCCAGCTTTCTGCCATAAATTCCCCACCTGCTTGTCTGGCTTGTGTTGAAAGAATTGAGGTCCCTTTTCTTCAATGATGTGGACCACTAGGAGTTCATAAAAACAGTTTCATCGTAAATGAAGTTACATATAAATTCAGCTGGAATAGTTTAAGATCCCTTTACCTCATCAAAACAAGAGGAGTTAAAAAAAATCATTGGATTTCAAACACATCTAAAACTCACTTCAACCATAAGCCAATGGGAATTTGGAAGAAAACTCCAAACAATAATTAGATGTGACCAGTCTGACCAGATAAGAACAAAACACTAAGATCACTTTTTAATATTAAGTCTGTGTTGGCTGAAATAAGTACAGTTAAATGGAACTGAAAAAATCATAGAATTTTACATCTGATACTTTATATAATAAAGCAGATATTACAAACCAATGACGAAGGAAGTATTAACATGTACATTTAAAACAACCTGCTTTCTGCTGGGCACAGTGGCATGCACCTGTAGTCCTAGCTGCCTGGGGAGTCTGAGACCGGACAACTGCTTGAGCCTATGGGCGCATGGTTGTAGTGTGCCGTGACTGTGCCTGTGAACAGCCGCTGTGCTCCAGCCTGGGCAATATCAGCAAGAATCCATCACTAAAAAAATAAGTAAATGAAAACACCTGGCTGGGCGTGGTGGCTCACATCTGTCATCCAAGCACTTTGGGAGGCCAAGGCAGGCAGATCACGAGGTCAGAAGATTGAGAACATCCTGGCCAACATGGTGAAACCCTATCTCTACTAAAATCAAAAAAATTAGCCCAGTGTGGTGGCTCACACCTGTAGACCCAGCTGCTCGGGAGGCTGAGGCAGGGGAATAGCTTGAACCTGGGCAGCGGAGGTTGCAGTGAGCTGAGATCCCACCACTGCACTCCAGCTTGGCAACAGAGCAAGACTCCATCTCAAAACAAACAAACAAACAAACAAAAAAAAACAAAAAAAACCCACAACACTCCTGGCTTTCAAATTGGAAAAAAATATTTCACACCACTCCTCACATGATAGTCCAAGTAATTAGAGATTGATAATAAAACATTTTTAAGTTTTATTTTAGAATTCAAGTAAACATGTAATATACAATGGTGTGATCATTTTTAATATGATTAAATTATTTATGCTTGTGAAGTAAGCAGATACTTTGAGGCTAAATACGTGTTCACATCCTCAGGTGACTTTCTGTTTTCCTTTAACCTCATATTAAATGAGAAAAAGTTAATTACTGACAAAAAAACAAAAAAAAAAAACTGAAAGCCTTATTAGATGATTTGTAACTATGAACACTCAGCAGTCCTAAACCATTGAAATCCAATACCTGGGGTAGCAGATATTGTCTCTCCATCAGTATACGTAAAATATAGTTAAGTGAAGTTTCTCAGTCTCCAATAATTATAGCTATAAAAAACATGTGGGTAGTTTACAGATGTACATTATACATTCTGAGCACTTTCTTTTATCCTAAGTAGAGACACAGATATTTTTTAATGGCCCTCAAGGTTTAGCTGCAAAGAAATTTTTCTAGGCCAAGTGTGGTGGCTCATGCCTATTATCCCAGCCCTTTGGGAGGCTGGGGTGGGCGGATCATTTGAGGTCAGGAGTTTGAGACCAGCCTGGACCACCTGGCAAAACCCCATCTTTACTGAAAAATTAGCTAGGCGTGGTGGCACACATCTGTAGTCCCAGCTACTCAGGTGGCTGAAGCAGGAGAATTGCTTGAACCTGAGAGGTGGAGGTTGCAGTGAGCTGAGGTCATGCCACTGCACTCCAGCCTGGGTGATAAAGTTAGACTTCGTCTCAAAAAAAAAAATTCTCTAAGGAGGCATGTTAGATGTAGGTTGCAGACTTAAGGGAGTAAGATTAGTTGGCTACTCTAAATTTTACATCTTTTACATCTTACATTTTTCTTTTTTAAATAACTAGATTCTATAGAAAACATTCATTAAACTTTTTTTCAATAGCAGTGGGTCTCCTGAAGTTTCTCAATTTCCTTACCTCAAGTGACGCTTCTGCCTCAGCCTCCCAAGTAGCTGGGATTACAGGCATGAACCACTGCATTCAGCTCAAATTTTACATCTTTAAAATGCATGGAAACCACCCCAAAATTAACATAGAAAATTAATCCATAGTTATGGGGGACATTTACCTCATACATAATCAAGTATAGTTCAAAATTGATTCTCTCTCTTAGATTTTCAAAGTTTTAAATTACTTTGAAATATTAAATGGATTCTACATCTACTTTGTCCTCAAATCTTACTTTGAGGCGAGTGGCATGACCCATCAATGTATGGAATTTGATTAATTCTGCATGACACGAAAGTCTCCTACTGGCTTGGTTAGTTCAGGCACTGTGCCTTGTCCTTTCAGCCTCCAGTGGTAATAAATCAAACAGGATTTTCAAAGGTGGAGGGCTGTGATAAGCACGGCTTAGGTCTGGCTTTGTAATACCTGAGTCAGAGAAGAGTTGTCTTAAAGACTAATGCAGATGCCTTATAAGCCTACAATCTAAAGGCCTGTGTGATAAAATTCTCCAGGAAAAGGTGTGGATCCTGAGTGAAAGGCCAGCCAGAGCACACAGGCATTGCTTTTAACCCATCTCTGAAAAAGTAGCCCCAAGCAGTGTTTGTCTCTGGCTTTCATCCCGGCTCCTGCACTGTGACTGGCTCTTGGCCAGACAAAGACAGGCGGTTACCTCCCTGGTAGAAAACTGCAATTTCTCTCTTTTTAAGTAAAGCCACCTTTCTCACATTTCCTGTTTGTTTCTCTGAAGCTGACCTTTGGGCTTTGCCATAGTCTGGGCTGACGGTCATGGAGGTGACCTCTCCAAAGGTAGTTGTAGTAAACAAAGAATCTAAGATTTGTAAGCATTTGACATCAAAAATCTTACTGAATGCCTAAAGCTTGCAGGTAATAACGGGAAATGCAAAAGAAATGTGGTTTTTGCTCTTTTAAAGCACAACTTTTTCAATCTCCAAGTCATATGAAGCCATGTTCCAGTGAAGATCTGGGTCATTACTACCCTCTTCTTTGTACTGTATACGGGTATAGTGCAGGGGGTTCCTACTTTAGCTGTTTATTTGAATAATCTGGGAAGCTATGTGACTACTAAATCTTGGGTTCCAGTTCCGAAGTTTCTTATCTAATTGGTTTGGAATGAAACCGGGATAACTAGATTTGTACGGCAAAGGTTGAGAATCGGTGGCTCACGGCATCCCTGTGAATCAGGCGTGGCAGGCAGTGTCCTTCCCATTAGCAGATGTGAAAGTCGGAGTCTGGAGTGATGAACTGACTTGCCCACCATTACACAGTTGGTCCGCAGGAAAGGTTAGGGTAAGAAAGGCTTCCATCCGAACAGGCTTTGAAATTAAATCTGGCAGTCCATTTATCACATTGAGGCCATTGTGTGAAATTCTTTGGTTATTACATTAAGAATCTGTTTCTGGGAAATGTAATGCAACTCGTCTAATCCTGGCCCCCCTCCAACTTTAACAGACTCTTTTGTGTACCAAACTTCTGACGCTGCGGGGGGAGAAGGATAAAGGCAACTGGGTCTTGGGGCCAGGACCGAGGAATGGGTTTGGCGCGTAGCCCCTGAGGGGAGTTTCACAAGAGACAGATTCCAGCCAAGATGGCAGTGCCTGTCTCTAGCTTGGGAGACGTCCTTCCTCCTTGGGAGGGCATGTTCTCTGGGAAGGGCAAGGGGCAGCTTTTTAGCTGGTCATATTCTTAATATCTACACTTGAAGCTGATCCAACTTTTTAAACTTTTTAGATAATGCCATTTAACCTGAAATTTCTGACTTTGGAACTTGTGTTAATGACATTTGGGGTGTCCCATGAATCACTTAGCCATCATTTTTCAGAGCTACCTCTGGTTCCCCTCTCTGTTTTCTTTTTCCAGTTTGACAACTTTTTGTTTAAGATAAGCATTCCCCAAAGGGTTCTCTCTTGATCTCCCTCCCTCCCTCCCTCCCTCCCTCCCTCTGCCCACTATGACCTCACAGCAGCCCTCACTGGTTTGACAGGGCTGCCCCACACTCTACAGCTCTGGAGGCTTTTGAGAGCTCATGTCTGTCTAATCCTCAAGCACCATCCTCAGGTTGGGATGCCCCAAGAATATGCTAGACAGGAGGAGGCCGGAGCGCCCATTACATAGGATATGTAGCTCGTTGTAGGACCACACCCAAGCTCAGCTGCTGTAGATTCCGTGACGTCTTTAGACTTTCCTCCTGATCCCAATGTGGCCAGGGTAGTAAGAGTTTTTAAAAGTAACCGATGTTTAATAAGACTTCCCTTGGTAAGTGTCCTCTTTGTTCTAAAAGAGTTTGCTTGCTTTCAACCTTCTTATTCTTTCCTTCTCTTCTGCAAATACTGATTGTCTGCTATGTACTCTGTTCTAGCTGTGTCCCTGAACAAAGCAAAGATCCCTCATAAATCTTACCTTCTAGGCCGGGCGCGGTGGCTCAAACCTGTAATCCCAGCACTTTGGGAGGCTGAGGCGGGTGGATCACGAGGTCAAGAGATCGAGACCAACCTGGTCAACATGGTGAAACCCTGTCTCTACTAAAAATACAAAAAATTAGCTGGGCATGGTGGCACGTGCCTGTAATCCTAGTTACTCAGGAGGCTGAGGCAGGAGAATTGCCTG
>NW_016107370.1:2683522-2687574 GCF_001604975.1 Cebus imitator | reverse complement strand
AAAAAAAAAAAAAAAAAATCTTACCTTCTAAAGTGATTGGGAGTTGGGAGGATTTGTGGAGGGCAGGCAAAAGAAATAACCTTATACTTTATGGAACAGGGCAGCACATTAAATAAATTATATTCCAAGTATCATGTTGATAAAGAATAAAATCACTCCTGACCCTATGCTCATAACCAGTTTAGGAGAAATAAACTTATAATTAACTATAGTATAATGTGATCAAAGTGTATACCAAATGCAGTGAAAACACCTTTAGGATCTTTTTTTTTTCTCTGACAGTTGGTCGGGAAAGGCTTGACCAGTACAGATGACATTGGAAATGACTCTACAATGGGGAATGGCATCTAAGTAGTCAGAAAGCTACTTATTCAGAAGGAATTGTGTGGGTGAAAGTACACAGTGTGCCTGAGCATGGTGTTAGGGAACAAAAGCAACAGATTCTGGGTGAGAATGAAACAGGAAGTAAAGCTTTGAACAACCTTGCAGATCCCAGAGGTGGCCCTATAGATGGTAGGAGACCATCCAGGTTTTCAAGCCCAGTGGTCTATACCATCAGAGCACTGTTTGCCCATGGTCATTTCCACGGAGTGGAAGATAAGGACAGGGGAGACTAGGAGGCCCAGCCATGGTTAGTCTCCTCATGAAGACCTGATGAGGTTCTGGTCTCCATCGACAGATGGAGAAGAGAGAAAAGTGGACATATAGTTGTCAGGCATTTGTCATTGGATGTATTAAGTGGGAGAAAGGATAGAGTCACAGAAGACTTGACAGTTTCTGGCTTGAGCCTACAGATGTGCCATTAACAAAGAAATGGTATGTCCTATGGTTTGTTGTAGAGGTGTGGGGGGACATAATGAATTGTGATTAGACACATTCTAATATATTAACGTTTGTTCTGAAATAAGCTGAGACGTATGTAGGCTGGGTAATGCCACCCCACTTAATAGCATATTAACAGAAGTCAGGAGAGCTCCGTCCTCAGCTCAGCTTTAGGACTGTGACTACAAAGTCTTGGTGACGAGTTCAGAACCAAAGAAACAAACTCCAACCTAGGCTTGAAGGAAGGAAGGGAATTTCAATCAGTATTTAGCCTAGATCAAGATTGAGAGCTCAGGCCAGGTGCGGTGGCTCACGCTTGTTATCCCAGCACTTTGGGAGGCTGAGGCAGATGGATCACGAGGTCAAAAGATCTAGATCAGCCTGTCCAACATAGTGGAACCCCGTCTCTACTAAAAACACAAAAATTAGCTGGGTGTAGTAGCATTCACATATAGTCCCAGCTACTTGGGAGGCTGAGGCAGGAGAATCGCTTGAACCCAGGAGGCGGAGGTTGCAGTGAGCTGACATCACGCCACTGCACTCCAGCCTGGTGACAGAGTGAGACTCTGTCAAAAAAAAAAAAAAAAAAAAAAGATCAAGAACTCAAGATATGCTTCTGAGACCCACCCTTCTGGTTCTCATTGACTAGCAGCCATGGCACGAGGTCTTGAGAGAAATCCACCCAGCTGTCTGTTGCTCCTGATCCTGGTCAGTGTGCAAAAGCAGCCAGTGAAAAGTATCCTCCAAAAGTAGCTTGGGAAGGCAACTCAGATGTTATCTGGGAAGACATCATTGTTTTATTAGTGGGTGTGTTGTAAATTTAAATGAGAACTATGTGAAAAAACAATAGTAAGTCACTTTTTGTTAAAGACCTTTCTGTGTACATCTGTTCTTCAAATATACTGATATTTAAAATAGAAAATACTGCCCATTAGAGAACCAGGCACAGTGGTTCTTGCCTGTGATCCCAGCACTTTGAGAGGCCAAGGCAGGTGGATCACTTGAGGTCAGGAGTTCATGCCTTGCCAACATGATGAAACGCTGTCTCTATTAAAAATACAAAAATTACCTGGGCCTGGTGGTGCACACCTGTAATCCCAACTACTCGGGTGGCTGAAGCATGAGAATCGCTTGGACCTGGGAGTCAGAATTGCAGTGAGCTGAGATTGTGCCATTGCACTCCAGCCTGGGCGACAGAGCAAGATTGTCTCCCCCACCACAAAAAAAAAAAAAAAAAAAAAAAAATCAGAGAAAAACATCCTTGTGCTTCAATATTAAAAAGGTACTTAAGAGGTTTAGATTTGTGTTAAAGTGTAGGATCATGAGAATCATTAAGAACTAACCTTATTGACATCTTTTAGTTTTTTAAAATAAAGATGGCAGTCTCACTATGTTCCCTAGGCTAGTCTCAAACTCTTGGGCTAAAGTGATCCTCCTACCTCACCCTCCCAAAGTGCTAGGATTACAGGCATGAGCCACTGTGCCTGGCCTCTCTATTGATACTTTTAATTAAAGTTCCAAAAGTTAGACAATTAAAGTCTACAAAGAATGGAACATCCAAAATTTCTGAATGCAGTTCAAAACATTGAGTGCCATTTGTAAGTTTCCCATGAAATAAGTGTTTAAAATGTGCTTACGTAGAATCAGATTTGTAAGATGAACTGTAATTCTTCAGAGAAAAACAGGAATGTGAATTGTAACTTCAATACGTCTAATACTAATTTTTAAAATCCATAAGATAAAAACAACTCCTGAATCTGTTCTGTATACAGAAATCCCTCTCAAGGCTACAAAAAAAAATCACACTAACAGAAAACATATTTTGCTTTTCCTACCTGGACACAGCTTAACTGGTGGCAAAATGATTCCAGTGCCCTGCCTGCTACTATGTAATTGCCGAGTTATCCTCCACCCCCGCCCCACCTCCTCATCCATCCCCTGCAGCTGGTGTAAATGCACACGTGCCTCCTATTTTTAATCCAGTTACTTCTAAGAGCAGGTCTTTGTCCACCACCCTGCCAACCCCACTCCCTACCTCAAGCCCCTGAAGGAGGAGTTTCCTGTAGGTCTGTCTTCTCTGAATTCCTTTAGGATTTGAATTCCATGCCTTGCAATTTAGCACTTAACGATATGCCCTCTAGTCATAGTCTGTAATTCTTTCAGTATGTGTGAGTCTTGCCTTCCCAACCAGACTAGGAATTCTTTTCTTCCTTATTCCCCACATCTTGGTTCCAGCCAGCCATCTAATAGATATTTTTCTAAAAAATGACCTCTTGTGATTGACTTTTTCCCTTAACCATTTTGAGTGAAAGGAAGTCACGTAAGGCGAGTTTTAAGAATCGTCTGAATGGGGCGGCTCCCAGTGCATAGCACTGCGCTCAGGCTTCGGGATACCTTGGTTTGCGTCTTGGCTGCATTACTTATTGGCTGGTGTGATCTTGGCTAATTTATTTCAGCTGTCCAAGCCTCAGTTTCTGCAGACTTAGCCCAGTTCCTGACAAATAAAGCTCCTTAAATAATCATTGTTATTGGTAAAGCCAGCTGCCCAGAAAGCGTCTACTTTCTAGGGAAGAAGAAAATGACACAATCTCTAGCAGGGTTCAGGGGCAGCACTGGGCCCTCTCTCCTAGAATTGCTGTAGCCTTTTTGCTGCCTTGGGGAAGGCAGGAGGCTGGGGCCCTCTAAGCATTCTTCTAAGCTGCCACCACAGCACTGCCTGCAGGGAGGGTTATTAAGGAAGTATGAAGAGCCAGCACTTCTGCCAAAGAATTAAGATCTTATTTGTCACTTGAGATCTGCCCCAATGGCTCTTAACCTGTTTAAAAGTGTGCAAAGACTTGTTGACTGAGACACCATCCGTTATCTAAGCCTAGGCTGTAGGCTTCCTGCTTAGACCTGTGAATTATGGAAACTCTGAGCAGAGGCATCCACTGGCTTAGGGATATGAAGAGTTATGCCAAGCCCAGCAGCCTGTCACTTCTGAGTTGGACTCCAAGCATGTAGCTTGAAACCAGCAAACAGTAGACTTTACCCTGCTCCTAAGACTTTATGGACATCTGTTTTCTCAGTGACTCGATAACTCTGAACTTAATCCGTAAGTCTCAGGCTCAGTTTTGAAGTGGCTAAATCTCGCTTGATTGATGTCATGAATGTCATTTTAATTGGATGTCATGAATGCCATTTTCCTGCACTTGGTATACAGAAAAATCCTTTTTTTTTTTTTTTTTTTT
>NW_016107370.1:2666621-2683477 GCF_001604975.1 Cebus imitator | reverse complement strand
GGTATAATCTCAGCTCACTGCAACCTCGGCCTCCCAGGTTCAAATGATTCTGCTGCCTCAGCCTCCTGAGTAGCTGGGATTACAGGCACGTGCTACCACACCCAGCTAATTTTTTTGTGTTTTTAGTAGAGATGGGGTTTTGCCATGTTGGCCAGGCTGGTCTCGAACTCCTGACCTCAAGTGATCTGCCCATCTCAGCCTCCCAAAGTGCTGGGATTACAGGCGTGAGCCACTGTGCCTGGCCCAGAAAAATGCTTCTTGGCAGTCCTCTGCTTCACTCACGTGTGGACTTCTCCTAAGAAGTGTTTTGAATCATGTTCTTTCTGTTTTCTGGAAACTTTGGCGGTGCATTTCCTTTTGAGTGGTGCTCAGTGGCTCAGAAAGAAAGGCTTTGTACACATAGGCATCCCAGGAAGCCTTCCCTTTCTTTTCTGTCTAGTCCTAACTGGCACTGTTGCCAGCTCTCATTCGGAAGGAAGGGAAGAAGTTGCAGTCAGTAGCTGAGTGATACTTAATAAATTACAAAGGGCACAGCTGCGATGTCAAGACTGCATGGCACATACGTTGGAAGAGCCAGAGCCCACAGTGAGATCTCATTTCAGAACTGTGGAGGTGTGGAGCTCCCAGTTCTTTGAAAGCAAGCATGCTGTTGCAGACAGGTTAATTTCCTCATTTTCTTTGTGTTAAAGCATGAGGTCCCATGTAGTGAAAGTATTCAGGAAGCTGAGTGTACCTGATTCAAAAAGCATGGGCTCTGGGGCATCTCGGTTAACTTACGCATTATAGAGGTGTTGTGGGCTGTGCCCATATCAAACCCTTGGCCCTTTCCTGTGGGCAGCCTGTGAATCCCCAGGGGCACTGGTGGAGCAGGTGGGAGCTGCATCCTGAAATCCGCTTTGCTAGCTGCCTCTGAAGAATGCGCCAGTTCACCTTTGGCCTCCCTGTGAGGCTCCGTTCCACCTGGGGCTTGTTGGGTGTATTTTCTGAATGAACTCTGGAGCCCACTTAAGAAATAGCTGCAGGCACCCATGCTCCTTTGTCTGTTGGAAAACAGGTCAGACAAGGGCAGATATGCCAGGCGAGTGGAATGAGTCCCTCTGAAAAGGAGCACTCAGACAGTCTGTTTAAAACACATTATATTTTGGTGGATTCCAAAATCTTTTTTGTTCTGAAGCTCTGTTCTATCAAATACTGCTTGAGGATAACATTTTCTCTGGCTAGAGTCTAGCAACCTTTTCTGCTCTAGTGGGGTATGTTGGCCTGTTAGCTTACTGGGGTATTTGGGGGGCAGGGAGGAGGAAGGGGCAATAGAGCCTAGAATGATGTTAAATGGTCTTTATATTAAAATCCATTCTTGGAAGTTAATTTTGGAACAATATCTTAATACATGCAAAAAAAAAAAAAGTATAAGGAAACATAAACGACTTTGTATGCCAAACCCAGCTTAAGATGTGAGACAGTGAGATCCTTCAATAAAGTCAGTGCATCTGCCTGGCCATCCCTTCCTCAGTTCAGCCCTCTCTGCTCCAACCAGATTTAGCCACCGTCGCAAACTCGGTGTTCATTGGTCCCATGTATGTTCCTCTACTTTTAAACTTAGGCACGTATCACTAAGTGACGTAGTATTTTTCATGTTTGTGACCTTCATATATTTTGTGTGTCTTTGTATGACTTTCTGCTAAATATTAGGTTTGTGAGCCATATCCATTAAACTTATACAATTCTCGTTAACTGACATTCGCTTTTCTATCATATTCCATTGCGCGAATAAGCCAAAGTAAGAGAAAGCACTTACTAGTACAGAAACAAATGGAAATCTTGCCCAATCACATTGAAATATTGTCCCGAGTACTTGCCCAATTATCTTGAAATAACTGGATCATTCCCTGTATGTGTAGGTTTTCTGGTATATTTCAAGAATTTAAAAAGTTATGCTTTCCTGATGTTGATAGGAGAGGAATAGACTTTCTATAGAAAGCGCCTTTGCAAATAGACTTAAATAATCCAACGTAACACATGAAGAATGCATTGGGTAAGGGTGAAACTGATCGTGAGTAAAGATACTTTTAGAGTACACTAGTGGCCGTAGGGATTGAGGGAAATATAAAGATTTAAGAAACACTGTTTGTTCAAGTACTATAGGTTCTACTGACCAGATGTGGAGACTGAGGCAAGGGAGAAGCCAAGGATGACTCCTGTCAGGCCTTGGTCTACTGGTTGGACAAGGAAACTGTTCTCTAACATGTGGAAAACCTAGGAGGGAGCTGTTTTAATGGTACCAAGGGTAGATGTTAAGATAATTGTAGACTTGGACTTGCTAAGTTTGACACAGCTGTGAGATACGCAAGAGGAACTGTCCAACAAGCCACTGCATATGAGCCTGGGGCACAGAGATTTGTGAGCAGGAGATCTATTTTTGAGAGTCACTGGAATATGTGTGGTGGTTGAAGCCAAGGAAGTAGATGATGCTTCAAGAGGTGTGTGCAGTGAGAAGGGAAGATGGCTGAGGATGGAACCCAACAGAACACTAAAGAGTCCAGAAGTGAGTATGCGGAGCAGTGGCCACAAAAGAGAAGGAGAAAAGTGCTATATCAAAGATAGAGAAGGAAGTTTCAAGAAGGAGGTGTTGGTTGGTAGATCTGTATATGACAAGTCACGTAATGCAAGGAATCAACTCTGTTGGATTTACCATCACAGAGCACATTGGTGACCTTCAGGAGAGCTGTGTAAGTGAAAGGTGGGGAATAGAAGCCAGATTACGGATGAGCAGACTGGATAGTGAGAGAAGAGCTGACACACATAGACGACTGCATCAAGAGCTTTGGGCAGACCCAAGAGAATCAGATGGGTAGCAAGAGTCTAATGTGTAGGTTTGGGGAAAATCTTTTATTTTGAAGATGGGAGAGGCATGAACACTTTTATGTGCTGAATGGAAAGACTTCGTGTGGAAGGGAAACTTGATTATGAACAACAGAGGAGATAATTTTTCACTCATCCACAATAAACTCTTTATATTAAAATTTTCCCTTGAAAATTCTTAATTCTCTTGAATAGCTGACAAATTTGACTTCAAAGAGCCTTCCCTAGACCATGTCATTGCTGGTCTAGGGAAGACAATTTTTTTTTGTGAAAATTAAAATAGGGGCTTGTCTTTGTGCCTTCTCTAAAACACACCTCTCACACAGGTGGTAAGGACTGAGGGTGGCTCTTCTTAGAAATGGTAAGATGCTATTTGGCAGGAATAACACTAAATCATTTTGTCTTGCATCAACGCTTTGGCCCAAGTTTATTAAATAACCTCTGCCATGATCAGGAAGTAGGAATCTAGGGGGTCTGGAACACAAGAAAGTTAATTGCAGTGTTGACCTGTAAGGAGTCCAAAGAAAATTCTGGAAAAGGAATCATGTAAATAACAGTGATAGCTAATGCTTATTGAACACTCGTGTGACAAACACTGCACTGAGTAGTTTGTTTCATGTATTTCTTTAATTATTAAACCCTTACATACTTTTTAATCCCCGTTTTTAAATAATGTACATCCAGAACCTGGGGTTTGAAGAGATTGATAATCAGTGTCGCACAGGAAGTGGTTCACATTTGAACCTGCGTTGAGTCCAGAGTCCATATCTAACCACTGTGCAGCATTAGCTCTCAAGCTCAGCAAGGTGTCCTAGGACAGAATCTGTGGCTGCCAAAGGCAGCTGAAGGGAATAAGAGAAGAATGAATGTCTAAGTACTGGTATGCCCAGTTCCTTTTTGTGTAGTGTGATTTATGGAACTGTATGCTGATGATGCTTCGCAATTTTATCTTTACACTCAGTCCCCAACTAAGGAGCTGTGCCCCATAGTTCATTACATGTCTGTTTGAAATTTGGAAATGATTCTTCAACTGGAACAATAATGGTAAATAGCGAGTAGCCTCCAGTCTAGCTCACCTGAGTCTGTGGAATAATCCACACATAAACTGGTTCAGATGATCAGATTCTGGACTCTAAGAGGGCTTTCATGCCATTTGTGAACTCATGGGCCATATTCCACAGCGCTGACTGGTACATGTTTTATCTTAATGTCAGCCAGAAACATGCAAAGTTAGAGAACCAAATCTGCGTTGTAAACATACCGTGTTTTCAGCTGTACTGGACAGGACTTTGGCTCAATTTTTGTTTTCATGCGTTCGCTTGATTGGATTGACTGATGTAGTGAGTGCTTATGTGCTTTTTTTTTCTCTCTAATTCAACATACCTTTTATGGCGTACCTACTCTATACCAGGCCCTTTACTGGGTCTGGGGTTACTGACATGATTCAGACAGTCTAGCTTGGGAAACAGACTCATGCCTTACTAATTATGAAACAGGTAAGTGTCACAGTAGAAGCATGGGCCGAGGAAGCATAGCACATTTGGAGTGTGGGCGTTTATCAGAAAAGGTTTCTTTGAACAGCTGGTGAAATAGAGAAATAAGCATTCATGTTGTAAATACAAGGTTAACCCACTTTGGTTAACAAGGCAATCATGCTCAGATTTCTCAGATAAGAAGACAATTGTTTTGTTTGTTTGCTTGTTTTTTCTTCTAAAACGGCAGGAGTAACAAAAGTTCAAGCTTAAGATAGAGCCTCCAGTGATGATTCTTGTGTTTCTTGACACCCTTCCAAGATTTGTTTATGTCACCCTGGGGCCCCTTGGAGATGCTTGGTTTGTAAATGATCAGTGCAAGATGCAGGGAGTCACATAGGGTTGGGATGTTATCTTTGAAGAGTAACGTTATGTTTACTACTTTCTTTGAAGACAGTTTGTAATGGGATGTCATGACAGTCTTGTTAAGTATGCAGATAATGAAAATCAATGTCTGACTTCTAAACAAAAGTGGGGGGAAAGTGCATAGGAAACCAGGATTTCATGCATGCACTTTGTAGTTTGCTGTATGGACACTATCTCTGTTCCAGATGCCTCGCTGCTTTCCCTGAAATGGTCACTGTGTCCTTCTGTCACGTCTGAGGAATTCCATCCTACGGAAGTAAAAAACCAATTTGTGGGAGTTCTGATGCTTCTGAGCCCTGTCATGGAGTATGCAAAAGATACACAAGTGTGATCTCTGCCCTTGTCCAAAGCATTTTTCCCAAACAGTTAATGGACAGTTAAGAATTAAGCATGTATTACTAAGAAAACTCTACTTGTTTTAACAATCATTAAACTTTGGGGTAAACAGGAGTTGAATCATGAAGCACCATAAGGGTCATGATCATCGTGGTTGCTTGGGAGCAGTCATGTGCTCCCGGCAGAAAGCTACAGCTGGGACATTGGAGCATCGTGATTTCTCCTGTTAGCAGATTTCCATCGGGGGCCTGGCTTGGGCATTCTCCAGTGGAGCAGCTCACTTCCACCTTCACCTTTTTCTCCCAAAAACTGCCAGAGGGAAGATACCTTATCCCAAGGCCACCCCCAGCAGTTGTCCCCGTGGCTTTGGAACCTTTCTCTGGCCACTACCCAAGTACGTCTTCTGTTTCAGTCTGAGGGTTTGCTGGGAACATGAGGTATTTTATCATCCATGTAGGAATGTTCTGTTAGGAGAAATGAGAGGCAGAGTCCCTGTAAGTGCTGGGTGGGTAGCCATCTAGGCCGTTAAGAGGTCAAAGAGGCAGGGTCCTTACCATCTTTAGGTCCCCTGGTTTTCCAGCAAACACTTAGCATATGAGAGATGATCAGAGAATAACTAGTAATTATCCAGAATGGCCGGCCAGTGGGCAATGCTGGCCAACTTAAGAGTCATCCACCTGGGCCTCATTGTTTTTCAGGCTCAGTTGGGATGATCCCTCCACCATATGGCCCTTTCTCCCGGTAGGTTGAGATGCCCTTTTTAGTCTGTGCTACACCCCAGTTAGTTCATACCCTGGTCCAACCATTGACCCACCTGTTCTCTATAAGGATAAAACTTGTTATCTTCTTCTTGTTATCGCTGTGACTGGCTTTCAGCAAATAGAGGAAACATCCAGCTTTAGTGTTCTTAAAGAGTTTAGCTTTTCTCTAAAACATGTTGTAGAAGATGTTTTAACAAAGAGATTAAAGTTCACATCACTCCCAGACTCCCTTCTTCTCCATTTCTTATTGGCGAGACCAGCTCCCAATACATCAATGTGGGTTTAAGATCTCTCAAAGTGATCGAGTGGTTGGTGAAAAAGAGAGATAAGAAAAAAGTTTTCCTTAAAGCTGGGACCAGGGGAGCCACCACATAAAGCCACTCCGTGGATGTCTGACATTCTCCTGAAAATCCCAGTTTTTTATTGTGCCCTTTCAGTAGGGGAGGGGGAGCGCGGTTATGCAACGTTCCAGTGTTATTATACAAAAAGAATACATTTGCAAAAACTGGTGCACAAAAATCACAACGTGGTATTATAAAAGCAGAACAATGTAAAGATAACTTTCTGTGTATCAGCATAGAAATCATACACCTTAGCAAGAATATAGGTTAAACATAAACTTATGATTATCAGCAAGAACATATTGGGCTCACAGCGACGTGGGAACAGGATCTGACACAGGGCAACAAGCCTGACCACAAAAACTGCAAGAGGAGGGGACCTCCATGCAGGCCTGGAGAAGCAGTGGGAGAAGAAAGACTTTTACATCCTTATCTCAACCACAGAGACAGACGCCCCTCATGCATCCATTTATAGGCTCTCCATAAGGGTCGCATTCCCTTTCCAGGGCCATAATCAATATGCCTTTCCTGGGAAAGGAACCTGGGTAATAAGCCTCTCCATTACACGTCGGTTTATAGGCTCTCTGCAATGAGAAGCCTGTTACGCGCTGTCATCTCTCTTCGCAGTCAAGCTATGTGGTTAGTCCCTTTCACAGAGTTCCTGTTTTTACCAGAACAGTTCAGCAGAGCCAAAGTCACAAGTTGCAGCGCAGTAGAGCCAAAGTTATAAATTATATCTCAGCATTTCACATTCCCCTTCATTTTCTCAAATATAATTGATAGAGTAAGTAACAAGCATCACAAAGCAAATAACTCATTTCGGGGAAACCAAATTCTAAGAGAACTTACAGGTTAAAAATCAACAATTTCTTGTTATTTCAGGTAGCTTGGGTTTTGCCACTTTTTTGAGAAGCTTAGGGTTGCTGAGTCACGACAGAGAGGTTCACAGTATTCCAGCAGTTTCTCCCTGCTGTGCCTCCCAGGGGCAGCAGCCTCTGTTGGGGCAGAACCACCCCACCCTACTTTTTTAAAATGGGAAGTTGGAAAAGGTCTCTTTTTGGGTCCTTTCCCAGCCTTTGCAATCCAGTCAGGCCAGGACCCGCTTTCAGGAGGGCATTGCTTTAATCTTCAGGCATGACCAACACGGTGTAGGTGGCAGTGACTGTGGACACTGAGCTCCTGTCTCCTGTTTGAGGTAGGTCTCAAGCTGCCAGGTTCCATACTGATCACTGGATAAAATGGGCATCTTGCCCCGTTCTGACCTTACCTGTCAAGCATCTTAGCAATAGCTGACCAAGAACAAGTGACACATTTTACAAGACTTGGCATTTGTTTTTTAAAGTACATTTTGTGCTAAGCCGACAAAACCAGACAGTGTACATTTCAGGTTTTAAGAAGCAGGCATCCTGGTCTAATGCATCTCAAAATTATCCTTCTGAGGAGTCATTCAAATTGGACATTGGAACAAATGCCTGTTGAAGCAATCAAGTACCACTGAAATTTTCTTATTAAATCTCCCATATCTGTTTGTTTAATTCACATTTTTCTGTTACAGAAGTAGATGATCAGCTCTCCTTTAAAATACAGGTGACTGTAGCCAGTTACTTAGTGTGTTGGCTTATATCCAGGGAGTAGTAATTTGACTTTATTATAGCTCTCCAGTAACGTGGACTCTAGAGAGGGCCAGTTTGAGACCCTCATCTGTTTTTTTCTTGGATAAGTATCTCTATTCTGTGTGTCCTCCCACCCCTAGCCTGGCGTGTGCTGTGTCCCGTGCTGCATAAGGGTTCAAACACCCAAGAGGGAATGGTGGGGGATAAAGAAAGACACAGACAGAGACATAGAAAAAGCTGGCCCAGGTGGTCCAGGAGGTGAAGGATGTCAGTCTCTCTGGCCCCGACCTGTCTCAGTGTACTTTATTTTATATGTTCACAAAGCACACAGTAGAGGGAGGGTGCAGTTATTTGGAACAGCCTGTGGTTATTCTTCTCATACTTCAGTTAACATATTTCAGCTAAAAACTATCTTGCAGTAAGGTCAGCAAAAGCTGGTTATCTCTTTCTAGGTCTGTCTTTTCTTCTCTGAGACATGCACATCTTCCTGCTGTGGTTTCACTTTTGTGAAGTTCAACCAAAGTTCATAGCAGCCTTGCTACTGATCCCCCCAGAAGGGGTGGGGTGCTCTAGCTCCCTACACCCTAGCCCTGTGAAAATGGAAGATAAGAACTCAGGCGTGAGGTTAGACAGACTTGAGATCAGACTCCAGCTTCACATGCACAGGCTCTGCACCCTTGGACAACTTGCCAACCCTCTGTATCTTGTCTTGAACCTATGAAGAGGAGCAGCGTGCTGCTTTCTGGCTCTCTCCATAACTGTTTTGGCCTTATGTGACCTTCCAGCAGTGAAGCTCTTATGGGGTGAAGACAAGCTCTCCTTAGATAAGTTTTCCTGCTTCTTCTGCCTGCTTTCTCCATTGGATCCTTTCTTATTTGCCTGCTTAAGAGGAGATAAAGCACTGGAGAGAAACAGGAGAGACCTTTTCCAACTTCGTGTTTAAAAAAAGTAGATTGTATCAATAGTCACATGGATGGAGTGTCAGGCTTCCCACGTCATTTTTATAACAGCACTACAAAGGCATCCTTTTTGGATATAGAAACGGAGTCATGGAGAGGTTGAGGACCTTTTGGCCTGAGGAAGTCGGGACAGAGCTTCAGGTGTCCACCTCCACCACTCGGCACTCCCTCAGATCCCCTTCATAGCTGCTTTGTATCTTTCTCTTCTAATTTACTTGCCTGGTCTCCAGTATTTTAACAAGGATAAGAGGTACTGTTTCTCCTAAAATAGAATTGGTATGTCTCTTTATAAAAAGATAAGGGAAGGTTTTCTGGGGTGGGAGAAAGAAAGAACAACAACTTTGTAGTATGAAGGGAATGCTAATTTCGTCTCGTGTTATTGCTGCATTTAATAACAACATAGGAACATATAATTAGTAGATAATTCTGTAATTATGTAAAGATGAGCAAAAACTTGAAAATGACCCAGGATGTGAAAGGTCTTGAAGCAGGGAGATATCTTCCCTGGAGGAGGCCAGATACTATATTTAAATCAGATGTTTTACAGATAAATGAGCCATCTTTATCTTTAAAGGCCAAATTCTGCCCCCTTATAGGGGTAGAGGTGAATGATTGTTTTAGAAATAACAATAAAGGCTTTATTTAGAAGAACCTTTTGACCAAGGACCTGCATGGTGTAGTTGAGATGAATTCATGAGTCCTCACAACACTTAGCCACTTAGCGTCTCTCATTCCTTCAACTACTTAAGAGTTTCCAGCCCCAGGGATCAAATTCTGTGCCCTGATATTTGAGGCTGTGGAAGTCACAGCTTCTTTTCTTCCTATTGTCATTCTAGAATCTTCTGAGCAAATGGTTAGCATTTGGCTATGGTGGATACACACCCTGGATTTCTTTCAAGGGATACTTTAAGAAATACCGTCCTATTAGCGCTCTATGTGTACGAGCTAACAACTGGAGATTTCTCTTCTTGGGAGCATGTGAGTGTGATTCCAGCCTTACCTCCTTTAGTTCCCATGACAGCCTGAGGAGTTTGGTATTGTCGCTGCATTTTATGGTTTGAGACAAGACACAGAGGTTTAGCAAGTTGTCCAAGAGTGCAGAGCCTGTGCATGTGAAGCTGGAGTCTGATCCCAAGTCTGTCTGACCTCACACCTGAGTTCTTAACCATTAGGCTGCACCATCTTTCATTCTGTCAGAGCACAGAGCAGCTTTATGTGGTCGTCTGGCACTCGCTGCTTGTTCAGGCCTTGCTTCTTTCTGTGGGGTCCTCTTCCCTATGCCTCTTGCTGTCCAAGTTCTATTTATGCCTCAAGCTTTCCCATAAAGCCTTTCCTGGTTATTACAGCTATGGTGGTCACACCTTAAGATTTTTTCCAACTCAGGACTCAGAGGACTTTTCTCTTTATCCAGTGTCTTGTTATGTATATATATACCCTTTGTGTATTGTACGTATTCTGTTTTCAGTTTGTTTGTTTTTTAATCTAGATCTTTGTACATGGGAAAACTTATTTATCCAGTGGTTTTATATTGAATTTATACTTTGCATACATACTAGAATAGGAAATCAGTGCCTTGAATCTTTGCAATTCTAATGAATTGATGGAAGAAGGAAGAAATGGAGAACCACATAAGGATAATAATAGTGTGTGTAACCTCATGAACTCTCCTCTGATATGGTTGTTGAAAGGCAGAAGCAGAATAAGACAGTCACAAGAAAAGTTAGCTCATTTTGCTGTTCCAGTATCCTCTGCCATTATATCTCCCTAAAGAAGGATCTTGGCATTATCTGAGTTTGCATTTTTCTTGGGTTTTCATTAGCTTCATGGGACCCAATTTATGGTGTTAGTAAAAATAAATATTTTTAAAAATGGAATTCTCATTCGTAATAACAAATGGTCTCTCGCAAATGATGGGCACTTACTTGAACTGAGGTGGATTTTTTTTTAGTATTTCTTACTCCATTCTTGCTGCACTATGTCTATTTTTAAATGTTTCCAATTTGTGGATATTCTAACTTTCCTATATAAGCAAACTGATCAGTTGTTGAATTTGCTAATTATTTAAAGATGGGCAAAGTAGAAAAGAAAATATCTTTTGGAAAAACTAATAGTGACAAGGAGGGTGTTGAAGGGTGTGTATGGTGGGAAGGCACAATTTCTTCTAAAATTTCAAAGGTTCAGTTAGAGAATCTGGCTCAGCGAAAGAATGCACTCTTCTCACTAATTCCATAATGTCCCGTGCTGGACATATACTTCCTCCACACAAGTTTTCAAGTTAGATGATAATGAAAGCAATGAAAAGAAAACCCAGTCTCAGGGCACAGTGGCTCATGTCTAATTCCAGCACTTTGGGAGATCGAGGTGGGTGGATCTCTTGAACTCAAAAGTTTAAGACCAGCCTGAGAAACATGGTGAAACCCCATGTATTAGTCTGTTTTCATGCTGCTAATAAAGACATACATGAGACTGGGTAATTTATAAAGGAAAGAGGGTTAATAGACTCACAGGTCCACATGGCTGAGGAGGCCTCACAATTATGATGGAAGCCAGAGGAGGAGCAAAAGCAAAGGCGTGTCTTGCATGGTGGCAGGCAAGAGAGCATGTGTAGGGGAACTCCCCTTTATAACGCCATCAGATCTCATGAGACTTACTATCATGGGAGCAGCATGGGAAAGACCCCCCCCCCCGCCATGATTCAGTTACCTCCCATGACACATGGGAATTATGGGAGCTACAATCCAAGTTGAGATTTGGGTAGGAATACAGCCAAACCATATCACCCTGTATCTACCAAAAATACAAAAGTACAAAAAATTAGCTGGGCATGATGGTGCATGCCTGTAGTCCCAGCTACTCAGGAGGATCACTTGAGCCCAGGAAGCAGAGGTTGCAGTGAGCCAAGATTGCACCACTACACTCCAGCCTGGGAGACAGAATGAAACCTCTCTCAAGAACAACAAACAGAAACTGAAACATAGCTAGTGAAATAGATCCCTATCCATAGTAGAGCATGGGCCCCTTCTTCCCTCCTGAAAGCAAGGGACATGGGTTTAGAAAAGTTGCTAAGGGAAAATTATTACTTACATTCTCCTCCCTGCCACCCGTTAACAAGCTTAAAGCCTTCTTGAAGGAAGATTGGTTCCAAGGCTCTAAGGGATTAGAGGTGAAGATGATAACTGAAGAATCAGGACCAAATTGCTCTCCATAAGGAGAGACAGAGGGAGTGGCTCAGAAGGGAGGAGTTGGGGGCAACCAGCCCCAGGGGGGGCAAGAGGAGATGGGGGTGGTTGGAAAGAGAAAGCTATCAAGCAACTGCCTTTGAGAGAGAAAATTTACTGGCATGGAGAAGCTTTGCTCACCTGGGTGAATTGTAACCCTCTCCATCTTCCCACATATCCCTCAGTGAAACCTACATTGTTCATTTAAAGTGGTGGTCCTCAACCTTTTTGGGCACCAGGGACGAGTTTCGTAGAAGACAGTTTTTCCGCAGACCGGAGGTGGAGGATGGTTTTGGGATGATTCAAGCACATTACATTTATTGTACAGTTTATTTCTATTATTACATTGTATTATATTTACACAACTCATCATAATGTAGAATCAGTGGGAGCCCTGAGCTTGTTTTCCTGCAACTAGACAGCTCCATTTGGGAATGATGGGTGACAGTGACACATGACCACACATTAGATTCTCATGAGGAGCATGCAACCTAGATCCTTCACATACACAGCTCACAATAGGGTTTGCCTTCCTGTGAGAATCTAATGCCACCACTGATCTGACAGGAGGTGGAGCTATTCACTTGCCTGCCGCCCGGTTCCTAACAGACCATGAACTTGTCCATGGCCCAGTGGTTGGGGACCCCTGATTTAAAGGAACAAAAATACCTATTATATTTTCTGACATACACAGCATAAACAATAGTTGCAAGACTAGGGGCTCTTACTCTGAAACAACACAAATGTTTTGTTGGAAAACTCACCATGGTTCTGTGGGTTTAGGGTGAGTTTTTGCTCTAAAATGGTGGATGGAATGGAAGTGACCCAGAGGTGACAGTGTCTTTTTTCTTTTTTTAGACCCATTAGTCCAAAGTCATGGAATATTTTCACTAAGAATTTGCTTCAATTGCCACCAACTGCTGTTTCCATTTTAGAAATGCCTAAATCTGTTTAGGAGCCTGTCATGTATCTGACCCAGGTCTATGCATAGACCCCCAACTGTGTGTGTAGCCTGCATTAATTCTTCAGGCAGGAATGATTGCTTCTGTGGTACAGGTGAAAACATTAAGACACAGAGACTGTAAGTGGCCTGCTCAGGATCTCATGGTCAGAAAGAGACTTTGAACCCAGATCGGATACCAAGTCGTGTAGCCTTAGCCATTGTACCATAAGTGATAAGAAAACTCAGTAATGGCCAGGAATGACATATAACTATATGAGTGAGCCATATTAATGAATTTCACCCATTACACCGTGGTGATGAGGATTGAGGGAATGAGCTGCAATAGAAGAGTTGCTCTTTCAATTTTGGTCTTCATATAATTCAGTGCAACTTGTTTTATCCAGATATGGTAATTACATTAATTCTAGATGCCTGCTGGATTCCAACTGCATGTTTTGTCAGTTGAATGTTTGCATATATATTCTCTTAAAATGAGTTCTAAATAAGATGATGAATCAATTTCATCTAGCATGGTGCCTGGCACATAATATAATGTATAAATCTTTATAATATAAATCATTCACCCGTCTTTCATCCGTCCCTTCTTCCTCTTTTCCTATCTCCTTCCTTCTTGCTTCCTCCCATCCTCTCTGTATGACTCAGGGCTCATGGAGTTGAAGATGAGAGGAGAAAAATAACTAGAAAAAAGCAGTAGTAGTACGAAAAAGGTGGGATGGTTAGCAAAGAAGGGAGGAGGAAAAGTGGCAGTAAAGTGTTCACCTAGAAGTGTGTCTGGTATCGGCCATGGCTGGATTTAGGGACTCTGCCAGCATCACCAGGACTTGGTGTTTCTCCATCTTTGGTCTTTGCTCACCTCTGTGTTGGTTTCATTCTCAGGAACCAATTTGCATGAATTGCATCAGCTGCGTGGCTGTGGGGATTCAGCCTCCAGAAATGCCAGATTCTCATCCTTGAAGCCTCTGATCTAGCAAAAATAGAATGTTTCCAAAAAGATCATGGAATTGAGCCCGATCTCTGGCTTGGGTCATATGCCCATCTGAGAACTGCTCACTAGGGTCAAGGGAATGTAGAGTTCTGACTGGCCAGGTCTGGAACGTGTGCTACCCTTGGCTACAGGAATTAGGGCCATACCTACCTAAGCTATGTGGAAAATGGTGGAAGGAGTGACTCTCCAAAGAAAATGGGCACAGAAGTAGTACTGTGGCTTGGTTAGCTCAATAGCATTCCCAGCCTCCACCTGCTGTGCCTCCACACATCAGAGGATGGAGAGCTAGACACGGTATTCCCAGAGTCCTAAAACCTGGGATTCTGGGTGTGCTTTAGGTCCTGCTGGTCATCTGCACTCAAGTGAAACCTGAATTCAGAACTGAGTCAGGAAGGTAAAGGAGCAGCACGTATGGCTGGTGCAGACCGTGTTGGTGACGGCGCAATTCTGTTTCCAGCAACTTCGGGTGGCAGCTTCTCACAGTGGTGAGGGGATGACTTTCTGTATCACAGCAGAGGAGGTGTGATTCTGGGGTGAAGGGGACATTTTGGCAGCTTAGCCTAGTGCCCACTACTTCGAGCTTTGTAAATCATCGGTTTTTTAAGTCCCTTGATACCCAGTAACACATCCCTTTGTGCTAAAGCTAGCCAGTGTGTGCTCTGTCCTCTCTGCTGATCCCTAACCAGTGCTCTCACTGGAAGATGAGGGCATGGTACTGGTTAAGCAGCCTGACTGGTGTCCACCAATGTTCCTAACCTCCATTTTCCCCAGACTTTACCTTTTCTCTCTCTCATTTCCTTTGTTTGTTCTCTCCCTCTCCATTCCCTTGAAATTCAGGCTGTTAGTCTCCAGTCTCCGTTCTTTAAGGAAGATTAGAAATTATCTACCCTTTTCTTCAAGATTGCTAGGAAGTATCCTCGAATATATTGGAACCTCTCAGTTATCCTCACCTCAGGTAACTGCGTTCAATGTTTTGAGACTGAATTATCTGGATAGTGATAAGACCATGAGATCTTACTTTTTTGTAATTTTTCTCCTCCCCCTTCAACCCAATGAGCCTTGAGTCATACAGAGAGGATGGGAGGAAGCGAGAAGGAAGGAGACGGGAATTTCTCATGGATTTCCTATAAAGATGAAATAGCATGCTGTATGTATGCGTTTCACTCCGTGAATGCTATAAATGCCTCCTTTCTCATGCCTTATTCTTACCCATTTTCTTCCTTTCATCACTCCACATTATGTTGACTAATAGCTAATATGAGTGGAGCATGTATTGCATGCCCAGGCATTCAAAGTGCTTTATATGAATTACCTTGTTTAATCCTCACAACCTTGTCAGACACGTACTTTTGTTATTTTTCAGATGAGGAAATTGGAAATACTGAAGGATTATGTAATTTGTCTGTTTATGCAGCTAGAAAGTGGCAGAACTGAGATATAAGCCCCTAGCCTGATCCCAGAGTCAGGCCATAACCCCTGGCCAGCCTGCTGCTTTATTCCTAGTGCCCTGGCCAACTCAAGATGAAATGCACATGGAAGCCTTTGATTATTGAATAAAGTGTACTGCCTTTCTTTGATGCTTTACTTGCCATGTCTTCAGAACTTCTGAAGAACTTCTTTCTTCATTACCTTGCTATGTTGGTCTGTTGGCATTCAGCCATCCATGTGTTCTCCTGGTACTCTTTGTGACTAGTGGCTGATGTCTCTGGGGTTTGTAACTGGGTGTGTGTCCTTTGGCTGTGAAACAAAGGCTTTGCCCACATGATGCCGGCTGGTGTCCTCAGAAGTCGCACCAGGGCCCTCTCAGCACTTCATTGATGGTTGGATCACACTCAAACCTTTGCTACGTGATGGAAATCGATGAAATGTTTCTCAGGACTCTTGCTGTCATGTAAAATGAGACACACGGAGAATTGTGAGAACCTGGGCTGAGACATGGGAAGGACCTTGGAGACAGGAATTTGGCTTCTGTAGGAAGACTGAACTTATTTGCTGCTGAGCAGCTTTTTTCCCCCTGCTGTATGTCATAGCCAGGACCAATGTCTTATCAGCTTAGACCTAGCATGCTTCTGAAATACCATATTCTTCCATCTTAAATACTTGTAAATGATCTAGGTCTTGAAACAAATACTTCCAAAATGGTCAGTTTACTTAAACAGTCCCATGACATCTTCAGTGTTGAACAAGGAAGACTAACAGTCATTGAACAAAGTTATTTTTAAAAAGTAGACTTCTGTCATTGTGTGCTGTTGTCAGCTGGCCTAAGGCCAAAGTGAGTGGACCCTGACATTTGTACTTTACGTTCAAGCAGCTCTCTCTCCCCTGTGTCATCCTTGCTGCCAAACACTGAAATGGTTTGAGCTCCACTTTTGAAAAAGAGACTTGGCTTCCTTTTATAGGGATGGGAAGAAAGTTATAGGGCAGACAGCCACTGTGTTCAGACTTCTTGTTATTTCCTGCATTCTTTTGCCATTTGTTTTTAAACAAAATGTTCATGTGGGGATTTGTTTATAGAATTAAAAGTTCTAGATAATAGGTACTACCATGTAGAGCAGCTTGCCAATATGTTTTTAGTTTAAAAATGTGGATTTTTAAAAATGGACATTTCAAGAAGTCTGCAAGTCATCATTCACCTATACTTTGCTTTTTAGTCACATCTTGGAAATAGCAAAGTCCTTGCAGTGTCTGACGGAGAGGGCCACCACTGTGGGACCCACTTGTAAAGCCTGAACTCCTTCATCCTGGTATTAAAATGTAGTCATCCTGCAAATCTGTACAGTACATTTGCTCTGCCTGCCAAAGAACTGATGTATTTAGTTACAGAGCATGAAAAATACTTTAATGTTCGCAGATGTTTAGCTCCACATTCATACACATTCACCATTTTTTCTTTTTCTTTCTTTCTTTTTTTTTTTTTTTTTT
>NW_016107370.1:2648778-2664876 GCF_001604975.1 Cebus imitator | reverse complement strand
GAGATGGAGTCTCCCTGTTGTTGGCCTGGGCTAGAGTACAATGGCTTAATCTTGGCTCACTGCAACCTTTGCCTCCTGCATTCCAGCAATTCTCCTGCCTCAGCTTCCTGAGTAGTTGAGATTACAGGCGCTTGCCACCATGACCAGCTAATTTTTGTATTTTTTAGGAGAGACGGGGCTTCACCATATTGGCCAAGGCTGGTCTCGAACTCCTGACCTAGCTGATCCACCCACCTCAGCTGATCCACTCACCTCAGCCTCCCAAAGTGCTGGAATTACAGATGTGAGCCACCGTGCCCAGCCCATTTTTAAACAGTGATCTGACTTTTAAGGAGGAGAATACGTAATCAAGCTTGCCTTGGTTTGGGGCCCCAAGATGGCAAGAACCATGGAAGGAGAGAAAACTTGGTATTTTTCATGAAGCTACCTTGGCTTGCTGGTGAAGCAAACGCTGTACCTTCATCTAGACTTCTGGGGAATGTGGAGATAGAGGGAGACTGTGCAGTTCTGCCGGGGTTGAGGGGGACATGGTTCTTGAATGCACAAGGTGAGAAAGAATATGGCATTGCCGATGGATTGTGAGGGCGCCCCTTTTTGGGATGTGGTCACTATGCAGTTCCCACTGAGGCCTGTAGCTCCTTGTTTTTTAGTCCAGAGGCTGCTACTTCCAGTGACCAATGGGTTGTCAACCCATGTCCCAGAATTAATCAGTTACAATTTATACAACTAACTGAAAGAAGTTGGACAATGTGAACAGTCTTGATTTTGCTTTTTTTTTTTTTTCTCCCACAATGTTGTAAGTGTTTGAATGTCAGCACAAATAAATAATCTTGAATACTCAAGCCAAAACTGCCTGCAGCCAGGATTATAAATGTGTCCAGGGAGTTCATAACATTTCAGCTCTTATGTAAGAATACTAAGCCTCTTCTACCTTCTCACAAATTTATCTCAAGAAAATGGGGTTATATTTTCATTGTCTGTGCTACTGAAGGAGGATGGCAATGGAGATAATCTGAAACAGCTGATAGAGAAGACAGGATTTGGAATTTACAGTTGGTACTGGCATGCATTACAAAAGTTATTGTTGGCAATACTTACAACCTCCTATTCATGTTTTTCTTAAGCTAATCTAAAAACTAGAGTGCACTCTCTGATCACACATCATCTAATGGAAGGAATGTATTATAGAATTGCCCTGGGTGGCAAGAAAAATGCTAACTGAAGATTTAAGGATGTCTGCAGACAGGCAGCAAATGGACAACTGAGGAATGGCCAGATGCTTAGTCTTTTTTCAAAAAGCGATTTCTTAAAAACACAGATCTAGAATACCGTGCAAAATGACTTTGCCTCTTAGTATAAGTCACATGCTTTTGTGGCCACCACCCAGGAGAAGAAATAGAACTTTTCAGCAACCTTAGATGTCTCTCCACATCCTAAAGCCCAAACCCTTCCATCTCTCCCAAATTAACCGCTATCCTAACATTTCCTTGCATTTCATAGTTTTATTGCTCACGTGTGCATCACTGAACTCTAAAATCTGCCCATTTTTAATTCAAAATGCTTTTTAAATCTTTCTTAATCTATAGATTTCATTCCTTTTTTAAAATAATCCCCCTTACAATTCGTCTGTTAAAGATCCTAGGTCCTTTGGCCTCTAGTGTTTCCTACGGTTTGAATTTTGCTGCCTGTGTACTCAACCTTATAGAGGTGATTTTTGAGCACATGAAACAGAAACATGGTTCCACAAGGCAAAGCTAGACAACAAAACTATACGGACAAGTGTTACTTTCCACTGTAATACATTTCCACCCATCCACTAGTCTCATTAATTTAACCTTCCCATGTTCATGTTTGTTAAAAAAAATTAAAAAGTGGATGCATATGTATCTATCTATAGTTCTATCCCCCCCCCCTTTTTTTTTTTTTTGATACAGAGTTTCACTCTTGTTACCCAGGCTGGAGTGCAGTGGTGCGATCTCAGCTCACCACAACCTCCGCCTCCTGGGTTCAGGTAATTCTCCTGCCTCAACCTCCCGAGTAGCTGGGATTACAGGCACGCGCCACCATGCCCAGCTAATGTTTTGTATTTTTAGTAGAGATGGGGTTTCACCATGTTGACCAGGATGGTCTCGATCTCTTGACCTCGTGATCCACCCACCTCAGCCCCCCAAAGTGCTGGGATTACAGGCTTGAGCCACCGTGCCCGGCTATCCCCCTTTTTTTAATTAAAGTTGGCATGCAGTGTGTTCTTTTGCACTTTGCTTTCTTATCGATAATGGTAGAGGTCATTTTAAATCCGTTTATAAGGATCTTCTTTACTTTTTTGCAACTGCAGAGTCTTGTGATGTTCTATGTTGATATGCCATAGTTTGTTCAATGTGTCTCTTATATACAGGTTTTGAGTTTCCCTTTTTCAAAATGCTTGGAACCAGAAATGTTTCAGATTGCAGATTTTTTCTAGACTTTGGAATATTTGCATAGACATAATGAGATTTCTTAGGGATGGTACCCAAATCTAAACACAAAATTCATTTGTTTGATATGTACCTCATACACATAACCTGAAAGTAACTATTTATTTATTTATTTATTTATTGAGATACGGACTTGCTATGTTGCCTAGGTTGGAGTGCAGTGGCTGTTCATAGGCAGAATAATAGCCCACTGCAGCCTTGAACTCATAGCCTCAAGGGGTCCTCCTGCCTAAGCCTCTTGAGTAGCTGGAACTACAGGTGCACGCTATGATGCCTAGCTTCATATAATGTTTTTGGTAAATTTGTGCATGAAACAAAGTTTTGACTGCATTTTGACTGTGACCCATCACATGAGGTCAGGTGTGGAATTTTCTATTTGTGGCATCATGTTAATGCTCAAAGTTTTAGATTTTGGAGCATTCTGCATTTTTTTTTGTTTAAGGAGTCTTAACCTGTGTCAGTATTTACTCTTTGCAATATTTTGTAACTATTCATAATCCTGAAATTAATAGCCTTGTGCACATATATTGTATCTGAAGCATGAATTCTTAAAAGTGAGACTGCTGGGGTCAAGAGGTAAATGGATTTGTACTTTGTTTTAGCTATTCCTATTTCCTTCCTGTAAGGATTGAACCAGTTTGCACGCCCACAGCAATGTGTGAGCGTGCCTGTTTCTTCATAGCCTCAGCAATAGAGTGTTTTCAAGCTCTTTCATTTTTTCCAGTCTTCGTATGGGTAGACTTGGAAATCTCTTAACATGCTTAGGATAATTTTTGTCTTATGAACTGTCTGTTCATGAATTTTGTCCATTTGTCTATTGGGCTTTTGGAGTCTCTCCAGTTTTTGAGTTTGTATGATGTAGATATGATATATGTGATTATTAAAACATACTCAGGATATCAACCTTTAATTTGTGATATATGAAGCAAATATTTTCATTTGTTCTTTGACATTGCTTATGGTATTTTTCACTAGGCAAAAGTGATTTATTTTTATGTAGCCAAGTTTATTCTTCTTAACAATTGCATCTGGAACTTGATCATACTCAGAAAGCAGCTTTTTATGCCCAGGTTAGAGGAATCCCCCTGTTGCCTTCCAGCACTTTTGTGGTTTAAATTTTCACACTTAAGTCTCAGATCCCTTGAAGGCTATTCTTACATATGGAGTGAAGTCTGTATCTAATTTTATCTTTTTACTAATGACTATTTTCTTGTCCAAATACAATTTACTAAAACTCATTTTTGTCCCAGTGATTTGAGTTGTCACATTTCATATACAAAATTTCCAAAGTAGTCAGTTGTAATTCTCAATTTTCTATCTGGTCCGTTGGTCTCTGTCCTCTTACTCATGTGCCATACAATCCTGTTTTAAGTTGCTGTGGTATGTTTTAATATCTGGCTGGGATATTCCTCCTGTGGCTTTTCTTCTTTGGTGTTTTAACTATTCTTACATGTTGACTTTTCCATGGAGTTTGGTATCGTCACGATTAGCTCCATGAAAAAATTTGATATTGTTGGAGTTGCAATTTTATTGAAATTTATAAACTAAGGAGAACTGACATCTTTATTGAGTCATCCTAGCCACCAACAAGGAATGTCTATTGTTTACCTTTTTGCCTTTCAAAAGCGTTTGAAAACACTCTTCATGTATGTTTTTCAAATTTCTTGAGCTTTTTTCTAAGTATTTTATCTTTATATGCTTTGTTACTAAATGTTTTTGCTATGGAGACACTCATTGTTTCTTAGTTTTTCTAGATACACATTTAGTTTTACCACTTTTTTTAAATTGTTATGCCTCTGATTGATTTAAATAGAATGTTAATGTTAAGAAGTAGAATGTCCAATAGTAGTGGAGATAGCATCTGCATTTGGCTTCTGTCATGGAAATTCCCGTTTCACGTGAAGAAAGGCAAGTAAAGATGCTGACGTTAGGACTAATTCTGTATCCATCAATTCCTATTTGCTTGGTGTGTGACTTTTAATCAGGAATGGGGTTGAATTGTCAGAAGCTTTTTTCTTGTAGCACTATGGAAAAATCCTGTGGTTCTGCTTCCTAATAATATACTATGTTATATTGATACGTTTTTGAGCAAACATACATTCCTGAAGTACATCTGAGTTGGTCATGGTGTGTAGCAGTTTTAATGAGACTGGATTCTGTTATTGTCTTTTGGAGTTTCACATTGGTATTATTATGTGATACTGGTTGAAATAGTTTTTTGTGGTGCTCTCAGTGATACTGGACTTAGCTGGTCTTTGACAGTTTTGTAGAATACTCAGTAAAAACATAAGGGCCTGGTGCTCTTATAAGAGGTAAATTTCCCTATTTTTTATATAAAATTGGTTGGTTTAAGCTTTCTATCACTAATGTGGCCCACAGTGATGAACTGTCCTCTCCTAGGTAACTATAATTTAATGTTTGTTTGTGAATTGGCAATCTAGGAAGTAGATGTACTACCCCTAAGATTGAGGCAGAGACCAGGAAAGAGTTTCTGTTCCCTGTCCCCTGTCCCCAGGGATTGCCAAGGGTTGAGTTTCAGACCTTTCTGGAAGGGCATGGCTGTGCTTTAATGCGTGGTTACATTGCTAAAATGCTGCGCTACTGGAACTTACAAGACATCCTCCCTCTGGGATTCTGGGGAAAGCCGTTTCTCAGGAAGCATCACACCTTAAAAATCACTGCAAAGCCACCCAAGGGGTTACTGGGGAGGTTGTGCATGGGATGGTTCCTCACCTGCAGTAGCCTGCTGCAAAGCTTCCTGAGGAGGCACTGGGGGAGGTTTTAAGGTGCTTCACAGGTGGCCTTCCACTGAGCAGCTGCTTGAGAGGATGCTGGGGGAAGCTCAAAAATGCTGGGCATTGCTTGTCACTTGGCCCTGCTGGAGCTTGGCTCTGAGAAGCACTTCTCTGCAGGAACAAGATGCAGAAGAGCTGTACACGACCATTGCCAGCTGTCATTGCCAGAGCTACCAGGGGCTGCCTTATCCCAGCAAGAGGGGCCAACTAGAACCAAGAGGAGCAATACTTCTTGCTATCTGGTAGAAAATTTGCCTACAAGAGTTTTAAACCAGTCAAAAAGGAAACTTCATGGTTCCGATTATCAAGATCAAAATCAAGCAAAGCTAATTATTAGTGGTAAAAGTTCAGTATCAGGAGGTTATAATCTGGAAGGGGCACAAGGAAACTGTGCAGAGTGCTGGAAATATTTACCTCTTTTTTTCTTTATTTCTTATAGTGAGATGGGCTCTCACTGTGTTTCCCAGGCTGGTCTGAAACCCCTGGCCTCAAGCAATCCTCCCATTTCGGCCTCCCAAAGTACTAGGATTACAGCCATGAGCACCACACCTGACCTATATTTACCTCTTAATCCAGGTGCTGTTATGTGGTCTCCACACATGTCGAAAATAATCAGGCTGAGCACTCAGACTAAAGTAAATTATAGGGTTTATTTGTGTGTAGGATATACCTCAAAAACCAAAAGTTAATCTTGGTAGCTATTCTTGGGCCTTTGAGCTAGGTAAATTTTAGCCTCAAATTCTGCTAAAATGATCCGTTAGGATTTGATTCAATCTATAGATTAATTTGAGAACTAATATCTGTATAATACAACTTTCAACTCATTATCAGGAGCCAATTTCTTCTTAGCCTTCTCTAACATACTGCAAAGCTTTACAATTTCTTTGTAGAGTTCTTTTCTCCAACCTAGTGCTACTTCCTTGCTATCAAAAATGGTATCTTTAAAAATTCATTTGTTTCCTCTTTACAAAAAGTACAGTTGATTTCAAGCATAAATTTATATCCAGCAAACTTGATAAACCTCCTTATGTTAGTAATTAATTTCAAGATTCTTTTGGATGATGTTTTATAATCTTAGCTGTGATTAAGAAAAGTTTTTCTATCATATTTTTTTGTCTTCCCTAACTCAGTAACTGAGACTTTGAGAAAAATGCTGCATAGGAGTGGCGATGGGGGATGAGACAAATCCCTCCTAAATCTGAGTCACTTCTTGGAAGACAGCTACTCCGAAAAGCCTATAGACCATAAGCAGACTGTGTGTGAGCAAGAAATAGACTTTATATGTTAAGCTCTTGAAAATGCAGTCTGTTAGTTTCTATAACATGTTCTGTCCTGACTAATATATTGAGATTAAAATAAATCTCTTCTATTCCTGGATTGCTAAACAGTTTTTCATACGCGACTGTTGAATGGTAACAAATGCTTTGGTATCTGTTGAGATGATAATGATTTTTCCTTTGCAGTCTGTTAAGGTGACAAATCATATTTATTGTTTTCAGTGTTCAAACAAACTTTCATCCCTGAAATAAACTCAAGCTGACCACAGTATATTTGTTGCTAGATTTGGAATGTTAACATTTTGTTTAGAATTTTCATATTGATATTCGTTAGTGAGATTAGCTTCCTTTCTCATAGTTACTGGGCTTTATGGTTTACAAAGCAATTTGGGAAGTACATCTTAATTCTTGGTAAGAGTATCTGTGAAGTTATGTTTTTCTGTCCACATGGGTAAAACTTGCCAGCCAGTGAAGTAATCTTTAATTCTTCCCTCATGTTCATTAGTTTTTCTTTCTAACAAAACAAATATCTGTTCTTTTTTAACTTAAAGATTTTATTTCCCAGGTTCATGGGTTCCATTTGGTTCTGTTTCATATCTGCCTTCTGTTTTTTCTGGTCTCCAGACTAATTGAAAATTTGTTATCCCTTCTCAATAAGGCATTTATTTTAGGTACTTTGCAGAATGCTTTATTTCTTCATCAGGTTGCATCGCATGAATTCTCATCTGTCGTGCCTTTCAGGTGTTGCTTGCTGAAATCATCTTACATGTTTTCATGGTTGCCCTGGCCTGTCTACGAGGGGTGCACAGCATTGAATGGGTCTGAAACTTCTGTCAGAATGTGGGCTTTGTCGTGCAGAGGAGGTCCTCTCTGGATGCTGCCCTCCCTTTCAGTGCTGGCCAACTCTGCTTTCTCATCCCAGATGTTCTTTCCTCCTTGGCTGCAGGAGAAGAGTATTACATTTCTGAACATATCTAGGGTTTGATGAAGGGATATTTTAGGCTTAATGTCAGTCTATTCCTAGCTCATTTCTTCTTCCAGGGAGCTTGGTTCTGGTCGTGTGCCAAAGAATGCTTGTTGAAGTGTGCTCAGATACATTTCCTAAACAGAGTAGAGGCCACTCCCCATGGACCAGAGGGTTTCAGCTGCTCACCGTTATGTTTTTGTATTTCCAGACATGGAGATGCTTCTTGTTCTCAAGAGTGTTTGTGTAGATTTGATTTTCCCCACCCACATACGCATGCTATTTACATGTGCTACTAGCCTCCCTGTGGTTGAAATGGAAGAAAGAGGGTAATCCAGTGGCTCATTCCCTCTTCCTCCCAGAGAGTATCATGTGACTTTTCTTTTAAAAACTTTGAGTCCTTTATTGGACTCAACGCTTGAGAAATCTCTTACGACTAAAGTGGAACATGACTATGAGGTTAGGCTGAGCACTTCCCATCCCCATGATACTAGTTTTTGTGTGCTATTTTACAGGTACGTATGTCACCTGTATTTCGCATCTATCAAATTTGCAGTGAAATTTTTACTAAAAGGCCAATATTATTACTAAAAAGGCAGAATTTCCTCTATTTTGATCTGAACTTTACAGCAAAATTTTCCAAATCCAAAGTTTACTTCTTTGATTTAAAATTTCATTGTTAGATACTTAAAATCATGGCAGCAGGTTTAGAAGTAGTAGTTGAAATACATGTAGGCAACTTAAAAAAAAAATAGGATATGCCGCTTTGACTAAGTGACAGTTTTTAAAGAATGGTAATGTCTACCTATGTGTATTAAGCTGTTTGTACAAGTGTGATGAAAATGTATGCCTATGCTGCACACGATGAAGAATGCGGTACTGGGTGAGGAGTGGATCCTCGTGCCAGGCATCTTCATCTCTTTGTAGTTTTTCTTCCACATGGGTTTATGATAGCTAAAAAGTTATTTTGCTGATACTTAACAAAGTAAGATGTTTTGCCACTTTCCACCTCTGATTGAAGAAGCTAGAATTTGGGATTCCTGAACGTGATTCTAAGCAAATCCCAATGGATTTGATTTTCACTCGTCCACCAGTTATTTTCTGAACTTCTGGGACAAGTAAAATCCTGAGCTTGGTTTTGGGAATTCTGTGGTAGCCCAACAACTCTTATTTCTAAGAATCGTGCAGTCTTGGTGGAGAGGCAGATCATAATCAGGCTGTCTCCCAATAAATATAAAATGGGCATTGTGATTTTAGATAGCATTGAAGTGCCATAAAGGTGATTACATGGGGGCTAAGAGCACTTATAACAGAGAGACTTGGGTACACAGGTGATTATCAAAGAGGGCGTCCTGGAGCAGATGACACTTATGAGATCAGAAGGGTGAACCAGGGCTATTCCATGTGGAGGGAACATGTTGAAGACTTTTTGGCTGGAAGGAGCATAGCAGGCTGCTGCAGAATCTAAAGCAGGCCAGCGTGGCTCCCACTTGGACAGCGGGAGGTCATGAGCCGTGGTGCGTCTTGCAAACCAGGTGAAGGGCAGTACGTATGTTTCTTTCTGATCCTTTGCCTTACAGTGATAGGAAACCATTAACTTGCTAGTCTCAAGCAGGAGAGTCATAGAATCGAACTTGTCTTCTGAATGGATGCTCTCAGAATACATACGAAGGCTTTAAGTTTGTATAGTAGTCCGTTCTTGCATTGCTATTCAGAAATACCTGAGACTGGGTAATTCATAAAGAAAAGAGGTTTAATTGGCTTACGATTCTGCAGACTTTCCAGAGAGCATAGCAGCTTCTGCTTCTGGGGCAGCCTCAGGAAACTTTGACTTGTGGTGGAAGCTGAAGGGGGACAGGCATCTTATATGGCGAAGCACAAGCAAGAACAAGACGCGGGAGGCGCTACACACTTTAAACAGCCAGATCTGGCAAGAACTCTATCACAAGAGCCACACTAGGGGGGTGATGCTAAACCTTTAGAAACCACCCCCATAATCCAGTCACTTCCCACTAGGCCCCACCTCCAGGACTGAGGATTGCATTTCAGCATGACATTTGCATAGGAACACAGATTCAAACCATATCATTTTGTTTAAAGGGTCTGAAGGAAAAGGCAGGCCTTAAGACCAAAAAATTGTCCTCTTCTGTGTGGAAAGATCTCTTTTCAACTTAGTAGTTGCAGACACACACACACACACACACACACACACACACACACACGGAGCAGTGACAGTAAGACCTTAGGCTGCTATTTACAGGGGAGAAATTTTTTTCCTCCTAATAATAAATCTCAAGAGAAATTGGTTATATCACCCTTTAGAAAAAGGGCATTGGGCATTTGGTAATGAAAAGCTAAAACCAAAGGGCGGCACATTCTCATCTTGCGGTGTTTCTTGGGCTCAGTTTTGCCCTCTACCTCCTCCTACGCCCGGGAGCAGTTATAGTCAAGTCAATGGAAGAAATGTCAGAAATAGCAGGCATTGAAATGGACAGCTGGAGAAGTGCCTTGAAGTTCCTCTTCATCCATGAGAATCTCTAATTTTTAATTTTATATCTTCAGTAGAGTTTAAGTTACATGTTCTCTCTTTTTCTGTGGGCTTACAGTTAAAGCTGAAAGTATAAGTTTCAGTTTAGTAAAAGTACTTAACTGGGAGAACCCATCCATGTGCTGAGTTCAGGTGACGCATCCAATACAGGGTTAGAAATTAGCCTTAAAAAATGGTTACCAGCCAGGTGCAGTCGCTCATGCCTATAATCCCAGCACTTTGGGAGGCCCAGTTGAGAGGATCACTTAAGCCCAGGGGTTCAAGACCAGCCTGGGCAACATAGATCCCATCTGTACAAAAAAATGTTTAAAAATTTAGCTGGGTATGGGGGTGCATGCCTGTCGTCAGTCACAGCTGTTTAGGAGACAAAGGGATTTGCCCAAGCCCAGGAGTTGGAGGCTGCAGTGAGCTGTGATTGTGCCATGCACTTCAGCCTGGGTGACAGACAGCCTGCCTTAAGGAAGAAAAAGTTACCACGTCTCTGAAAGTTGGACTTTTTTCTTTATGAAATTACATAATCACTTCACAGTTAGCAAATTGAGTATTAGTTTTTACCTTGTTATAAAAGAGTTTGCATTCTTTCTGGAGCAGGGTAGAAAGTAACTGAAAGTGGTTGGGTATGGATGGGAGTGGCTGGTGGCCATGCTGAGCTATTGGGGCTGATCTTGCTGCTGTCCGGCTCAGCAAGGGCTCCCTTCCCGCGTCAATGCTCCAGGGCATGTGTGATATGGAGTTGACGATCTTGAGTTCTTAAGCCAAGAGTCTCTTGACTCAGTCTCTGGCAAAGGTCTCCAAATAAAATCTTAGTCTGTTTGCACAAAACAGTTGAAGCCCCAGCTTTTTCTTATCAAGTTCTGGGCGTTTGTGGTGTGGTCTGGTGTTTATGACTAGACTGATACCTGCTCAGCTGAGTAAAGCCTCACATTTGGACAACATCACCTCTGAAGTCTAAGGCCCTAGAAGAAATCAGTGGAAGTGGCATTGTCTTGGGTCACCTTGCAATTCTCTTTTGTTCGTCACAAGTACTTAAGTTCAGGAGAAAGCATAAGGAAGTTAAATGAGGGGGAGAGGTGGTAAAGAAGACCTCATAGGAGAAATTGCTTTTGACCCAAACCTTAAACAATGGGTAGGATTTAGCCTGGTGAAGACAAAGGAAGAGAGCTTTCCAGAAGGAAGAGAAGCACCCTAGTCTGAGGCACAGTGGCAGCCAGCCAAGTGAGTCCAGAGGTTTTGTGAGAAGAACAGGAGCCCTGCACCTGGAGGGTGTCTCAGAACCAGGTGGTAACCTTTGGTTCTCCCCTTTAATCTTTATACTTGGCCCATGATTCCTAAGGAAAGTCAGGATTGTCAGCAGCAAGACGAGGCAGAGAACCCAAAAAACTAAATGGAACTGCTGCTTTGGTTGGATAAGACACTTGGACACAGTGGTTCTCAGCTGGGAGTTTGGGGCTTTTGGCAATATCTGAGATGCTTTTGTTGTCACAAGTATAATAAATGCTACTGACATTTAGTAGGTGTATACCGGGAGTTCTGCTAACCATCCTACAGTGTTTAGAACAGCCTTTCCAACTCCAGTTAAGAAGTATCTGGCCCCAGCATAAATAATACAGAAGTAAAGAATGCTGTCGTTCTTGGTATATTTAAAGAAACCACAAAGCACCCTTTTATTCTTCTTTTTCTTAGGTTACTGAAAATGTTAGGAACCGAGAGCTATTTCTAAGCATAGGAAGATGAGAATGTGCTTTACTACCTAGTGAATCTGGGTTTTTCCAAACTATGGTCTGCTAGTTACCCTGGAACATAGCTCCTACTCCTATTATCCAATATGTCTTACTTTGGGGCTTTTCTTTTTCTGTTGTTTTTTGTTTCATTTTGTTTTGTTTTGTTTTGTTTAGAGACGGAGTCTCGCTTCGTCGCCAGACTGGAGTGCAGTGGCATGATCTTGGCTCGCTGCAATCTCTGCCTCCTGGGTTCAAGCCATTCTCCTGCCTCAGCTTCCTGAGCACCTGGGATTACAGGCGCATGCCACTATGCTACTTGTATTTTTGGTAGAGACGGGGTTTCACCATGTTAGCCAGAATGGTCTAGATCTGCTGACCTCATGATCTGCCTGCCTTGGCCTCCCAAGAGGCTTTTCTTTTCAAGAGAGCTGAGACCACATTAGTGGGAGTGCCTTGAACGTTTTCCATAAGAAATAAAAAGCCCGTCTGATAAGGTTATATTTCTCCTGTCCACATATATTCTATTTCGCCTCCCCTCAGTGTCAAGCAGTATGAAACACTGTCACTTCAGTTTCAGAGGTGTTGGCAACTGATGTTCAAGTTAAAGGAAATAAACTAGTCAAAGGAAGCAGCAGAGCTCTGGTGTGTCTCCTTATCCATGGGAGAGATGGCTTCTAATGGAAAGCACTCCGGTGGATTAAAGTCACAAGCCGGGCCCCCCAAGTCTGGCCAGCATGTCATAGCCACTTGCACGTTCTCTAGTCACTCACAGACGTGTGGCATTACCACAAGGGCTAGATTCCTTCTTTCCACAGGAATTCTTTTCCCCATTCAGTTTGTTTTTAAAATTTTTGACTTAATAGAAAATGTTGGAAGCGAGTAAACACTCCCATGGGAAAAGCAAGAACTGGGTCACGATCCCCCACCCTCACCCAGACACCAGCTCCACTTTGGGCAAGTCGCGTTACATTTCAGGGACTCCCTTGCCTGATATCACAGATACGAATGTTGAACTAGATTCTTCCCAGGATTTTCTAACCCTAAGGCTTTCCATTGTGAACCCTGACTATCTGAGACAGGTCTCGGTTAATTTAGAAAGTGTATTTTGCCAAGGTTGAGGACACATGCCCGTGATACAGCCTCAGGAGGTTCTGTCCACATTTTGGGAACGTACGCAACATGAACATTGATTCGGTCCAGAAAAGCCAGGACAACTCGAAGCAGGAGAGGACTTCCAGGTCACAGGTAGATTAGAAGCAAATGGTTGCATTATTTTGAGTTTCTGATTAGCGTCTCCAAAGGATGCGATCAGATATGCATTTGTCTCAGCAAAGGGGTGACTTTGAAGAGAACAGGAGGCAAGTTTGCCCTAAGCAGTTCCCAGCTTAAATTTACCCTTTAGCTTAGTAATTTGGGGGCCCCAGAATTTTCCTTTCATGCTGTAATAGAGCAACAACTGGCTTTCCTCTTTTAGGCTTAGTTTTCCCTCTTTGGCTTTCACAGAAGATATATCCTATTCAAATCAGATGTGATTTGCTCTTCTCAAATCACGGAAAAGAGAGGAGCTTCAGGATGATTCAGTCTTAACGCGGTTCTTCGATCCCAGAGGCGTCTTTATTTTCATGTCCTCAGCAACAGCAGTTGTTCCAGGGGTGAAGGCGGTAGGTAGCTCAATATGTTCCCGGTGTGTTCTGTCCCAATCAGGGAAAGTAGAGTCGGTGTGCGCTGCCGGTAAAGTAAATAAAAATCCCGGGACAAGGAATTGAAATTGCTCAGGGACAGTCCGGAACAGAGCTCGGGGACAGAGACACAAACGTAGTAAGAACCTAACATTCCGTTCTGTTGGCATGCTCCAGGCAGTTGGTTGCCGCCACAGAGCATGTAGGGACTGACGAGGGTCCTCTGGAATTGTGTGCTGTGTGAAGTGGAACTGTTACCATGAATGTGGACAAATGCATCACAAAATAAAGTACAATTAAAATTGTCTTTGATTGGAACCAGAATGATAGTAGTTTCTAATCTTGGCTGCACATGGAGAAGGTTTTTAAGTGTCCAATGCTTAGGTGACATACCAGGACCTCCGAATGAGAATCTCTGGGGCTGAGGCATAGGAATCTGTTTTTTAAAGATCCCTGTGTGACTCTAGTGTTCAGCTGATATGGAGAATAGCTGATCTTTGGGAATGTTTATCAGATGCCTGATCCATGTCCTGTCTGTACATACATGGAACTGTGAATTGTTGCTTGTTTCATTTTCCTGCCTTATTTCCTTTTGTTTTCCTAGCTAGTTTTAGCAAATCTAGAGGCTGAACGGTGCATTTATCAAATACACAATCATAACAGTTGTCAAAAAACTCACCTGTCAAGGCTTTGTTGAGGGGATTCTTGAGTTTTAAGAGAAGTTGGATAGGAAATCATCTAGTATTCTGAGAACCTGCAACGCATTGATTTAGACTTCAATAGGGCCAAAAGTTGTCCTTAAGCTGGTGATATGACAACATCTATGTTGGTACTGTGACTTCTATGTCTTTACATTTTTTCTGACAAAAACAAGTATCTTCTATTGAAGCTATTTTAGCTCTGTGGGTTGGCTTTCCTTTGTGACGAATTCACTTTGGTCAATCCATGTTATTGATTTTTTTCTGTATTTACATCTGTGCCAAATTTCATACAGTAACACTACAACTGCCTCGTTTGTGTGTTGAACCAATAAAACACATGGCTATGTGCCCATGTACATGCACCGGTTTGTCTTTTATGTCTCTGCCCATTTATTCATGGAAACATATGGAATTGATTCTTCAAAATCCACAAATTCTTACTAACACATCTTTCTACTGGCAGACAGATTTGACCATATTTTCATCAAGTGTGATCTCAAATGTCTGGGGTAGACTTTATGATTCAGCTTAAGAAACTCGGGAACGGCAGGATTGCCATCAATCAAGGGCAGCTTAAGCTAGTCCCTTGTGTCTTTCCAGGGGCCTTTTCTTTTATTAAATTAATCTTCAAACCCTCTCTGTACTGCCAGACTTGGTTTTTGTTGGAGAGGAAGCCAACTCCAGCTGGAACTGCTGCCTGGAGACTTAGAGCAGCCACTGAGGTTGAGCTGCCATCTGGTGACCCCACAAAAGCTTTTCTCCCTAAGTTGGCATGGGCCCCAAGCGTGTGTTCAGTGCCCAGGCTTTTCTCTCTCGAACTTCGCCATCCCTTTCCCATTTTCTTCCAGAACCAGGACAGCTAAATACTCTCAGACACATACCCACCGCAAACACTTCTGCGTCTCCACAAACACAAGTTCACATGAGGACCCTTCAGAGAAGGAAATAAAGTATTAGATTTCTTTGTGGTGCCAGCCAGCTGGCCTTTAGCTTAGTACCAGGTTTTCTTTTGGTCCTGAGCATAGAGGCATATCTGTGTCTAGGGTCAAGTTCAGAGAGAGAAGGGATTAGGGAGCAGTCAGAAAAAAATAGCTCTTTCAGGTAGGCGAAACCCATTATGCAGACTTGCTGGTATTCTCACTTCGAAAAACAGCAAACAGATCTCTAGAGAATGGCACAGCCTGGGCGAGACATGCATGGATTCTGAACAAATGGATGCATTTCAGCTCCTCAGTGTTTCTGAAGTCATTTGTTTGGCACCAAGATAGAAGCCTTGGAGGGAGCGGCAGGCTGGCAGAGCAAGTAGATGGGGCAAGGCTGGGTAAAGAAACTTCACTCACAGCTCATCATTGTAGGGAGGCAGAAAAGGCAATTTAATTCCACATTTAGTCACAAGCAAAATAAAGGCAATAGGAGACAGCATTTAGTCTTAACAGCTTTGTCCACCATTGCTTTGCCCCCGTCATAAACTTCCCGGTTTCTGACATGTCTTAGGCATTGTCCTCATTTAACATTAATATTTATACCAAAGCTGTTTATTGACAAAAATACTTACTGACTTGAATGTTGTTGTGAATGTCAAGTGTAATGAGCTACTTTAAAAACAGCCATCTGAATGGTGCAGCCATTTCAGAAAACACTGACATTTTCTTAGGACGTTCGACTTAACATTCATCAAGTGCTCTGGCAGCTCTGCTCTTGAGTACCCAAGTGAAATGAAAATTTGTTCATACACGCACAAATATTTATAGCAGCTTGACTTGTAATCTCCAAAACCTGGACACAAGCCGAATGCCTTTCATCTGGGGGTGCGTGCTGCTGTGGTATATCCATAACATGAACACTCACTCGGCAATAAAAAGGAACGTACACACATGAATGGATCTTAAATGCAAGAACATGAATGATACTTTCTTTTTCCTTTTTTTTTTTTTTTTTT
>NW_016107370.1:2631332-2648768 GCF_001604975.1 Cebus imitator | reverse complement strand
GAAAAAAAAAAAAAAAAACGAATGCAAAAGACTAGTAACAACTGTATGATTCCACTTCTGTGACATTCTTACAAAGGAAAAATTAGAGAAAAGTAATCACTGTTTGCCTGGGGCTGGAGGGGAAGGCGTTAATGAAAGGGACCTGGGGGGTTATGATGATGTTTCCTATCTGGTTTGTGCTGGTGGTTACTGGCTATATACTTATCGATTCTGGCAGAACTCCACCTGTGTGAGGTGGGAGGGGCTCTTACCCAGCATGGCCTGCTCTGGGCATGAGAATTGTAGTTGCCATTGTGGATTATGACCGGTCCTCTGGATGATTACCTGTAATCACTGCAACTTTGGACACAGCAACGATGGCCAAAGGATTGGTTAATAAAGACCAAAGACACATGAATGAAATGAGAACGGTGCAGTAAACTTCACTGTAAAATTCATAAGACTCTACAAGGGTCATCTGGTCTGTATTCTCTTTCTCCTGTCAAATTCTGCCATCCTTTGTCAACATTGATCATACTGTGTTAGTCTGTATTAGATATTTCGAGCTTCAAAATCCTGACTATAAGTTGAACATTCTCAGTCTGAGGACGCTTTTATTAAAATATCTAATAATGATTATTTAAAAAATAATTATTATTAATGATTATTATTCCTCTAGGTTTCAGTCTGAGGACACTTTTATTAAAATATCTAATCATTATTCCTGTAGGTTTATCCCGAATGCTGACCACTAGCTTTGTGGATAACCTAGGAAAGTGTGCACTTTCCCCTTGACCTTGTTCTGCTCTTCTACCTTTTGCCCTATGATTTGCACCTGATGCAGTCTCCCTCTTTGTATGTTTTGCGGTAATTTTTGTGGCAGGTAGAAGTGTGGATTAGTTTGCTAGGGCTACCATTAAAAAATGTCACCAACTGGGTAACTCATAGAGGAGAGATTTATTGTCTCATGGTTCTAGAGGCTGGAAGTGTGAGATCCAGGCATCAGCAAGGTTGGTTCCTTCTGAGGACTGCGTGGAAGATGCTGCTCCAGGTCTGCCCCCACCTTCCGGAGGTTTGTGAGCCATCTCTGGTGTTCCTTGGTGTGTGGGACAATCACGCTGATCTCTGTATTTATTCTTACATGATGTTTTCCCCGTGTGCCTGTCTCTGCATCCAAATATCCCCTTTTGCTAAGGATTGGATTAGAGACCCACCGTTCTTCAGTAAGACCTCGTCTTACTAATTACATCTGCAACAACCTACTTTTCAAAATCATATTCTGAGGTCCTAGAGATTAGGACTTCCACATACATGAATTTTACTTTATTTTTTTATAGCCTATGGCACACAGTATTCCCAGGCAGTCTTCCATCCAAGTACTAACCAGGCCTGACCCTGCTTAGCTTCTGAGAACAGACAAGATCGGGTGCATTCAGGGTGGTATGGCTATAGACCACACCTGTGAATTTTAGAGGGACATGATTCAACCCATAACAGAGTGTATTTTTAACAGGAGGAAGAGCTTGTCTGTCCTCAACCCCAGACAAACACATGGATGCCACAAGACCTACCTACCTAACAAAGCCAAATACCTTACCAGGCTGCAGTATGATAGAGAATATCCCTGCAGATCTGCTTCATGAAAGTTATATCAACCGGCACATTTTTAATTTAAACTTTCTTCCTCAAAAATAGAGTCTAGTAGTTTAAGTTATATTTTTGTGGAATGTACATGTAGAGTTAAGATGAAATAACTTTTGGGTGGAAGTTTGTGAAATCAGTTTGTGGTTTTGTCCCAATTTATAACAAGCCCTGTTAGGGTAATACAATTTCTACCACAGTATTGTAGATGTAGACCCTGTTTCTCTAATACACTGCATTGGCCATTCATTTCCTGTAAGTGTGACTTACTAAGTAAGATGTTTCATGGTACCACCGTGAGCTTACATTTCAATTCTTCAGTTTCTTTCAGCTAAATTTTTGGAAGTTCTAAACTAAAGACACTTTTTGGGCAAGTAGCCATGTTATAAATTCTTTGAAAACATTGCACCTGTGGTCAGTCTCGGAATCACCATGCTCTAATCCAGACTCACTGAAAAAGCCATCTAACATTACTATAATCAGATCTCATGGGAAACACTAGTGTGAACTAGTGATGCCTAAACTCCGAATATTGTCAGGAGTTACTTGGCACCTGTGTAGCCTTTTTTATTCCCAGCTGCTCTTCCGTTTGTGCCTTGTAGCGCAGATAGAACATGGTCTATTTGAAATGGGGGAAAACTGAAGAACCAGAAGAGCATTTAGAATGGTAATTATTTTTAAGATTTTGACAGTGCATTCATTTAGCAAAAATATAGTTAATACCTCGTACGTGAAAATATTTTAAAAATTGGCGTTTCCTGTCCTTGAGATGCTCCTGGTGAAATGGGAAAGCTAGGGATGTAAATAGATGAATCATTTACTATGCCATATGGAATAATGAAAGCATAGGTTAACTTCTGTAGGATTCTGGATGTTTAAGGCAGTGAGTCTAACTTGTGGTAATGTTAGTACAGCAATATCTCTATTTTCTACTTATGAAGGTGTGGCAGTAGGATTGAAGATAATTCTTGTAACTTCCTTGATTTTATTTTTTTTCTCTGTACTTTCAATGAAGTTATTTCAACTAAAATGGTGAGAAAAGAGTAGTGTGAATGTTTTGGGGACTTGGGGTTAAAAATTAGGGTTGGGGCTCTGTATTGGTCAGGCGTCCTAAGAGAAACAGAACCAACAAGAAACCTAGAAAGATTAATTTATTTTCAGAAATCAGCTCACACAATTGATGGCACTTAGTCAATTAAAACATAGGGTCAGCTGGAGATTGAGAAAAGCGTTGATACTGCAGTCTTGAGTCTGAAGACTGGAAACACAGGCAGGTTTTCTTTTGCTGTCTGGAGGTGGGAGTTTTTCTTCAGTAATCCTCAGTGTTTGCTCTTAAGGTCTTCAGCTGATTGTATGAGGCCCATTCACAATTTTTTTTTTTTGAGACGGAGTCTCACTCTATTCAGACTGGAGTACAGTGGCACACTTCAGCTCACTGCAACCTCTGCCTCCCAGGTTCAAGTGATTCTCGTGCCTCAGCCTCCCAAGTAGCTGGGACTACAGGTATGCAACACCATGCCTGGCTAAGTTTTGTATTTTTGGTAGAGTTGGAGTTTCACCATGTTGGCCAAACTTGTCTTGGCCTCAAGAGATCTGCCTGCCTTGGTCTCCCAAGTGCAGGGATTACATGTGTGAACCACTGTACCTGGCCCTATCCACATTATTAAAGGCAATATACTTCACTCAAAGTCCACTGATACTGGATGTTTATCACATCTTAAAATGTCTTTACAGCAACACCGAGACTAGTGTTTGTCCAAACAACTGGAAACCTTGGTCTAACCAGATTGACACACAAAATAAAACCATCTTAGGGGCACACATGTATACTCTTTAATGTCTTCAAGACATGGCATCCTCAATGAAGCACAAATGTTCTGACAAGTCATAGTTTATTTTTGTGAAAATCATCCTGGGGTTCAGTTTCAGCTGCCTGTCCTCTGAAGGCTGTTCCTGCCTCTCTATTCAGCAAACATATCTATGTTAGCTGAACTTTGAAAGTGAATAAGGTTAAGCCAACCAACCAGTAGAAATTATGCTTATTTACATATTTTGACATTTCTCATAAAGCAGACTTTTTGAATAATGTGATATAAAATGGCGATAGAGGATATTAAGAAGGAAAATTATTATACAGTGATTTTCTCCTTGAAGTATTTCATTTGGCTGCATTATCAAATCAATCTGTGGCAAAGTCTGTTGTGCCATTTCACATGGTTTTAATTATGTTACAGAAAACCCATATGATATTCTAGAATCTCAAAAAATCGATCTGTAATAACAGGAAATCCGGGACCTTTCTTATTTAGTCTCTTTATAACAATAATTGGCTCCAGCTTCACAGAGTAAGGGGGAGAACTCGTAAAATTTGTGACAGCTACAATAATACTGCCTTGGCTCGATTAAAGTCAAAAGCAAGCTGATGGAGGGATTGATTTGATGCTGCGAGACATTTGTTAAAAAAGCATGCATTCACTCACTGTTACGGGCTTCATGGTTTATTTGTTTCATGCTCAGTAACTATGAAAATGCCAGCAAATGCCAAGTAAAAAGTTCTTTTCATTTTTGTTTTCTTCCCCAGATACCATCTCTGCCAAAACATCCACAACAAAAACCCGTTTTGGTGTCAACCCTTGCTCATTCCGAAAAGGATGTAGGCTGTTCCTGGGGTTCTCTAGAGACTAAAGACTAGCCTGGAATCTCCAGTCTAGAGGGTGAACTGTATCTAAACAACACTTGCTACCAGCTCTCGTTAAAATCCAGATTGATAAGGCCCACCCCTAGAGTTTCAGATTCAGCAGGTCTTGGATGAGGCCTGAGAACTGGCATTTCTAATTCCAAAGTAGGGATCATAATTTGAGGGAATGATTTTTCTGTATGTATGAGATATATTAGGTTAAATCAACCTCATTATAAACCCTCCATATATGTACAGATGTCCCATTTCATCCATATGTTTATTCATTTTAGTATTTCATGGGACTACTATAAGGATAGATTTTTTGAAATCACTACTATCAAAGACCTTAACATCTATTTAGAAAAAAAAAAAGCAAGAAGAAACACATAAGGAAAAGTTACATAATAATGTAAAGAAATAATATATGATTACTTGCCAAATGCTTCAAACTTTCCTGATGCCATTAGCAAGTTAATTTCTAAAAGGAGCTGAGTTAATTCTGGCTTGCTCTCCTGTTGACCCAAAAAAAAAAAGGAGCACATTTCACTCTTAGGGACTGACTGCTATTATACTCAGAAGTGTGAGGGTGAGTTTCTGGCTGAAGCTCACATGTTGCAACTCAGCAGTTGACTTGCTCTTGTGATGGAGCATGAAATTGAAGCAATATGGCTCCCAGCTGAAGGACCAGCTTTGTGGGATTCAGGCCCAGGGCACTGCTAGGGGACCACGTGAATGACAGAGGCTCTGATGTCTGGATTTTCATCCTGGTTGGTGGGCAGCCTAGGGCATGTCCGGCTCTCCTGGAGCCAGTGTTCCGGGATTCCACTCTGATTCCCTGGCTCAGCAGCAGTTCTGCCCTTTGTCCTTTCTGAAAACTTCACACACAGAGCAATTTAATATCACATTAATGAGCTGCCTGAGGCCCTGGGGAGGTCCTGTCCCCCCCAGCACATCTCCAGGAATGACTTCCCTTTCATTTTCTGGGAGGTCACTGCCCTGGCAGTGTCACAGAAAACTCTCCTTCCCCTCACTGTGATCTCAGGGATCCTGGTAGCTAGTCTTGCTTACAGCCATCTGGAGCTTACGTCAAATCCAAGAGAATATATGCAAAGTCTCGCAGAATGCAGAAGTGTGACAGCCGGCAGATCAGAGACAGACATGGTGTCCTTAGACATCATTGATGCCCCTGATCAAAAACTGGCGGCTGACTAGCTTAAGTACTGGCACCGGGGCCTGGCCTTTAAAGCCCCTTCCCACAGAGCAAATGGTCTCTCTGAGGGTGGTCCCACTTGACCTCAGCAAACATTCTGTGTGTCTCTTGTGTGGGTTCTTGTCCACCTAGTGTTCCCTCTCCTTTGTGGGCCGTGCTTGATGGCAGCACTGATCAGTGGTGTGCAGCTTCCTACTTAACTATTCATCTTGGCGTGATCTAGGGGAAGTTCCCCCTCCCAGGCTAGATCCAAGCTCCTAAAGGAAATGACGATACTTTACCCTTTGCCATTTCCCACCACATCGGACACAACGTGGAGCGGGTGTTCAGGAAGAACTTGTCAAATGACAGGCAAATGAAGAGTAGATCTTCAAAAGTAGAAATGACTTTGCCCATTCTATTTAAGAATGAGAGAAAGAAGCTGCAGAATCTGGCATTATCTGGGTAGTGATACCTGCCTAAGAAAAGGGAGCTGAGACTGGGTGCAGTGGTTCACACCTCTTACCCCAGTGTTTTGGGAGGCCCAGGCGGAAGGATCGCTTGAGGCCAGGAGTTTAAGACCAGCCTGGACAACAGAGCAAGACCTCACCTCTACAAAAACAAAATTAGCCAGGCGTGGGTGGGTGTGTACCTGTAGTCCCAGCTACTTAGGAGGCTGAGGTGGGAGGATCACTTGAGCCCGCAACTTTGAAGGCTATGATTGATTGTGCTACCGCACTTTAGCCTGAGCCATGGAGCAAGACCCTGTCTCTTTATTTTTTTTTTTTAGGGCAGGGGGAGCTTGAATTGCTAAAAATAACATCTGCTTCCAACATTCTGTAAAAAAGAATTTCGGCTTTGTGCCTCATTTTGACTCTAAATTACTAGATGTGTCATTTCAGCTACTTCCTCTTTGACATTGTTTTCTTATCTGTAAACTGGGAATTTTATCTAGCTTGCAGTGCTGTTGGAAAAATGAAAGGAATTGATGAATAGATGCAAAAGATAAATCGACTAATGGATAGTTCTTTGGCATCTGAAATCTAATAGGTGCTCAAAATATCTGTTTTTATTACCAGATGTACCATTTTTAGGACCAACTGCTAGGAAAATCGGCATCAGTTGAAGCAACAGATTTGAAGGGAGTCTTGGGTTTCTGGTAAGCTGGTACAATAAAGCGCTTAATATCTTCTTAATGTGCCACAGCTAACCCAGCCCTGTGAGGCAGATTCTATAGCTTTTCTAGATTGGGCTGCTGGAGCTGGGGGAGAATTTTTTGAATAAAAGAGAGTGGAACTGAACATTGTTCAGAGTTAACCCGAGATGAACCCCTCTGCAGAACGGAAAGGGAAGTAGGATTGAGAGTGGAAACAGCCAGTGAAGAGAGAAGGTCTGTGAGTGTAGTGGGTGAGAGCACACTCAGGCAGGACTTGAGGGTGGGGATGGCAGGTGGGAGGTTTAGTTGGCGAGATGTCCCTGCGTGGAGAGAGCTCATACCCTGCCCGTGTCCATTATGTGAATCAGCTTGTTGTGAGATTCCAGCCTACCCCAGTGATGAGCACACTCTCCACTCTCACAGATGGTCAGAGGTGTCCAAGTGCCCACCTGCGGGGCTCACCTTGGCTCGATACACTCCCATCCCAGAAGCTGAGGCCAGCAGTTGGGGAAGGAGGCACATGCCCATCTGATGACATTGAGCTGGACTGGGCCACTTACAGCATGCACTGTTTTTGATCTTTGCAGGTGAACTGAGCAGATGCTGCTGGTCTTCTAAAAGACTAGTTCCAAGTTGCTTTGGTTTAGCCATCTTCTCCCTAGTTCTCATGATCAAGAAAGGGAGTAATCAGAAGGCTTATGTTATTAGAGAGTCTCTAGAAACCTTGCTAAATAGAAAAGAAAATAGTCCATTGATTTCTTCTTGGAGGCCGAGTGGAAAAGGGTGCTCAAAAGTCTGTTCACCAATGCTCTTTCCAGAAGTCTTGGGGAGAAGTAATACCAGGTGCTTTCAATCACTTCTGTACTAAACTTGCCACTCACCTGTCTGACTGTCCCGATCCCTTTACACAGTCTGTGCAGTAGCCAGTCATTGAACAGAGTAGAGGCAGGGATTGTGGATTATGTTTTTCTTATAAACCACATGAGTGGCTTGTGAGAAGACAGCATTGTTACAACAGGGCAGAACCTCACATTCTGTCAAAAAAAAAAATGGGCCTCTTATTTCTGCCAGGTAATTTGAAATATCAGGACTTGGAGAGCTTCAGGTTTGGAAAGTGCCAGAAGAACCCCTGTAGAAACCCACTCGACCTGAAAAGAATTCTCCTAACTGGTTCTTTCTATATGAATTCAGACTTAAAAAAAAAAATAGAAAAAGAATAGCTACCACAGCAATTTCTAAAAATCTATGAGCAAGAAAGTTCAAAAACAAATGAAGAGAATTTTAAAATAGAACAATTTCAAAATAGCATTAGGAAAGGGATTGATGCTTTCGTATGTGGTATGTGTCTGCTGATAAAACCTGGATGGAGTTGTTGGGTCTGCCTTACATCTGCACACTGTTGGCAGTGACTTTCTGCATGATAATCTTTATCCCAGTCAGTAACAGAACAGTGTGGGGTAGTGGTGAGCAAAGTCATGTAGTCGGCAAGTCTTGAATAGAGTTTTAGGCAATTTTAGGCAGTGCATAGGAGATCATCAGCCCTGAAGAAAATGATACACAGAAGGGACGTCAGTGACCAGCAGAGCATGGATCACTGGTAGAATCGCTACATTAAAACACCACTTGGGCTGCTGCGTGGGAGGGGTCTCCAGGTGAAGTCAAGGAAAAAGCATGACTGCAATCATTTGCTTCCTTGTCACTGGCTACTGGATTTCCCCATTAGCTGACTTAGGCACACAAACAAGAAATGTCTAATGAAATAGAGTAGATAAAAGAAAATGAGGCTGGGTACGGTGGCTCACGCCTGTAATCCCAGCACTTTGGGAGGCCAAGGCGGGTGGATAGCCTAGGTCAAGAGTTAAAGACCAGCCTGGTCAACATGGCAAAACGTTATCTCTACTAAAAATACAAAAAAAAAGTAGCCGGATGTGGTGGCGGATGCCTGTAATCCCAGCTACTTGGGAGGCTGCGGAAGGAGAATTGCTTGAACCTGGGAAGCAGAGGTTACAGTGAGCCGAGATCATGCCATAGCACTCCAGCCTGGGCAACAAGAGTAAAACTCTACCTCAAAAAAAAAAAAAAAAAGTCTAAAACCTCTTTCAATAAGTCCAGATACTAGGACGAGAGGCAACCTTAGAAATCCCATCTCCTCTTCGCTTCCAGATGGAGGGGAAATAATCTGCAGAATGATTTGTGGTACTAACATGGTAGCTTTATGAGGCTTGTCCTTTAAAAAGAATTCTACATAGTTTATCTTAATTGTTCATTTCACCCTGACTTTCCTCTTTGTCCTCTCTTAGTGTCTTATGAGGCTTTAGAGATTTTTTTTTTTTGGTAGCTAGACATTCCAGGAAGAAACCATTTTTTTTCTTGGGTATTGGGGCAGCAGCCGGGTGAGGGGAATAAAAGAAAGGGTGGTGAGAGCATTTAAGAAGCAAATGTTAGCCAGCTGCAATGTCAGTGGTGGTATTTCCTAACAGGAGGATTTAGGGACTTTATTAATATGTTCAGATAAGATTAGCAGCATTTGCAAACATGATCTTTGGCAATCTACACAAGAACAGAACGGCTCAGTGAGCACTTCTTTCCTACTTTATCAGTGCCTTTTCCAAACAAATGCCTGAAGAGCATGTATTAAGGATAAATCTGGCTATTTAAAGTTACAATTGTATGTCATGATACTTCCATCATCTTAGGTTAACTTTTTAAATTTTTTTGATTTTTGCTTCAATTTTATAGCTTCCCTAAAGATAGTTTTAAATTAGGGTGAGTGGTATATGATGCATTTGAGCCTATTAAGCAAGCCTGTTCCTTATTGTTTTCCTGCTGGAAATTTTCTCTCAAAGATGGTCACAAGAGATACGTGAGTGACCTAGGGACTTTATTTAAATAACGAAAATGGATCTGTTATGAATGGCCCTGGAGGAGACATTGCATGCATCCTGTGGGTGGAAAAAAATGATACTTCCATGGAATGATGTGGAAACCATGCATCTGATTGATTTGCTGAACTGCAGCCTGCAGGGCACCCGAGTAGCCACGGTTGCTGTTGCAGTGTGCGTCCTGGTCAGTTACCAGATAGGGCTTTTTTAATTCACTGTTCTGTTATGCAAGATAATAGAGCCTACTGCAGTGGGCTTTAACAGTGTCTTTTGGGCCTCCAAGGTCAGAGATGGTGACTTGGAGGTCTTGGGCAATGCATTTAGGAGCAGGGGAGTTCAGGAGCCCTGAAGTAGCAGGCTGAAAACATGCACCTTAGACTATTTTATGCATGAGGTGGGGTTTTGCATTTGATTTTCTCTGGGGAGAAACAAGCTTGAAAACCCAGCAGTGTGTTTGAGAAGAGAACAGGCTGTTTATCTGTACCATTCTTAAAAACATACATGAGGCCAACAAATATAGGAAAAAATGCTCATCATCACTGGTCATTAGAGAAATGCAAATCAAAACTACATTGAGATACCATCTCACGCCAGTTAGAATGGTGATCATTAAAAAATCTGGTGACAACAGATGCTGGAGAGGATGTGGAGAAATAGGAACACTTTTGCACTGTTGGTGGGAGTGTAAATTAGTTCAACCATTGTGGAAGACAGTGTGGCGATTCCTCAAGGACCTAGAAATAGAAATTCCATTTGACCCAGCAATCCCATTACTGGGTATATATCCAAAGGATTATAAATCGTTCTACTATAAGGACACATGCACACAAATATTCATTGCAGCACAGTTTACAATAGCAAAGACCTGGAACCAACCCAAATGCCCATCGATGATAGACTGGACAGGGAAAATGTGGCACATATACGCCATGGAATATTATGCAGCCATCAAAAATGATGAGTTCGTGTCCTTTGTAGGGACATGGATGAACCTGGAAGCCATCATTCTCAGCAAACTGACAGAGGAGCAGAAATCAAACACCGCATGTTCTCACTCATAGGCGGGTGTTGAACATTGAGAACACATGGACCTGGAGGGGAACACTACACACTGGGGTCTGTTGGAGGGACATAGGGGAGGGACAGTGGGGGGTGGGGAGTTGGGGGGGATGGCATGGGGAGAAATGCCAGATAGAGGTGAGGGGGAGGAAGGCAGCAAATCACACTGCCATGTGTGTACCTATGCAACAATCTTGCATGTTCTTCACATGTACCCCAAAACCTAAAATGCAATAAAAAATATATATATCTAGTGGTGACAACCCATCTTCCCCTCTTAGCTGCAGGGTCTGGGTTTTCTCACAGAGCCTGATGCTTAGAAGGGTCCTGTGCTTAGTTTAATGCTTTTCTGTTGCCATCTTGAAAATTCTTAATTTTTTAAATGAGGTGTCCCACAGGTTCATCTTGCACTGGGCCGGGCAAATTACAAAGCCGGTCCTAATTCTAAGGTCAGGCAGGGTGTGCAACAGGCCTTAGTGGGGCCTGGTGTGGGGCAGGGTTGTAGAGATCAAGTTATGGGCACGGTGGCCCAGCCTGCCGCTTACCCTTAGTTACCAAGCCTGAATGACAGCCCTTTGACTCCCTCCTATGGCATCTTTCCTGCTGTGGATCCAACACAGCCTTTGGCAGCCCTTCTCAGACACTCTTCACTGGGGGCCAGACCTTGCTCCCCAGGCCTGTGCCACTGGCTGAAGCCGTGTTCTGAAAAAAACACTTCCTAGAACTCTGACAGCCCTCACTTGACTAAACCCCAGGCCTGCCCATCCTCTTTTCTACCCTCCCTCCCCTACCTACCTACATTGTTTGACACTCAGAGTTAACCAAGAAGACCACAAACATGATAAACTCCAGAGTGGACTCCGGTGCTCACCTGGAGGGTGGTCCTTGCTTCCACCTGCCTCTCTGTTCTTCCCTGTGCTGGACTTTGTTAGCCAAGCCCATCATGAGCAAGGGAACCCAGCTGACTACTCAGTTCTGTTACGGTGATCATGCTGGATTTTCCAAGCCATCATGTTCATGGGTTTTAGCTGAGATTCATGTGACTAACGTTAGTGTGAGCACATGCTTTGCAGTCCCCCTGCTGATGGCCTTTAAATCCCTCCTAGATCTATTCTTTGTATTCTTCTTCCACCACCATGGACCAAGGCCAGCCTGTCATCACTCTGACTTTGCATTAGCAAATACTCAGCCTATCTCAGTGGTCCTCCGTTTCTCCTCCCCACTCATACACTGAGACCATATGAGCCAACCTCATACGACCTCAGTGTTCCTTGCCTTCATTCCAGCTGCAGTATTTGAACACACTCTCTGTCCAGGAGACTGTGCCAAGTGCTATGGAAGACATAGATGTTTCATGCCAAACCCAAAGACTTCATAATGTAGTTGGTCAGATCAATGAAATACAATACAGTTAGTAATAGATACCTTCTGAAGGGTACAAAGGAAGTACTGGAAACACTGTCATATATTTAGGTTGTTTCTAGTTTTTCTTATTAAATATACCAGTATAGAAATGGTTTAATGACTGTGGTCTAGTCATATGGTGAAATAACATGCGGCTATATGTACTGATAATAGAAAATATTCAAGTTATACAAAGTACAAACACTAGATGTGTGTGTATATATATAGTATCTCATTTTGTGATCTCACTTATATAATTAGTGCATAAGAAGTATAAAGCTGGGAGAATTATGTCAAATGACCGTTGTCTGGATAGGATTAATGAGGAATTTACCCTTCTTAATACATTTCTATAAAATTAGAATTTTGTGTAACTTTGTATTAAACTTGTAAATCAAACATTTTCAAAAGGAAAGTTTTAGAGTTAAGAGGAAATAAGGTTTTAAACTGCTGATTGTTACAAAGATTATCTTTATGCGGCTTCTAGAGTCACATTGCTCTGAGAAGAATGTCTCACCATCTCGGGCTTGTTCTTCCTCTGCTGTTCACACACATCTTCTTATGCAGCCTTCTGGAACTTTCCACTCAGCATAGGCTCATCACTCCACATGGTTATTCTCACATCGGTCCTGTCATTCATGCTATTCTCCCTTCCTGAGAAGCCTCCCCGCCTCCACTTCACTTATTCAAGCCCACTGTTCATCACGTTCCCTGCTTGCCTGGCCAATGCTGTTTCCCCTCTAAACATCAAGGTACCTATGATTTGGGATTATGCTCATGAACAACTCTGGTATCTTTGTGGAAGTGTTGCACGTGTTTTACTGACTTGTAAATCCTAAGTTCCTTTGTTGGGAAGAACTGGCTTCTGGTCATCTTTTATATCCTCAATGGCATGAGAATTCTGTGTTGCTAGTAGGCATTCAACAAAGATGTGGCGACTGGAATCATAGCCCTGGTGCTGGGCTTCCAGGCATCCACTGAAGCTAATCCGCTTATACCGGCAGGGGCCTTGCCCTGTAGGGTCTGGTGCTTCTCAGCCTCTGCTACCCTTTGAGCCTGTGTGAGAAGGCCCACAGCCAAAATCAGATAGTGCTGTTATTTTCCTGATTCACAGAAAAACAGTAAGGCCAAATTTTTACTTCAATCTTTCTATAAGTTTTTAAAGACCCTCGACGCTTGCTACTAATGATCTGCTTCCAAATGTTGGCCAGATGGCCAAATGAATGCACAACCAGCAGACAAAAATTATTTTAAAAAAATGAAGAACAGCTGATTGTGCTTATTTTTAGCAGATTAGTTCTCTCCTTCCCCCCATCCCCCATATATTCTAACAAGCAGGGTGGGTGTTTTATACAGAAACAAGACAACATTGCGCCTTGTGTCTCTCAGTCAGTCCATGCTCGGACCTGCACCTTCACCTCTGCAGTTGCCATTTGATGTTCTGGGCACTGCACCCACCTGCTGGGGTTGAAAGGGTTGCTTTTCTCCTTTCCGCCACCCCAGTCTAATCATGGATACAGATTTCACCAGAGAACCAAAGGACATAATTTCATAAACGTGCTGACAGTCTTGTTTCTGTTTTGGGTTTAAGCAATCCACAACTTACATGGAAGTCTCCTTTCCCTGAACACTACCACTCAAACTGGAAACAAACAATAGGACTGAAACAAACAAGAGGTTGAAACCTCTAAGGCAGCCTGACCACGGACTCAGTGATGACGGCATGGAGGACATAGAGATGCATGTGGCCACAACATGTGAGGGAGGCTTTCCATACCCCCTGAGTGAAGGCCGCTGAATTAGGGACAGCTGAGTGCTCAGGGAATTTTCAGTGACCGCAGATAGCAGGTGTGCCAGTAGCTCATGAGGTACTCTTGACCCCAGCCAGAGCCAGGAGGGGCAGAGGACTGACAGGTAACAAAAATGTACAGCGTGGATGGGAAGAACGCCTGGACTCCAGCCAGAGCACGCTTGCATGCACATCCCCTTGAAGTAACTTGGATAGAAAGCAGTTTTTTATTTTATTTTTATTAGTATACTTTAAGTTCTGGGGTACATGGGCAAAACGTGCAAGTTCGTTACATAGGTATACATGTGCCATGGTGGTTTGCTGCATCCATCCCCCTGTCATCTACATTAGGTATTTCTCCTAATGCTATCGCTCCCCAACCCCCTCACCCCCTGCTATCCTTCCTCTAGCCCTCCCACCCCCCAACAGGCCCCAGTGTGTGATGTTCCCTTCCCTGTGTCCATGTGTTCTCATTGTTCAACACCCACTTATGAGTGAGAATATAAGGTGTTTGGTTTTCTGTTCTTGTGTCAGTTTGCTGAGAATGATGGTTTCCAGCTTCGTTCATGTCCCTGCAAAGGACATGAGCTCATCCTTTTTTATGGCTGCATAGTATTTCATGGTATATATGTGCCACATTTTCTTTATCCAGTCTGTCTTTAATGGGCATTTGGGTTGGTTCGAAGTCTTTGCTATTGTGAATAATGCCATAGTAAACATATGTATGCATGTGTCTTTATAGTTGAATGTTTTGTAATCCTTTGGGTATATACCCAGTAACGGGATTGCTTGGTCAAATGGTATTTCTCAGATCCTTGAGGAATTACCACACTGTCTTCCACAATGGTGGAACCAATTTACACTCCCACCAACAATGTAAACGCTTTCCTATTTCTCCACATCCTCTCCAGCATCTGTTGTCTCCTGATTTTTTAATGATCGCCATTCTAACTGTCATGAGGTGGTATCTCAATGTGGTTTTGATTTGCATTTCTCTAATGATCAGCGATGATGAGTGTTTTTTTATATGTTTGCTGGCTGCATAAATGCCTTCTTTTGAGAAGTGTCTGTTCATATCCTTCGCCCACTTTTTGATGGGGTTGTTTTTTTTTTTCTTGTAAATTTGTTTAAATTCTTTGTAGAATCTGGTTATTAGCCCTTTGTCAGATGGATACATTGAAAACATTTCTCCTCCTTCTGTTAGTTGCTGGTTCACTCTAATGATAGTTTCTTTAGCTGTGCAGAAGCTCTTCAGTTTAATTAGATCCCATTTGTCTATCCTGGCTTCTATTGCCATTGCTTTTAGTGTTTTAGTCATGAAGTTCTTGCCTATGCCTATGTCTTGAATGGTATTGTCTAAGTTTTCTTCTAGGGTTTTTATGGTGTTAGGTCTTATGTTTAAATCATTTTTCCATCTAGAGTTAATTTTGTATAAGTTGTAAGGAAAGGATCCAGTTCCAGCTTTCTGCATATGGCAAGCCACGCTCTTATGAGCCTGAGGGCAGCATATGTAGTTACTCCTTTTCCAGTCCAAATGATGGTTACCTGGGAACACACCTTGCTTTTGCTTTTGTTTTTTGTTTTATCCCATGCAGGTTTTTTTTTTTTTTTTATGTTCTGGGATACATGTGCAGAATGTGCAGGTTTGTTACATAGGTATACATGTGCCATGGTGGTTTGCTGCATCTATCAAGTGATCATCTAGGTTTTAAGCACCACATGTGTTAGGTATGTGTCCTAATGTTCTCCCTTCCCCTTCCCCCCACCCCCCAACAGGCTCCAGTGTGTGATGTTCCCCTCCCTGTGTCCATGTGTTCTCATTGTTCAACTCCCAGTTATGAGTGAGAACACGTGGTGTTTGGTGTCCTGTTCCAGTGTTAGTTTGCTGAAAGTGATGTTAACTGCTTTTTTATTAAGGAATACTGGAGCTCAGCTCCCTTCCGCAGCTGGGACCAAAAGCCTACGAGCATACTCAGGTACTTCATGCACTGCTATAGGCCCTCGCCAAAACCGTCTGTGGTTACATGCACATCCACTTCAAATGATCATGCCTGGCTAACTGCCCATAGGGCTTGTGCCTGTTAAAGAGCCTGCTTGGCTACCAGAAAGGCTGTTTCAGCCTTACCATCTCAACTCCCAGTCAAGAGGGGCACTGCTGCTTCTAAACCTGCAAGAGAGAGGTCAGAGTAACATTAGTAAGAGCATGGGGTGTGGTAGGGCTATACATAGGGCCCTGCAGCAACGCTGTGACAGTCCATGGTCACCCTCCATGAAAGCAAACCGTTCCTGGCTCTCGTTGGACTGTCCCAGTTCCATTGTCCCATGGTCCATCAAGCCCATAACAGACAGTACAGCTGCCAAGCCGTGCAAAACATCCACCCCCAGCCTATCTTCAGGCATGGGAGAGACATTCACAGTGCATAAGCAGAGACCCAAATGGCTGATGCCAAGACACAGAGACACAAGATTCACTTCCACTGACTGGCCATCATAGCCTTTCATACATGCAGCTCTGCCCGGAAAGTTACCCGGCTCAGGGACCAGTAGCTTGCCAAGTCCCCATGTGGCCTTTAGCTGTTTGGAGTCCCCCAAGCCAAGCACCTTGGCAGTTCCCTTATTAAACAGAAAAGACTTTACACTTCCACCAGCTGTAGCAGGTGCTCTTTGAACAGGAATGCTTGGGCAGGGCTGGGCTGCGCAGCAGTGTCCTTCATCCGAAAGACACGCTAACTCTGTACATGACTGCCGACATTAGTTGCTTAACTCCCACAACTTAGTGGGGGCACAGGCACCATGGGAAGTATGCTCCGCCATGGTAGGGGGGCTCTGGGTCCACCCTTGGGGCCCAACAGCTGCTCATGCTCTATTTTCTGACAGATCACTGGGTGAGCCTGCAACAGAGGTTCTTCCTCCTCCCTGCGCTGCGTCCCACAGGGACTGAGTGTGTACTTCACACGGTGCACTCAGAAACACCTATCCAACTCTGCCAGTAAAGGCAGCTTCTCGGTGCTGTGCATTTCCAGATGCTTCAGCAGCATCTCCACACTTGCAGGAGATGTGTCTGCTGCCTCTCATGTTTCCAGTGGGGCTCAACCAACACCGCTGTCACTGGGTACCACAGCCCATGCTGCAGCCACACAGCTGACTGGGAACCCTCAGGGACTGAAGACCCACTCACCTCATCCCATCCTCATCACCAATTGTCAGATCTGGGGGTCCAGGTCCAGGCCCTGCTGAAGTCCCAGGGCAGTGAGTGGATGGGCAGAAAGAACACTTGGGGGCCGTAGGCAGGTGAGAGATGATTTTATTTAGCAGCAGCAGCTGTCTTCAACAGCTCTCTCACACTAGCTTTCTCATCAGTAACTTACTCTCACACTGTCCACCTTGTCTCGGCTGCTTGAGCTGGCCACCCCCACGCACAGCTGTGCAGCTGGTTCTCCCTTGCCTTCAGGGTCAGCAGCTTAACTCTTTTTCTGGGCATGAACAAGATGAACCATGTCCTGGCGCCCTCCTGTCCATCTGCAAGATGGACAGCTTTGGTGCTCTCACTTGCTCTCTCGCTCACTCTTGCTTGCTCTCTCACTTGCTCTCGCTATCACGCTTGCTCTCTCTCCCCCCTCTCTTCCTCCTTCTCTCTTCTCTGTCTCCCCCCTCTCT
>NW_016107370.1:2583240-2631127 GCF_001604975.1 Cebus imitator | reverse complement strand
TCTCTCTTTCCCGTCTCTCTCCTTTCTCTCTCCCCTCCACCCCCCACCTCTAGGCACCAGGAAGCCCACCATGTCGAACCATGTTGAGCCGAGCCCCAAGAGCCCCTGTACAGCCTCAGTGGGCAGTTATACCTTTTACAGTCAGTGGTGGTGCTGAGCCAAGGGGTGGCCTTCCCATCTTGTGGCTACATGGCTGTGCTAACAAGTGGAGTTACAAGCCCGTGCTCCAAACTCAGAGTCACTCTGGCCGTACGTCTGCCTCGGCCTATTCCTTGACCAAAGTACATCCATGTATCTTACAGTACTTTACAGACTTAAGCATTCATGAGTGAATCTGAAAGCTCTCAACAACCTCAACTAACTGCAGAACTATCAGTACTCAGAAGACTGCTAAATTCAGAGGAACTGCGTTCATGCTTTATTTCAAAGTGGACTTGAGTTTCTGTGTAACATAATGTTTCCACATTCCATAAGCCAGGTGATCTTGCTTTACTTCATCTAGCAGATTGTGAATGGTGTTAAAAAAAAAAAAAAACGGGCCTTGCCAATCCTTTAGAAAGGAGACACAGATAAACTTGAGTCACCAAATAGAAAGCAGTCTTCAGTTCCACCTCCGGGGAGTTTTGGAGGTTTGTCTTGCCTACACTTACCATGTTTTGTCTTTGAAATGCAGGAGTGGTCATGATAGTGACGTGGTCATCAAAAACAACAAACTTTATATTCATTCGGACTTTAAGAAAGGCATTATTACCGGTGGAGGGTTTTGACTATGAGTGGTTCAGATTCTTGGTGTTTTGAACAAAGAACTGGACAAAACGCACAAAGCAATGAAAGAGCAAAGCAGCAAAACCACAGATGTATTGAAATGAAAGTACAGCGTGGGAGCAGGCTCGAGCAAGCGGCTTGAGCACTAGTTACAGAGGTTTCTGGGATTTAAATACCGTTTAAAAATTTCCCATTGGTTACTTTGTTACATCCTGTGTAAATGTAGTAGTGGCCTACGATCAATCAGGGGCTGAAGTGGAGTTAAAAAGTGACTACGCCCTGTGCAAACATCTGACTGGTTGCAGGAGGGGACCAATCGGAGGTACTTTATATTTCTCATCTGCAACCCGGTGGAAAGCGAGGGAGGCGGGTTCCAAAGCTGTGATAACAAGTAGAGTTATATGCCTGCGCCCTGATCCTTTTGTTATTTGGGTGTGGAGAGGTGGGGTTTTCCTTTTAGCTCAGTTCTAGGAAGTCAGTGTGAATCGGCTTGAAGTTCCCTGCCTCAGAATGTGTATCAGGGAATCGGAGAAGCAGAAACTCTGAGTGATCAGGAATCCTCATGCAGTTGTGGGTGCTGACTCTCAAATCAGTGGGGCTGGTATTTGGAAAAGGAAGATGGACTCACAGTGGGGAAAATCAAGGATGAGCTCAAACCTGCAAGGACAAGCTAGTATCATGCCAGTCTCCCAGAGGCGCTAGGCCTCCGAGTTCCACATTGCCTGTGACATGCAGAGGAAGCTGGAGTCCTTTGTTGGGAGCTTCACATGCTGGCCTGGGATGCAGAGAAGTTGAGGCGCTCAGTGGGAGTTGGAGGGGGGACGCCCACCTGCTGGCCGGTGAGCTGCACCTGGAGCCCTACACTGATCTTGAGTGCGTGTAAACCAGGCTGCTGCTGTACATCGTCTTCCAGATCACACACAGGATACCCCTGGTGGCCAGCATTAATGGAAAACATGGCAGTGCTGGGAATTCTGAGAAATACAGTTCCAGCTTAGCTGGGCTGATGCAGCACAAAATACAGCAGAGTTTGAAAATGTATAAATATTCCCACAAATGATGCAAACAGCTTTGTCTGTTTTAAGCTTAAGCTATTCTTAAAATCGACTTGTATGGGATACCTCCTTCCTTGGATGCTGCCACTTCCAAAAAACCTCAAAGTGGGTCGGAAGAGTTACTATGACAATGTTTTGATTTTTGTTTTCCAAATAATTGTTAATTTCAGACCTGATTTTATCCTACTAAAAATGCCTGGTTCTCTGAGCAGAAAGGCATCCTTTTAATTAAATTCTGCTGCACAAGGTCGTCGCCCGCCCTTCTACTTGTGCCCTGCCGAGGGGACTCTGCTTCCAGCTGCCTTTAATATTGCATAACCCTTTGTCTTCTGCAGCTGGGTCACATTCAGTAAGTAATTACAGCACAACTGATTCAGGTCACTCCCAGAGCATCCATTAATCATCTGCAGGAAGGAATGCTGGGGAGGCGTGTGTTACTGTGGGTCACTTTCTCCTGTCCTGCTGGTCGGAGCCCTCCTCATACTCTGCGCTCAATCCTGGCCTCCACTTTAATCACTCCTGGAAGACAGAACACAGCTGGGCTCTGAAAACCCCAGGATTTGTCTACAATTAGGATTTGGCTCTGCTGAGATCTCAGGGGCTCATTGAGGACAAGACGGCTTGTCTGTATTTCGTGCATTTCCCAAAGCAGCCTGTGACAATGCCATGGCAGGTGGGTCAGCTCAGGTGGTAAGCATGGCAGAAACAAAGCAGGAGGCTGGATATCAAGAAGGAGGGACAGAGGTCCTGGGCCCCATTCAGGCTGACATGGGAACTTGCAGAACTGAGACCTAGATGCCCTCTTCTGCACGAATCCTGAAAATGATGAGAATCTGAAAGCTCTGAGAGCTGTAAAGTGTGTTCTGAGTCAAGGCTGTAAGCAGCACAGCTTCCCTCCAGCACTTGCTGCGACACCCCCAATCTCCTGAACTGTGGGTTTACTGCCAAGATGAGACTTCATTTATAACAAATGGAATTGGTCTGTTTCTTCAGGATGTTTCAACTGTGACTGTAACATTGACCTTCTTTTATCCAATATAAAGACCCCAGGGTTGTTGGCATTCTTATATGATATGACAGCATTTATTTTAAACTTCTGAGTGGCGCTGAAGATTTGACTGTGAAATAGCTCCATAATGCAGTTTTTTTATTTTCCAAGGAAACGGCATGGCTTTCTTCAAGTCATTGTCTTAATTTTTCTGAAACAGAAATCCAAGGCTCTGACACAAGAACTAAATTCCTGAATGACATTGGACCTGGACTACGGAGCAGAGATGGAACATGCCACCTGTTTGCAAACACAATTGAAAGAGATAGCAAGAGCCAAAGATGTAGGTCTTGAGGCAGTTTCATAGTCTTGACTATAATTATCTACTAAAATGTGCCATCAAATTCAGCTCCCCCTCCTAAGAGATCTAAGGACCCATATGGTCTTTGAAACTTGTAGTCATTTGAGTACTGAGCAATCCACACCTTGTCAAAGGTTTTTAAAATGGAAGCTTAAGAAAAAAGTATTCCAGATTCTGAGATTATTTACCACCATGTGTCTCATTATTCATGTGGGATGGGTCACATTTTCAATTTACAAGTTGCAATATGAAGAACACATACATGCCTGTCTGTAAGTTGCTTGGGGGAGAATACAATGAATGTTAGAACCAGAGAAATCTAAGAAATCATGTCCCCTGATTACCAAAGGGCAACACCAGTGCTTGGCTGACTTCAGGTCTGCTGTTCTATTCTCTCCAGAAAACGGAGCATTCCGTTGGAGATGTGCAGTCTGACTACATTCTGAGTGCATTTCCAGGTAGTGGCTGGGCAAGGGGAGAAGGGCCATGACCTGCACTTTGGAACCCACCCCATCATCTGTCCCCACAGGATTGTCCTGTCTGGCTAAAGGAAGCTGGTAACCCATGCTGGACTCTGGGACACTTTCTCACCACCTTCTCCATGAAATCTCTCATGTAACGGGGAGAGAAGAGAGTCAAGCAGCCCATGAACATTCAACAGATCTAACTTTTGAGTCCTTAAGAGTTAGCCAGTGTTGGCCTGTTCTATACTAGAGCTCATCCATTTATTTCAAGCCCTCTGACCTCCCTGCCTTTTGGGACCAATGACCCAAAAGGGAATGAGGAAACATAACCCGTCAATACCATGTAGAGCTATTTTGCTTACTCAGAGGACCTTTGGCTCAATGGTAAAATCAAGAAACACCTTGTCTGTGCTGCATAATCTAGTTTTAAGCCATACCATCATATAGAAAGACCATGTGTAACATGGGATGCATGTACATGGTCTTAAAATCAGAAATAAAAGGCAGAAAATCATGAAAATGAAGAGCCAGCTGGTCTCCCTGGAGCCATTACTCCAGTTCAAGCTTTTGACCTGGACAGAGGTATGCTCTGTTTTCAGGCAGGGCCTGGTGGCTCATGCCTGTAATCTCAGGCATGAGGTAGGTAGCTGAGGTGAGAAGATTGCTTGAGTTCAAGTGAAGTCTGGGCAACATAGCGAGACCCCATCTCAACAAAAAATAAAAAAGCTAGCTGGGCATGGTGGGGAGTGCCTGCAGACCTCCCTATGCATAAGGATGGCTTGATCCCAGGAATTTCTGGTTGCAGTGAGTTGTGATCGTGCTGCTGCTCTCCAGTCTAGACAACAGAGTGGGACCCCGCCTATGAAAAACAAAAAGCATACTCTATCTTCATTCGTTGAACATTGATCACTAACCAGACTTCTCTTCCAGATGTTATGTCCACCGCAGTGACTTCTCTAAAGTCTGAAAGAAAATGAAAGCTGTTGGCCATGCTTTATAATACACAAATTTTAATTACACTTGCAGAACTAGAATGATTGCTCTTCCTCTGGCCTCCAGGCTGCCATAGGGGTGGCAGCAGCTGCAGTGTTAGAGGAACACTTTGGAGTCTGTGGCTGACAGAGGTAACTGAGAACACCACTGGCATTTCAGTGCCACTGGTCAGTTTTTGGCTCAATAGCAGAATTGAGCACCTGCCTACAGAGCACCTGAAGTGTATGTTTCCCAAATCGGAACGGCACTGTGGCTGGTCTGGATCATGTACAAAACTTCATCCTCTTTCCTTCATCACAGGAACAGGAAGGGTTTTAATGGCTTGAGTTTGTAGTGATGTTGAAAAGGCACTATCAGTGTTTCCCAGCAGCTATAACTCCATACCCATTCAAAGACCAGCAGCCCCTCTGTTGATTTCCAAGGCAGGCTGTTAACTTCATCTGGGTTACATATGTCTGCCTCCTTCAGTGGTTGTGTGTTTGTAGCAATCTTTGGTGTTGTGTGATTGCAACAACCTCTCAGAGTCTGTTTCCTCATTGGTTCAGTCAGGGTGTCCCCTGTGCTTTTGAAGTCCGTCACGTGTGCTGTGCTCATGCTTGGATGAGATTGTGTGTCAATTGAGCTATAATGCAGACCATCCTTTCTCAAATCAATGACTCTGATGAAATGAGGGGAGACTCTTTCCCAGGGTAGACTGGCTGAGTAGAACAGGGGCTGCTTAAACTTAGGTTGCATTAATTTGGCCAGAGGTTTGCTGTTCTATTGACCTCAGGATTAGGATGGGCAACCTTCTGTACACAGGCTATAACCAGCATGGCTAGTTGTGGTGCATCCCGACACATGGTGGAGGAGATCCTCCTGCAAAAGACAGTGTAAGTGCAGCGATGCGGAGACTACCATTCCATCTCCGCCTTATCTCCTCCATATTACTGCTTTGTATCTTTGTATGGCTGGACAGGTGGGACAGCTACATTATAGAACAGAGGAGGTTTAGCGTCAATTCAAGGAGGAAACTCCATCCTTAACCAAATCCAAACATGCATTTCAAGGACATAGGTGTATGGTGATTTTGTTTTGCAAAGTGATTGATTACATTCTCCTTTCACTAGAGAGGCAAGTGAAAATGCGCCCGACACATTTTCCATAAGTTGCCACTTAACATTATGATAAATGAATTTGACCAGGTGTTTTCTTTTTTGATTTAGACTACTTCCCACAGTAAAGTGATCTTTCCAAACCAGGTTTCCTGATAGAAAAATGATGTGGGAACTATTGCCAACTTTGAAATACACTTCTTTGAGATGATATAGTGAGCAACTTGGCGAGTGGAAGCACAGGGAGATGTTGGGTTGGCTCCAGGCGCTGCCAGAACCTAGATGTATGCTGCTGGGAGGAAAGTCTTTGTTAAGACGTATAATCTTGACAGAAGCTGGATGAAGATGAGAGAATTCTGTGCGCTCCATGTAGTTCGTGAACTGACCCTCCAACGAAACACTCTGCATGTGTCACTTCCTAATATACAAAAGCATGAACATCCTGGGGGAAAACACACTCACAATATTTTGCAGGCCTTTAAGAGGTGGAGTTTATTTCTTTAACCCCTTGTGGCTTTGACTGGTAGAATGTACCAGAAAGGATGCTGTGTGAGGTCCAGGGCCTGAGCCACAAGGAGCCTTATCACTTCTGCCTCCCCTTCTTGGAATGTTCTTGCTCCCATGTGAAGAAGCCCAGGCCAGACTACTGAGTGATGAGAGGTCCATGGAGAAGGGCCAGACCGCAGCTGGCACCAAGGTCCCATTTGTGTGAATGAGGCCATCTTACACCCTCCACTCCCAAGCCAGCTGCCAACCAACTCCAACCATGAGTGGCCAAGGCACATATTGCCCAGCTAAGCTTAGGCCCCACAGAGTGCAATCAGCAAATAAGCGGTGCCGGTTTTCAGCCACCGAGTTTTGGGGCAGTCAGATACACAACAGTTGACACTTCATACATATTCCCATATTGCCGATGAAGAAACTGAGGACCAGGAAGCCTAAGTAACTTGCTGAAGGGTTCTAGAGGCCGTAGATGACAGTTACGATTCAAACTAAGTCTTTCTGACTTTGAATTCCCCTTTGCTTGTTCATGTCAGATGTATTCCACTTAAATGAAAAAGTCCCGAATCACTGAAAATGTTCACAGGTTTTTAAAGGACTAGTCTCTTGTAAACAGTAGTGAAAAAATAATTTTGGTATTTAGTCATGTGCTACATAATGGTGTTTCTGTCAAGGATGGACCACATATAGGGCAGGGGGTCCTGTAAGGTTATCATGTAGCTGAAAAATTCCTGTCACCTAGCGATGATGTAGCTGTGGTGACATCGTGGTGTACCTTACTTTTTAATGTAGTGCAGCCTAAGTGTAGAGTGTTGATAAAGTCTACAGCAGTGTATAATAACATCCCAGGCCTTCACGTTCACTCCTCACTCACTCACCCATCCAGGGCCTCTTCCAGTTCTGCAAATGGTACTCATGGTTAGTGCCCTATATAGGTAATAGGTATATCATTTTTTAATCATATATTTACTGTACCTTTTCTATGTTTAGATGCACAAATACTTACCATTGTGTTATAATTGCATTAGTCACATGCTGCACAGATTTGTAGCTTGAGAGCATAGGCCATACCATATAGCCTACATGTATAGTAGGCTATGCCATTTAGGTTTGTGTAAGTACACTCCGATGTTTACATAATGACGAAGTTACCTAATGATGGATTTTTTAGAACTTATCCCCATCATTATGTAATGCATGACTGTATTTTTCTGGCTCCATTCCTTAGGAAATGTTTTCCAAGACACCTTCAGGGAATATCACTTGCCCTTTGGGGTTTGCACTTAACAGGATGGTGCTGATGTTCTGACATCACAGGGCTCATGGCTTGGGCAGGTGTAACTACTCTGAGGTGCAACTTTTCCTTTCCTCAGGGGACCTATAAGGACTTTTGAGTCCAAACCAATTGAGGAAGGAAAAGATTCAGCAGGGAGCCGGCCCACTGCAGAGGGTGGTGGTCTGAGGCTTGTGAAGGCTTCTGAGTGCCGGTAAGGGCCCTTCTGAGGAGCTATGCCATCAATTAGGATTCAGAAACTTTCTCTAAAGGCCAGATAGTTAATGTAGGCTTTTGGGGCTAGATTGCCTCTGTCACAACCACTCACCTCTCCTGTTGTAGCTTGAAATCAGCCATAGGCAGTATGGAAACAAATGAATGTGGCCGTGTTCCAGGACATTTTATCCATAAAAACAGGCAGTGGACTGGATCTGGTCCATGGGTCATAGTTTGCCAAACCCAGAATGAGAGGAAGCTTGCCCACCAGGAGGCTGTGTGCTCCAGAGCCTGTGGTGGTATTGCTGGCCTGGGTGTCTATAGGGTTTGAATGATGGCATAGCCTCCAGGTAACTTTTATGTAAATAAGCTAAAGCTGAGAGTAAACAAAGCAAACAGGACTGAACCAAGAGATGCTTTAAGGATTCTTGGAAGTGCCCCTTGCAATAGTGTCACTGCCAGTTGACTCCAGAGAAAAGCCAGGCAGCAGCCAGACAGCCATCTGTGCAAGGTCCCCTGTTGTGTCCTTGGGCAAATTACTTTGTGTCTCAACCTGTTTGCTTGATGGGGAGGATGATGAGCAGACTCTGCAAAATGGGTGAGCCACGGATGCCACATTGGTGTTCTCTTTACCCCATGCCTATTGCGAGGACTCAACTTCAGTGCAATCATTGACCAACGTGGATAGCAGCTGCAGATTATAAAAGTGCTTCGTTATCCACAGATTTTGCTAGGAACAAGTTAATTGCCCAACCGGGTACTATATCACAGTAGCACATTTGACTGCTGGGTCTGCTTCTTCGTCAGCTAAAAATTGGTGTGTTCTGGCATCTCCCTCCTGACCATTGCTCAGGTACCAACAGAAGGGAGTGGGACTTGGAGTAAGGTCTTTGCTGTTCCCAAGGTCTTAATCGCCTGACTGACAGGTGACCGTCCTGAGCCGTGGTGCACCAGATGGAGTTTAAACATCAGCCTCTATCAGTGCAGTAAAATATTACATGCTCTTAATTGAGTTGGCTTTGGGGACCTCTTTTGTAGCCCTAGGTGGAGTACTCATTTGTATTATTTGCTCCTTCAAACTTGAGTTTAACTTATTTTGCTGAAATTCTTTAGGAGATGGTATAATAAGAAAAACAGAAGAATAAGAAGAATGGCTTAGCTAAAATTTGCATTCATCCCGATGGATTACTTTTTACCAATGTTACATTTCTAGAGCACTGCCATATTTGAATCATACCTTGCTATTTTGTAGTGTGGAATATTTTTTACTTACGCACATGTGAAGCACAGTGTGGTCTGCATATCTAAGTGAAAAGAAGACCCTCACCATGCAAAGTGAATTTCTTTTTTTTTTTTTTGAGACATAGTCTTACTTTGTCGCCAAGGCTGGAGTGCAGCGGCACAATCTTGGCTCACTGCAACCTCTGCCTCTCAGGTTCAAGCGATTCTCCTGCCTCAGCCTCCTGAGTAGCTGGGACTACAGGCACATGCTAATTTTTGTACTTCTGGTAGATAGGGGGTTTCATCATGTTGGCCAGGCTGCTCTCAAACTCCTGACCTCAGGTGATCTGCCCACTCAGCCTCCCAAAGTGCTGAGATTACAGTCATGAGCTACTGTGCCTGGCCCAAAGTGTATTTCTTTGTTTGTGTTCTTCGTTTTAAGGGCTTTCTGCAAAGTATTTGTCAGCTGGTGATTTCATTTGCATGGCAGCAGCTGATTTTCCCTACATAGGGTCTCTCAGGAGGGCTTCCTGGATTTCTCTTTTTTAAATCTGATTATATCTTGTCAAATCCAAAAGGAATCCCAATGACCTAGCCATGCCCTGCAGTCTCTGTTCACCGTAACCCACTTCCTCCAATGACTGGAAGATCAAAGCCATCTTCCTAAGTTTTCCTTCAGATGTAACTCACTATCTTGAAATAATGGAAACCAGAGCAATCGGAAAGGATCCATATAATTTTATTATCTTCATCTCAGTACAAATGTTCCCACTTGCTCTCCTAACAAGGATATCTTTCTTTTAAAGGAAAGACCGAGTGAGAGTGAAGGGGCACAGTCTTGGCCCAGACAAACCACTAGCCAGTGACACGATCTCGGACCTCAGCTGTCTTGCCCATAAGACGAGATTGTCCTCGATAAACTCAGTCTCTCTGCAGCACTCTTGAATGTTTGCTGCAGCAGGTAGTTGACATCACATGCTGGCACTGTGACCACGATGACATTTTCAGTTCATTAAAGCACTTCACTTCACTCAGTGTCTGTTTCTCATTCCAGCCACAAGGAGAATAAAAGTGCAGTGTGTTAAAGTAAAATCCTTCAAAATCCTGGCTGAAATGCCCATGTGTTTGTACGTGCGTCAGGTTGCACTTCCCTGTGGGAACAGGATGATCTCCGTTCTCTCCTGCTGAATCAGCTGCAGCAGGCAAGCAGGAAGAGCCTTCCTAGTGCCCCAGCACTCTGCTTCTATCAGCATGCTTCTGGGCCGCCCAGAGGTAGCCCCCGCCACTGGAGGTATCACTGTTTGCATTCATTTCCTTTGTCTCCACCACATCATGAAGCGTAGCCAGGAGTGCTGTCGGCACTCATTAGACCAAAATTGTCTTCAGCTCGAAGCAAATATTTTGTGTGTTGAAATCTTTATCAGGGGTGCGATCCACGTCCCAGGAGTGCTTTTAATGAGCTGTAAGATGTTGGTCATCTGTCACCTTTTGTTTTCTGTGCTAATTTAAGTTGCTCTGTTCTTCTGGCTGATGATGCCCTAATCAGGATCTTCAAACCTACCCTCTCCTGGGACCAAGCTTCTGTCTAATATTGCCTTCTGGACATGTCAGTTGCTAGTTAACATCTTGAAAACCAGGCTCTTTGTCTTCTTCCCCAAATCAACTTAACTTGCCCAGTTTTAATTTCTGCCAGGAGCTCTGCGTTTCTCTTCAAGGTCACCTCGAACTTCAGATCTCTGACTGTTCTGTCTTATGTATTCTACCTCCCTGCTACCCTCCCTGATGATAAACCATTTCCAGTCTGAGTCCTCCATGTCTTCCTCTGGAGCATGCTGTCATCTTCTGTTCATTGTCTTCACATTTCCACGTGCCTGTGTTACAGTATGGTCTTCAACTCCACTTCTGCAACCCTCTTCTGCTTTCCTGCTCAAAAATTGTCATGATTTTCTCATGACAACCCATATAAATCTCAGTCTCTTTGGTTTGTAAGGTAATGTTTTCATACTAGTGATCTGCTATAATACGTTCATCTCCTAAATCAGTATCTTTTTTTTTTATTGAGATGGAATCTTGCTCTGGGGCCCAGGCTGCAGTACAGTGGGATGATGTCGGCTCCCTGTAATCTCCACCTCCCAAGTTCAAGCGATTCTCCTGCCTCAGCCTCCTGAGTAGCTACCCACCACCACGCCCAGCTAATTTTTATATGATTCGTAGAGATGGGGTTTTGCCATGTGGGCCAGGCTGGTCTCAAACTCCTGACCTCAAGTGATCCACCCACCTCGGCCTCCCAGCATGCTAGGATTACAGGTGTGAGCCACCGTGCCTGGCCTCAGTAACTGCTATTGTTGCTTCTGTACCTTCATTCATGGCTGCAGCTTCATCTGAAATACCCTCCAGTGCTCCCATCCCAATGTATCTTCTCACGTTTCTCTCTCTCCAGCCTGTCCTAACTTTGCTATTCTTTGAAATTCTTCTCATTTGTCAAATAGGCTTAGTCATGCGTTGCCTGGTTATCTGGTGATTTTACATGGATGAGTGTTCGCCCGCTTGCTAGGGTGCAATCCAGTAGATACTGTGACATCATTACAGCTATGAAGCAACCGTGGACACAGTTGCAGAGCAAGTAGCCAGTGCCCTCCTGCTGCTGGCACTAGGAGCTGCAAGGGCAGTGCTTTGCAGCCCATTTCTCTCCTTCGAAAATGCTATTTCTAACTTGATATGCCTATAGTTTTCCCTTTCTTGGCCTAAGGGAGCCTTTAGAGTAGGGTTATACTGATTTTGGTTTCCAGGAACGGAGCCATAGATTTTTTTTTTCTGGTCAGAGGCCCTCAGGGCACCTCCTTCTGCCTTTTCACGGAAACTGATACCCCGAGTCCCTTGCTTTGTCTTTGACTTAGACTCCACCCTTGGCAAAAGGAGCAGACCGCTAGGATTTCTTAACTCTAGCGAGTTTCTACAAATTAGTAAGAAAATACAAAAATGGATCAGGCTTTTGTTTCTTTTATCTACTGCTGTTGAACAAATCACTTCAAATGTAGTGGCTGAACGAGAACACTGATTTATTAGCTCTTATGATTCTGCAGTCTGGATCTGGGCTCAGCAGGGTGGGTCTTCTCTGAGGTGCCAGCTGGGACCAAATGTCCAAGATGACTTTTTCACTCACATGTCTGGGACCTTAGCTGGGATGACTAGGACAGCCAGACACCTCTTTCTTCATATGGTCTTTCCTGCAGGGAACTGGGCCTCTGTGAAATGGCATAGGGTTCTAAGAGGGAGCTATTCAAAGAGAAAAGCCCCAATGTACAAATACTTATCAAGCCTCTCCTTGGATTATGATGACTAATTCCCTATTGACCAGAGAGGATTTACATGGCCAAGCACAGAGCCAATCAATGCAGGAGGCGATAACATGAGTGTGTGAATATGAGGGGTGATTCATGGGAAGCCCCCCATGTAACAGTCTACCAGAGATAGGAACAGGCAGTTGATTGATGAAAAAGGGGTAGCTAATAAACATAAAAAATACACAACTTCATTAGTCAAAGACATGCAAATGCAAATGAAATGCTGTTTTCTTTGGAAAATCTACAAATATTCAGCATATGGTTAGTATCTAGTGTTAAGTATCTCACATGGCTTGGTGAGAGCATAGATTGACCTTTTTAAGGGTTGTCAATGCATTTCAAAAGAGAAAAAGTTCAGGACTGGACCAATTCCACTTGTACATATAAAGATACTCCTATAAGCACCTGAGAATGCATTATATGGGGATGTTGATTGTATTAGTCTGTTTTTCACACTGCTGATAAAGACGTACCCCATACTGGGAAGAAAAAGAGGCTTAATTGGACTTACAGTTTCACATGGCTGGGGAGGGCTGAGAATCATGGCTGGAGGTGAAAGACACCTTCTTACATGGTTGCGGCAAGAGAAAATGAGGAAGATGTAAAAGGGGAAACCCCTGATGAAACCATCAGATCTCGTGAGACTTACTATCACAAGAACAGTATGGGAGAAACCACCCCCATGATTCAAATTATCTCCCACCAGGTCCCTCCCACAACACTTGGGAATTATGGGAGTAAAATTCAAGATGAGATTTGGGTGTGGACACAGCCAAACCATATCACTGATTTTCATTATTTGTAATTGCAATAAACTAGAACGTGAAAGTCCATGAGTCAGGGAATAGATAAATGATAAATCTATACTATTAAATATTGAGAACCCATAATGAGATTAGTTAAATCTGTATGTATTGATGTGAAATGATATCCCAAATATTTTGAGTGGAATAATATGCATTATGTGTGACCATTTCCATGAAAGCAAAAATGTTGTGGGTGCTCACACCTACATAGAAGGGCCTGATGGAGAAGTGAAATTGTGTAGAGAGTGCATACTTAGTTTGGTTATGACTTAATTCCAAATATTTGGAGTCCTTTATAATGAATGTGTATTTATTGTCATCATAGGGGGAGAATTGAAGTCTCCTTTACAATATATGTATGGATATATACACACACACATATATGGGTGCATATATCTACAGTGTGATACTGTGTAAGAGAGTCCAGGAAAGTCCCACGGATATCTGAAGATCTGCCTATGGAATCTTTCTCTTTGTACCCCCTTGGCTCTCTTCACCTTTCAGCTTATTTTCTATTCTGGAAAAATTAAAGCCTGTGAATAACCAGTAATGTAAATTAAAGGCATATCTTACAACCTAGTTTTGAACTCTTTCAATTGTGTATTGATTGTATTAACATAAAGCCTCATGCATTTGTTTTGTCTGTGTCTGGAACTGAACTTCGTATTATGTGTGAAGCTTTTCAAAAGTTATGACTCTACCTGGTATTCAGCAAATTTTCCAGTTCATTATCAGCTACTCATTTCAGTCTCTAACACTAATGGTAGAAATGGGTACAAATCAAACCAGGGTTTCTTCTTGAAAGAAATAATGGAAAAATAGACCCAGTTCAATTTCTGTGATACAAGTCAGAGCCAAGCTAGCGTTTTTAAAAATACCTTTCTTTCTCATACAAATGGAAAAGAGGACCTAGAAAGGGAAAAGGAAGAACCTGAGAGGAAAGCATTCCTCTTCCTAGTTCAGAACGCCTGCAGTGTTCTAGTGCATGTGAGCTGCAAACGTACATCTTATTTAGTTGGAAAAGATCATTTGCAAGATGGTATAAAATCATGTCCCTTTTGTTGGGAAAAAGCAATGGTTTAGAAATAGAGTTTTTATTTCATAATGGTGAGGCTTAGTTTTCTTAAAATTTCTTAATAAAAAGCAGCCTACAGCAATGGGTTTTTAGCAGACAAATATAGTTCGAGTGATTCTATTTTGCGTTATGATTCCAAGGAAAGGATCAGTTAAGTTACAAGGAGGACAAAAAGGAGCATACTAAATCAGCTGTCCTTTCTGGGATTTAGAAAAATCACCTACGATGTAGCTGATGCAACTGAAGTATTCCTGTTGTGCTTTGAAATCGGCCGCTTATTTGTTACCTTCTGCTGGATATTTTATACGTGATTTTAGTTTTTGTTTCTTACAGAATGAATGTAGATAAAATTTAAATAGAGCAGTTAATATTTTGTTTTCTAAGGAAAGTCTATTTTCATAGACTAAAAAAAATCAAACATAAACCCCTGCTTCCAGAATACGTGTGTTTGAAGTTTGACATTTTGCATGAAAGGTGATGATGCTGATAGAAACACAAACTGAGAATCCCAGAGCTGCCGGTGTCCGTCATTGCTTGCAGGTTCTCACATTGGTTTTGTAGATACAATCCTTGTCTCCATCTTAGCCAGCTTCGTTTTTTCTAAGTGCACAGCTTATCTGAAAATCATATGTACATAATCAAACTGTTTTTACATCCTAAATATTAGTTATATAGAAAATTTTATTTTAAGTCTTCTTCTGGGAGGAAGACCATAAAAGTGCTTTAATACTGCATCTTTCATTTAAAACTTTGCTTAAATAACATTTCATGAATGTTTGCACAGGGCTGGCACAGAATTCGAGATTCCTTAGCAGGATTTCTCCAGGTGTGGTGCAAAGATCACCTGCATTAAATTCAAGGGGAGTTCATTTGTGTAGATCCTCGGCCCTGCCAGTCAAGGATGGGGCCCTGGATGCTGCATCTTAACTGGCTCCCCAGGTAACTTTTAGTGTAAAATCTGAAAGCACTGGAATTCAACTAGAGCAATCTGGGGCTTCTTGAGAAGGACGCCAAAATTCAGAGGAAAATCCAAATTATACTTGCTGGCTTGTTACTTTAAAATTTTTTAATAATTTTTGAAAAGAAGGAAAAGGCTCCTTTCTGGGTGGCCTGGGTTTGGCGAGATCTTGGAGGCATCAGCCTTCGTCCCTAGTGGGGTTCGAGAGTTCAGTAGTCATGGGGGAAGCCACGTGTGGCCAGCCATGAGAAAGAGGGATGTTGGTGGTTGAGAACTTCAGAGAAGGTTGAGCTCTCTGAGGTACTGGTACAGTGGCACCAGGAGGGGAGAGTAAGCTAGAATTACTGCCTGTGGGGAGGAAGGGATGTGTGGGAAATGGCACGTCAGAGCCATTCCAGAGCACCCTCAGTCCCTCACTTTCTTGGACTCTCTTGGCCAGGCACATTTTAGCAGTGTTGCTAGTTTCCCAGGACTATTACATAAATTCTTTAAAGCAGTGCTTGCCTCTTTTAATATATTTCACTTTCCAGATGCATATAGTGCAACAGAACATTAAGGATGACTTTCTTATCAGCCCATCTGATAGTATCACTTCTTCCGCTCTGTTGCAGGAATTCTTGTTAAATTTCTGTTTTTATAATTTTAACAATCTGTTGCCTTTATTTTACATAATTTCTCATCCCTGATACTTTAGGTTTGCTTTGAGAAACAGAATTCTGCCTTTGTGGGATATAATTTATCATGCCATGTGTTCATAGAAATTCTGGAATCTCATGTTGTAAAAGGCCATTAGATCTCATACTGTCTGGATATCCCTTAAATTCTTCAAGGATTTTAATACCAGCATGTAGAAGGCATTCAGTGTCTACCTGAATATCTCTAGCACTCAGGCACCCAGACAGCACTGTAGTTCTTTTAAGGTTACCTCTAATTGTACGATTTTTTTGAGACAAGATCTTGCTCTGTTGCTTAGGCTGGAGCACAGTGGTGCAGTCACAGTCACTTGACCTCCTGGGCTCAGGTGATCCTCCCACCTCAGCCTCCAGTGTAGCTGGGACTACAGGCATGCCACCATACCCAGCTAACTTTTGTATTTGTTGTAAAACCAGGGTCTCATCATGTTGCCCAAGCCAGTCTTGAACTCTTGGGCTCAGGCTGTCCACCCACCTCAGTCTCGCAAAGTTCTAGGATTATAAGCATGACCCACTGTGCCTGGCTGCAAAAGTTTTTTTTGTTTTTGTTTTTGTTTTTTAAGCATAAATGTCTCCTGGCATGTGGACTCTTGAATTCTAGCCTTGCTTGGTGACAGCAGCTGGAAGAAGGCTAATCTGTCTTCTCCATCACATCCCATCACCTATTTGAACACAGAGTATGTTACCTTGTGTCTTCCTTTTCTGAATTCTTTCACTTCAACTCTTCTTCCAGTGGCCCAGTTTTGTGGCTTCCTCATTCCTCCTCTGATCACCATTGGATGGTTTCAGTTATCAGTGACCCTTAAACATGGACATTTAGGACTGAATCCTGTTTCTAGGAAGATCTGAATAACAGCTTTCAGACTTATTACCTACCTTTTCTGGACACTCCACATATCTACTGAAGTAGCCACCAGGCTAGTGATCCTCTCCATGAAGATGGTGAGGATATTTGGAAGTGCTTGTTCTTAGTGAATCCATTTTGATTCCAAATGATCCCTTTGTCTCTACCTTATTATTAGAAAGCACCACTTAAATTATTTAATGTAGAATTTTTTGCCTATGTTTGGTATAAACCTCCCTGATGTATGGTTTTGAAATTCCCTTGTTTGTCCTTATTTTCAGTTTTTAATCATCAGAACATGTGTCGTGATTCTTTCCTTTCGTCTCTGACTTAGAGTACTGAATAGAATTTAAGTGAGCAAATTCTCAAAACAATTCTACTTAATTCAAGTGTAATAGTAGACATCATCCTACAGTGAAAAAGTGAGTGTTTTGCAAAGGTACCACATATACATTATGTCATTATGGCAACTCTAAAAGATTAATCAATCAGATGATGATCTCATTGTCTAAGTGAGGAGCAATCTCAGAAAGCTTAAATGAATTGCCCTCCCACGTGAGACGGAGTGAAGAAAAGATTCTTATGTGATTCTTCCTGCCTCTAGGGACTAGGTCTTTGAGTTGGTATTTTTCCAGCAGCCCAACTACTTTCTTCTAAAGCACTGGCTGGACAGACACTGTTAGTTTCTTAGAGTCTCTCTCATGATGTTTTAGGATGGGAATTGATGAACTACTTCTGCAGAGACCAGGCATTAAATATTTCAGGGTTTACGGGTCCTGTAATCGGTTACAGTACTTAGCTTTGCTGTTGTAGCCTGAAAATAGCTAAATGATACGGAAATAAAGGGCATGTCTGTGTTGCAAACAAAACAGAGAGCCAGTTTGCTGACACCTGTTTTAGAATGTGAATTCATTTGGAAAGAAATAAAATCTTGCAACACAAAAGGATTGGGTCCATTTGTGGAAGCAGTCATGTTAAGAAAATCTGTGGCGAGAACAAGACTAAACCACTGCAGTTTGAAACTGCAGGAGGTCCGAAAGGAACAAAAACAAAAAGTGAATGAGAGCAACACCCCTTATTTCCCTCGTCCCTATTAACACACACACTTAATACCAAAGTTGGTCACAGTTCAGCTGGAACATGGACATGTGGGATCAGCTTCATTGGAACATATTTGACCCTGAACTATTTCAACTTATTTATAAGAGATATAAATTGTACTGCCTTTCTGGGTCCCATATAATATTTCTATATTTCTATATTAATATTTCTGTGTATAATTTTCTCAGATAATGGATGAAAGTTAAGCTGTTGGCTTCTTGGGTTTGATCTGTTATAAAGAATAAGAAAAACCAAAAAAAAAAAAATCTAATGTTTAATTGCCTTCTATAATTTATTTCTCTCAATGGAGGAAGTGTTAAGGAGTACTTATAAAAAATTCATCAATTTTTTCAAAGATAGTAGTAGTGAATTAAGTATATTCTAATCATTTACAAATGCTTCCTATTTCTTATTACTTTCTCAAAGGAAATGAAAGGTTTATTTTGGCACTCAAAATGGTATGGGTCTGAGATTATACACTGATCTTTAAGTCAATTAAATTCATCAAAGACAATTCTGGAAATTAATGGGTAGAGGGAATTTACCAAGTAGAATTCTCCATGGAGCAAGAATATATAGAATTTGAAAAAGCTTGTTTATTATAAATTGTTTTTCAAAAGCAAACTCTTTTGTGTTTAAAACATAAACTGTAGAAAGTAACATTAAACAAAAATATTAATCTGGAAAAACATGGCCAATTGAAAATTGTGGTTGATTATTATGTGAGTTGGGAGCATATTCACACAATGTAAATTTTGGAGGAAAAGAGATTTTCATTGTAGTTCAAGTGGGAGTTTTGAGGAACCAGAAGATAAGGTCAGATTCATTCAGCCTTAGAGAATCACAGCGATGTTACTGCCAGTAGCCTCATGCCTTGTCTGATTTTCGCCATCTGTATTAGTTATGTATTGCTGCATAACAGCATGCTCCGAAATGTAGCAGCTTAGAATAACATGAGTTTCTTGCCTTCGTTTCTGTCGATGAGGAATTTGGGCCCTGCTTAGCTGGGTCCTCTACTTCAGAGTCCCTCATAGGCTATAGTAAGGCGTCAGCTGGATTATAGCTATTGTAAGGTTGAAGAATGTGCTTCCGGACTCGTATGGTTGTTGGCAGGATTCAGTTTCTCATGGGGTATCAGACAAAGGGCCTCTGTTGTTGCTAAGTGTGCCTCTTCAGTGTGGCAATGTTCTTCATCGAAGCATGCAAACCACAAGGCCCTGGGGAGAGCCCGCGAGATGGCGACCACAGTCTGTCTGCTTTTCTTTATTTCCTTGCCCTTATTTTATTTATTATTTATTTTGAAGCAGAGTCCTGCCCTGTAGCCCGGGGTGGAGTGAAGTGGCACAATGAGATCATAGGTCCCTGCACCATTAACCTCTTAGGCTCAAGCAGTTCTCCTGCCCCAGCCTCCTGAGTAGCTGGGACTCTACGTGCATGTTACTGTGCCTGGCTAGCTTTTTATTTTTCTAGATATGGCATCTTGGTATGTTGCCCAGGCTGTTGTCAAGCTGCTGGCCTCAAGCAGTTCTCCTGCCTCAGCCCCTCAAAGTGCTAGGATTATGGGCATGAGCCACCACACCCAGGCTAGTCTTTTATAACCTAATCACAGAAGTGACTTCCTGTCACCTTACCATATCTGCTGGTTAGAAACAAGTTCCTACCCTTCAATGGGAGGAGATGACACCGGGACATAAATACCAGGAAGCCAGAATCACTGGGATCATTGTAGACGTCTGCTTATCACAGACCTCTAAATTCTGCCAGGCTCATCCAATTTAAGAAATTGCCTATAAATGTCACCAGCATTTTTACAACTTATGGCCCAATTTTTGACTGTTGTCTCTTGTCTCTTGTCACGTCAAGCATTTTTTTCCAGGATGTCATGTGTAGCACCGTTTGGCTAGTAATTTCCACAATGAAGTACAGATATTTCAATGCCATTAACCTGGTCTTTGGGAAATGCGTGTTAGTTAATAAGACAGCCGAGGAAACACATATGCTGTATAGACAGGGCAAGTTTGGGAGACATCTGCTGATAGATTTGTTTTTTAGCACTGTGTCATGCCTTTTTAAAGTATCCCGATAATAGATATGAAATTGTTTATGTTTAATGGAGCTCAGCTGTTCTGAGGAAAAATATCTTTATCAGTGACATTTAGAAATGGAAATTAAGGGGAAACAAATGTGCATGTATATTTTGGCAACTGAAGATGAACATATCTTTGAAGTCTTTGAAGTTTGGGATACATTTGGAATTCACTATGGAGTTCTTGACAATGAACTCATCCATTTTATAGCTTTCACTGTAGCCGTTCAGTAATAGATTTAAGTGCACTCATGTTGTTCTTGACATCCTTGATTTATGGACCCATAAGCCTTTAGGTGCATTATCTTATAGGACATATTAGTGAGAAGTAAAATGTTTTGCTTAAGTACCACCTTGTTAGAACAATGTAGCTTGTTTTTAAGCATATTTTGAAAAATGGATGTTGCATTTACTATGTGCTAGGTACTTTTCAAGTAAGTCATTTAGTCTCCATAATACCCCTGGAAAATAAGTACTGTTATTATCTCTACTTTACAAACAGGAAAATGACATACAAGAGGTTATGTGATTTGTTCAAGGGCACACTGCTAGGATAGGGTGGAGCTGTAAACCAGATTCTATTGAGGTATATCATGCATTCAAGTTTGAATGAGATGGAAAAATGTGTTAAAAGGAGGAGGATTCACCACATTCCTTTATAGGTGACACATTGAATGCCGTACACTTTATTTACTTGCTAAAGTAAGAAATTTCAGCCACTGTATTAGGTCCGTTTTCATGCTGCTGATAAAGACATACCCAAGACTAGGTAATTTATAAGAAAAAAGAGGTTTAATGGACTCACAGTTCCACGTGGCTGAGGAGGCCTCACAATCATGGTGGAAGGCAACAGGCACATCTTACATGGCAGCAGGCAAGAGACTGAGAGCCAAGCAAAAGGGGCTTCCCCTTATGAAACCATCAGCTCTCATGAGACTTATTCACTACAACAAGAACAGTAAGGGGGAGATTGCCCCCATGATTCAATTATCTTCCCCCAGGTCCTTCCCACAACATGTGGGAATTATGGGAGCTACAATTCAAGATGGGATCTGTGTGGTGACACAGCAAACCATACCAGCCACACTCTGACTATATGTCACCTTGCTTTGGCTGGCATTATGCCACAGAGACTATAGTTTTGATACAGAGTACTCCAGAATCTGAGTTTGAAATTTAGAGACAAGATTAGAAAGTGGTAGTCTTGAAAGCAGGTCAGAACGAATATAAAATGTATTGAAAAACCCCAGCCCAAATGACTGTTTTACAGTCTTTAGCTGATAAAATCAAAAGTCTCCTGAATACACTCAGGGACTGTATGCTAAGAATTAACTTTGCTTTTTCTAGTTAGTAAGTGAGCAGAAACAGGAAAAGTACCAATTTTTTTTTTTTTTTTTTTTTTTTTTGGAGTCTTACTCTGTTGCCAGGCTGGAGTGCAGTGGCATGATCTTGGCTTGCTGCAACCTTTGTCTCCCAGGTTCAAGCCTCAAGCCATTCTTCCTCCTCAGTCTCCCAAGTAACTGGGACTACAGGTGTATGCCACCACACCCAGCTAATTTTTGTATTTTTAGTAGAGACAGTGTTTCCCCATGTTGGCCAGGATGGTCTCGATCTCTTCACCTTGTGATTTGCCCTCCTTGGCCTCCCGAAGTGCTGGGATGACAGGCGTAAGCCACCGCACGCAGCCAAATGCTCCTTTATTTTCTTGACTTGGTGTCAAGAAATGAAGATGCCTGTTGAGTACATATTGTTTCATGGCCGTTGTGTTGGTCATTCTTATTTGTCATGCATACTATGACCGTTGCCAAGTTGCAATTCCCTGGCACTTTGTTATTCTTACTTTTATTTTTCTGGGAAAGTGGACATTTTCCCAGCCCAAGACAACTTTCTCTTCCTTTGAACATAGAAATCTTTTTGAAATTATCTTGGATATTTCCAAATACAAGCCAGTCTCTTGCACATGCTGCAGAATTTGGAGGAGTGAGTCACTGAAGGAAGAGCTGGAGGTGGTGCTCATGGTGTAGAAAAGGGAGAGGAGGAAGAGACGGACCTCAGGGAAAGGATGCACAGATGGCCCGAGTGCCGGCCGTGAGCCATCCCGGCTCTATGCAGATGCTGAGCAGACCTCTCAAGATAGCACATCATCTGACTCTTGCACACCAGGTGAGAAAATTAAAGCTTGTAAAGATCAATTTCATCAAAGTTTTACTATTAGTAAGGGCTAGAATTGAGATTCCGATCTCTCTAGATTCAAAACCTATTATGATTTTTTTAATGAATTATTTCAGACCTTTACAAATGTTAAAGAGTATCATAAAAATACTTTGTATTCATCTGGAAAATGAAACATTACAAACAAAGTGGAAGCCTTTGTTTCTTTCTCCTCCTCATAGAATTACACACCAGCCAGGCACTGTAGCTCATGCCTGTCATCCCAACACTTTGGGAAGCCAAGGCGGGAGGATTGTTTGAGCTCAGGTGTTCAAGACCAGCTTGGGCAACATAGACTTTTTCTTTATGGAAAAAAAGAGTATGTACCATCCTAAATTTGGATTTTATTATTTCTGATAAATGTCCTTATATTAATACATGTGTGTTTTTCTTTGACATAAATGGTATCATGACTACCTATTCGTATACAGCATTTTTATGCTTTATGTTGTTTAGTACATGTAATATTTCTCTGTACGAGTATGTCACAATTTACATATTCTGTTGTGGAACATTTGGGTCACTTCCAAATTTCCTAGCTATTAAGAGCAGTGCCACAGTGACCTTATACTCATATGCTTGAATCTCTCAGTTTTCTTATCCTCAGTACACTTCAGACTGGAGCTGCAGAGGGTAATGTGCACACTTTCACCATGGCTATGCATTGCATGTTACTTTTCATGTTGATTTTGCAAATTTCACTTGCAATAGGAAGTATGAGAATTTCTGTTCCTCTCTACAGTCACTAACATTTGGTAATGTCAGGCTTGTACATTTCTGCCAGTCTAGGTGTTAACTAATTCACTGTGTTTTTAATTTGAATTTCTATAATTACTACTGAGGAAAAACCTGCAAAAAAGAGTCCATGTTTATTGAATATCATCTTCTTGTCAAGTCTCCAACACAGTCTCAACTCACCAGCATTGACAGTCTCAACATTTATCTTTCCAGCATTCAGGCTTCATTATGCTGTCAATTTCATTGCTACTGAAGGCATAACTATAGCATGGTGAATGCCTTGTCTAAGATCAAAGACATTTAGTGCCGTTTTCACAAGTCCTTCTGTTATATAGAGTTGAGATTTTACTCAGAGAAATTGGAGAGTAGAAACTGGTGTGAAGGAGCTATTGTGTAACATGTTATTCATCTCTCTAAAAATCAGTAATAATAGTTTTCAATTTGGGAATAAAACTGAGGGAAAATGAGGTGCTTTTTTTTTTCCTTCTAAGCCTTGGCACCATTACTTATTGCTACTTTTATCCTTCCTTCCTCATGCTCAAGAGAGCATTTCTATGTGCATAGTCTATTGGGAGACAGAAAATGTACAGGCTGTGAACTCTAGGTTACATAGGTCCAGATCTGGGGCCAGAAGTTCTCCTAGGGAGTATTTCCAAAGAGGTGCAAGGCAGTTTCTTGAACCAGACAATCGAAGTGTAGCCTCATTCTCTACAGTGGGCATCAGAAATGACCTGGAGAGCTTGTGAAAACACAGCCTGCTGGCCCCACCTCCAGAGCTCCTGATCCCATAGGTCTTAGATGGAGCCAAAACTTTTGCATTTGTAACAAGTTTCCAGGTGATGCTCATGCTGAGACCACACTCTGAGAATCACCGCTTTGAAGCACTGTACCCAAAAGTAGGGGAGGCACTGGACCAGGAAGGCCCTCTCACACAGAGGCTCAAATTCAGACACAGGGTTGGTATGTAATATTATAGCCCAAAGGCCTGGCTGGTTAGGTGCTTGGCTGACTTCTGTATTCTTCAAGCTTTAATATCCCACATATTTTAAAGTCAGCATATGTTTTATAATATTAAGGACAAGACTAAAACCTTAGGCCTTACAGATTTGAGATTCAATAAATAAGTTTTTACTTAGATTTTCAACTTTTAAAATTCCAGCAAAGGTTTTAGTACATGATACCAATGTTATAGATAAGTTATTTTTAGGTCAGTAGACTTTTAGGAATGTACGACTAACCATACTGTTTCTAAGATAGTAAGAGTCAAACATTCATTTATCATTAGCCAACATTTAGCAACCTCTTCCATGTATAGATTCTGAGGAGGAATCATACAGTTTTGAAAAGGAGGAACAGGATGGTTATGGGATTCTCCAAGTCATTTTTTTCTTTGGAATCTCTCAATGAAATGGCTCATCTCAGGTTTACGAAAACACAGCACAGGATATATGGTAGTAGAAACACTTGATGATTGCCATTATGAAGTACATTTGTGCCTTATTTTGGTAAATGGATAAATGTGTTTTTACCCATATTGTATGCATATGGATATATAAATTATATGCACTTTATAGCACTTGATATATATGGACCACCTGAGTAACTTGGACATTACAACCAAGGTGACCTTTCTAAGCAAAACAATTTTGTTTAAAAAAAAATCTAGAGACCATCATTCTCAGCAAACTGACACAAGAACAGAAAACCAAACACCGCATGTTTTCACTCATAGGCGAGTGATGAACAATGAGAACACTTGGGCACAGCGAAGCGAACAACACTGACTGGGTTAGGTGGTGGGGCGAGGGGAAGGGAGGGGAGGGACATCGGGGGGCGGAGGGGATCGGGGATAACACCAGGAGAAATGCCTGATGTAGGCAAAGTGAGAGGGTGGCGGGGGGATGGAGACAACAAGCCATGGCATGTGTGTACCTATGCAACAATCCTGCAGGATGCAGGATGTGCACATGTACACCAGAGTCCAAAATACAATTTTAAAAAATATACATATTTTTAAATTTTTAAAACAAAAACGATTGTTTTGTTTAAAAAACAATTCTTTTATTTAAAAAAATAATTTAACAATTGAATGAATGCATGGTATGGGGAGGAATTTTGGGGTGCTCATAAAGGTCTGTTTTTAATGTGAATGATATTTGCACAGGTCTTTCTTGATAAATGTTCTAATAAAGATTTTATGCTAGCTTCTGTGTGTATTTTGCACAACAAAGTGTTTTGTATATTAATAGTTAAAACTAAATTATTTTCTTTACATATTTCTAACGTTTATGTACAAGAGTTATACATACTCAGTAAAAGTATCCTTATATAAGTGCGTGCGTAAATACAAAATTTTGAAAAGTATGCACTAAAAATAATACAAGAAGATAAAGTGTTGTTCTCCTTATAATCTGTATTTTTATAAATAACCGGCATTTTATGGGAGAATTTAGAGAAGCTATTTTAAGTTTTCTAACAAAGTTTACCTTGGCTTAAATTTCAATTTTTTTTTTCTATTTGAAAAGACAAATGCAGATTCATAATCAGGAGTGATGGGAAATTGTTTGCATGTACCTCTGATATCACTAGCATTTAATTTAAACCTAACAAAATTCTAACACACGGTCTTGAACTTACTGTGTTCAGAATGAATGTGATTTCTAGTTGTGATCTACTTTGTTTTGTCTCTAAAGATTTCATTTGAACATATATTAACTATAATAAAATAAAAGCCAAGAATAGCCTGAAGATAGGGGAAAAAAAGAGAACTCAGGATCAAGGTTTCAAAATATTATGAAAAGGAAATAATCAAATGCAAGACTTTGCTTTTATGTTGACCTTCTCATTCCGGTTCCTTACCCTCCACACTCCGTGAAAGATTCTAAAGCCTGTGGCCATTGGTGTCCTGCCAGGCAGAAGGTCGCAATTCCCAGGCAGATGCAGCAGTCCTGTGTGCCACTGATGGGATTTGGTGGAAATGGACAAGGCCTAGATAGCCTCCAGAATAGTATTGTTTATAATTGTTCTCAGGAGGAAAGATTAATTTGCAATCTCTGTATTTTGAATTCCAAAGTGACTTCACATGGTGGGAAGAACATGAACTTTGGAATCAGACAGATAGCCAGGCATGGGAGGGAGTCTGTCTTCGTTATAATTAATCCAAGTTAATGAGCTGTAACATCTGCAAGCAGGTTTCTTCAGTCTGTGGTATGGGTAGGATCACAGGATTTTGAGGATAACATGGGACAACATATGAGAAAATGGGAGGCCGCATGCCTGTAATCCCAGCTACTCAGGAGGCTGAGGCAGGAGAATTGCCTGAACCCAGGAGACAGAGGTTGCGGTGAGCCGAGATCGTGCCATTGCACTCCAGCCTGGGTAACATGAGTGAAACTCCGTCTCAAAAAAAAAAAAAGAACACATTGTTTAGAGAAAATGGGAGGCAAGTTATTGATGCTCAGTAAATGTTAATTCATGTCTCTTCCTGCCCAAGCTAGTATTCAAAGCAAAACACCAGTAGTTTTTCCAGCCAGCAGCTTGGTAGGTGAAGCAAGCTATTGGTACAGGTCCATGTTGCCTAGTGCTTGGCTGGAAGGGGTGAATTTAATGTGAGGCAAACCATGTTTATCGACGCAGGTCCTGCCTTCTAGACATTCTCCATATGAAGAGACAGTGTGGCCGGGCTCAGTGGCCCATGCCTTAATTCCAGCACTTTGGGAAGCCAAGGTGGGCAGATCACCTGAGGTCAAGAGTTCCAGATCAGCCTGGGCAACATGGCAAAACCCCATCTCTACTAAATACAAAAATTAGCTGTAGTTCCAGCTGTTCAGGAGGCTGAGGCAGGAGGATTGCTCGAATCTGGGAGACAGAGGTAGCAATGAGCAGAGATCATGCCATTGCACTCTAGCCTGGGCAACAGGGCAAGATTCTGTCTCAAAAAACTTAAAAAAAAAAAAAAAAGACAATGTAAGAACATTAAATATAGAGATATGTAGATGGTCATGAGTATGTTTATTTGGTGTCCAGTAGACATGGAAATGATAGGGAAATATGTGTTGCAGGTAAACTCAATTGTTGGTGGTACATGGTCATTTTGGGGGTCAAGGGGAAGAGCGATGCCATGGTCCCTTTAAATTGAGCTGGTCTTCACAATAGTTGATGCTTCCATGTGTTTCTGTCTTGAGTTCCTTTCCCGTTCACATCCATAGAGTCTAAAAAGCACTTATTCTTAGTGTTTCCAGCAAATGAATCCCCTACAGTTGAGTGATAAATGGCCTATAGGCTTGCCACAGCATATATGCATGTGTTTTCTTTGTTTGTTTGTGAGACAGGGTTTCTTTCTGTCACCCAGGCTGGAGTGCAGTGGCAGGACCACAGCTCACTGCAGCCTCAGCCTCCTGGGCTCACATGATCCTCCCACCTCAGCCTCTCAATTTTCTGCCACAAAAGACATGTACTACCGTGCCAAGCTAATTTTTAAGTTTTTTGTAGAGATGGGATCTCACTATGTTGCCCAGGCTGGTCTTGAACTCCTGGGCTCAAGGAATCCTCCTGCCTCAGCCTCCCAAAGTGTTTCTGAAATACATAGTAGTTGTCTCATAATTTTTGTTCCTGAGGACAGTCTTTGTTTGGCTCCTCTCTCACGTTTGTTTGTGTTGTTCTTTCTCATAAGAAGCCTGGTTTGATACCCCATGAGACTGTTGGAGAAGAGGAAGAAAAGGATCACATGTGGTTTAAAGTAAATATGGTTTTTGTTTTCATCTTGTATGTGTCTCTTCTCATCTTTCACACTGGCTGAGGTATTGATGAGGCATGATTTCCAGTGTCTGGGTCATTTCTTCTCCATGTTGGGAGTTCTTATTCAGTAATTGCATGGTCAACAAGCTGATTTGGGGAATATCAGATCATTCAGCTTACTCTGTGATCCAATATTATGCTGGAAGAACATGGAGTACTCAGATGTATTTGAAAATAAAGCCCTTTCCAGAGGATGCTCCAACTGAGTTTTTGCTATTTTACTTTAACAAATTTGAACTCCTCAGTTCAAGGCTACCACTTAGATAGCTGACTCAGTCTAATGGAAGAGTTTGCTCATTGTCATAAAATATCCTATTAAAATATTGTATTTGAAAAAACATTATAAATTAAGAAATATGGATCCAGTTTTAAGATGTCAAAATACTTACTGCTGAAGACAATAGCTTTCCTAAGAGTATTGATTAATAAGGTATTTAAGAAAACGATCTTAGAGCAGTGGGAATGTGGTGTGTAAAGAAATTCATTTGTATGTGTTTATGACTTTTTATTCTTTGTTCCCCTGTTATGCCTTAAATCATAACTTACACCAGATTTTTCCAGAGAATTACAGAAGATTTGTCAGTTTTATAATCACCTTTAGTCACATGTGAATGCTTGTGCCTTTTTCAGAACAGTTGAGGTCCTATAAATGGGAGCAGATCTGTTATTAGCACAGAGAGGGGAAGGGGTGCTTAGTTTCTGAGAGATAATGGCATGTCCTGTAGGTGCCATGGAATTAAAAGTGGATGAATGAGGATGATGAACTTTAGATTGAGGTTCAAGGAAGTGAGAGGAGAGGGTAAAAATGTCAGTAAAGCAGTGATGTGACCGACCCAGAATTACACATGGGTATTGAGGCAATTGAAACATTAAAGGAATTGTAAGTGGCATCACCTACTTCATAACTCAGTGTTACAGATCCTGCCATCTTTTTTCATTTTTTTTTTCAGTTGAGAACTCATGAGCCATAATGAACAGAAAGTCATGAGCGGCCAACACCTACCTTGACTCCAGACTTCCTCTTCCCATGGGGCTCTCTTTTTTGGCTGCCTGGTGCCTCTTCTCTGCCAGTGGGCCTCAGTCAGGCCCATCCATCTCAATTTATTAGGTTATAAACACACATAACCCAGGACAGAAAAGGGTGGCTGTAGACCAGTGATTCTCAGTCTAGAACAACAGCATCAGCATCACCTGGGAACACCATAGAAATGCAGGTTCTTGGCTCGCAGTGGGTAGCCACCAACTCAGACTCTGGCATTGGGGTCTAGCACTTTGTTTTGTTTCATTTTTTCCTTATTGCTACTTTCTTTTTTATACTTTAAGTTCCAGGGTACATGTGCAGAACATGCAGGTTTGTTACTCAGGTATGCACGTGCCATGGTGAAACTGCATCCATTACTTGTCATCTACATTAGGTGTTTCTCCTAATGCTATCCCTCCCCTACAAGTTGTTCTGATACCTGCTAATGTCTGAGAACTTCAGGACTAGACCCCATACATTCAAGACAGTATAGGTTTGAGAGCACAGTTCTTTACAAAAGATTCATATGGTTTTAAGCTTTAAAAACTTTAGAAATTTCAGTGGGGACGGGGGGGTCGCGAGGAGAGGCCAAGATCACTGACTAGAAGCAGCTGCAATTGGACACTCCACTGAGAAGAAGGAAAATGTAGGTGAATCCTGCACCAGCTACTGAGGTACCCAGGTTCTCTCATTGCGACTGACTAGGCAGTCGGCCTGACCCATGGAGAGGGAAGCAGAGTGGCGAGACCACCCACCCTGGAGCCGCACAGGGCAAAGGGAGCTCCCACCCCAGCCAAGGGAGGCGGTGAGTGTTGTTGCTACCCTGCCCAGGAAACCATGCTTTTTCCACAGATCTGTGCAACCTGTGGATCAGGAGTTCCCCCCTGATGAGCCCACGGCACCAGGGCCTTGGGTCCCAAGCGCAGAGTTGCCCACAGTTTCCGTGGCCACTCGGCTGGAGACTGCCTAAGACGCCTGAGTTCCCGGGCGAGGAGTGGCCAGCGTAACTGCGACTGCCTGCTGCCCAAACGGCTGGGCTCCAGCCTGCCATTTTCCCGGCCAGTGCCTGGGAGATCGGGTGGTTTGGACCCAGGAGGAATTCCCCACAGCGCAGCACTGCAGCTGTAGCAGATCATGGCCAGACCCTGGCCCATCCCTCCTCACCAGGCAGGGCCTCCCTGTGGGAATTTCAGCAAGTCCAGCCAGGGGTTTACGGGCAGAACTGTGATCTCCCTGGGACGCTGCCCCTGGGGGAGGAACAGCCGTGGTCTCTGCAGATCAGCAGACTGGGTCTCTTCCTCCTGCTGCCTCGGAGGAATCGGGGCAGTGCAGCCGGGTGTGACTTCCCCCAGTGCAGCACCCCCTCCACCAAGAGGCAGCCAGAGTGCTTTGTTAAGCAGGCCCGTGATCTCATGTCTCCCGACTGAGTGAGAGCCCCTCCCCCAACAGCGGTCACAAGATACCTTACACAGGAGCATTCCTGCTGGCATGAGGTCAGTGCCCCTCTGGAATGGAGCTCCCAGAGGAAGGAGCAGGCAGCCATTTTTGCTGTTCTGCAGCTGCCATTGGTCTCACCCCCAGGTGCAGGAGGAGCCCAGGCAAACAGGGTCTGGAGTGAACCCCCGGTAAATGTCAGTATCCCTTTGGAAGAAGGGCCTGACTGTTAAAATCAAAACAGAAAGCAACAATAGTAGCATGATTTCATTCCTTTTTATGACTGTATAGTATTCCACAGTGTATATGTATCACATTTTCTTTATCCAGTCTATCTTTGATGGGCATTTGGGTTGATTCCATGTCTTTGTTACTGTGAACAGTGCTGTAATGAAGAACATACACATGCATGTATCTTTATAAGAGAATGATTTGTATTCCTTTGGGTATATACACAGTAATGGAACTGCTGTGTCAAATTGTATTTCTGGTCCTAGGTCTTTGAGGATTCATTACACTGTTTTCCACAATGGTTGAACTGATTTAAGTTCCCACCAACTTTGTAAAAGCATTCCTCTCTTTCCACAGCCTTGCCAGCATCTGTTTCTTGACCTTTTAATAATTGCCATTCTGACTGGCATGACGTGGTATCTTATCAGTTCTGATTTGCATTTCTCTAATGATCAGTGATGTTGAGCATTTTCTCTTTTTTTTTTTTTTGGCTTTATAAATGTCTTTTGAGTAGTGTTTGTTTCATGTCCTTTGCCCACTTTTTAATTAGGTTTTTTTCTTATAGATTCTGGATATTAGACCTTTGTGAGATGGATAGATTGCAAAAGTTCTTTGTAGATTCTGAATATTAGACCTTCATCAGATGGACAAATTGCAAAAATTTTATTCCATTCTGTAGATTGTCTGTTCACTTTGATAGTTTCTTTTGCTTTGCAGAAGCTCTTTAGTTTAATTTGACCCCATTTGTCAATTTTTGCTTTTGTTGCAGATGCTTTTGACATTTTTGCCGTGAAATCTTTGCCTGTGCCTTCCTGAATGGTACTACTTTGAATTTTTTGTATGGTTTTTATACTTTTTGGTTTTACATGTAAGTCTTTAGTCCATCTAGGGTTAATCTTTGTTTAAGGTGTAACGAAGGGGTCCAGTTTCAATTTTCTGCATATGACTAACCAGTTCTGTGAGCACCATTTATTAAATAGGGAATCTTTTCCCCATTGCTTTTGTCAGGTTTGTTGAAGATGACATAGTTATTGATGTGTGGTCTTATTTCTGAGATCACATCCTTTGCAGGGACGTGGATGGAGCTGGAAGCCATGATCCTCAGCAAACTAGCACAGGAACAGAGAACCAGATACCACATGTTCTCACTTATAAATAGGAGCTGAACATTGAAAACACAGGGACGCAGGGAGGGGGACAGCACACACCGGGGGCTGTTGGTGGGGCAGGGAGAGCATCAGGATAAACAGCTAATGCATGGGAGGCTTAACACTTAGGTGATGGGTTAATAGGTGCAGCAAACCACCATGGCACAAGTTTACCTATGTAGAAAACCTGTACATCCTGCACATGTATCTTGTAATGAAAGAAAAAAGTAAATGTAAATTTCAAGGTTACCATAATTTTAAGGTTAATTTCTTTTACACTTATTTAGCCTTGCAAGTTTTGAAAAACACTTGTTTCTGTCTTTCTCGTTGAAGGATAGAATGCAAAGGTTATTACAAGAAACATCTTGCAAGTGCTTATTACCATAAATTAAAATTTTATTTTCTAAATTTTACAAAACAGTGCAAAATAAATACAAACATTTAGTCTTTTGAATAATAGGGGTTTTTTGTTTTGTTTTGTTTTTGAGATAGGGTCTCACTTTGTCACCCAGGCTGCAGTGCAGTGGCACAATCTCAGCTCACTGCAACCTTTGCCTCCCAGGTTCAAGTGATTCTCGTCCTTCAGCCTCCCTAGTACCTGGGATTACAGGCATGTACCATCATGCCTAGCAGTTATTGTATTTTTAGTAGAGATCAGGTTTCATGATGTTGGCCAGGCTGGTCTCGAACTCCTGACCTCAAGTGATCTGCCTGCCTCGGCCTCCCAAAGTACTAGGATTACAGGTGTGAGATAATGAGCCTGGCCTGAATAATGCTTTAAGAGTTTGTAGCCATAAAGCCTTGTTTTGTTAAAGGAGTTGGACTGTTTGTTACTTTGCTCTTGGGTAGAGAACTTCAGTTAGTCCCAGAAACGTTTCTTTAAATCAAATACATCTAGAAGCACCAATATCTTAGCGCTTACCATAATATCACATCATCAGTGCAATAGGCTGTCCTGCATAAACATGTGACGTTGCGCAATGCAGAGGTCCTGGGGGAGGAGATGCAGGATGTGAAACTTTATCCTGGCTCACCCGTTGTGAACCATAGACACTTCACTTCTTTTAGCTTCAGTTTCTTAATCTCCAAGCGTTTAACATTATCCAACCTGATCTGTTCATAATTTTCTTCAAAATAAAGTGAAATAAATTCACATAAAATAACCTTGTCAATCAAGTGCTAGTTATAAGGTTATTACAATTTATATTTTATAACAACCATAATAGAATGACAGCTGCTACTTAGTGAGCATATGCTGTTAGCTGGATACTGTTAAGCATTTTTTTTTTTCTTTTATTGAGACAGAGTCTTACTGTGTCACCAGGCTAGAGTGCAGTGGTGCAATCTCGGCTCACTGCAACCTCCGCCCCCTGAATTCAAGTGATTCTCCTGCCTCAGCCTCCCAAGTAGCTCGGACTACAGGCTCATGCCACCACATCCTGCTAACTTTGTATTTTTAGTAGAGACGAGGTTTCACCATGTTGGCGAGGATGGCCTTGATCTCTTGACCTCGTGATCCGCCCACCTTGGCCTCCCAGAGTGCTGGGATTACAGGCGTTAGCCACCACATCCGGCCTGTTAAGCATATATGCTTTATCTAATTTAACTTCACATCTGAAAATAGGTACTGTTATACAGTTGAAGAAATTGAGATACAGAAAGATGAAACATCTTGGCTAAGACTACCTAGCCAGTAAGAAACAGACCCAGGTTTTGAATCTAGAATACCTGACTTCAGAGGCTGTGTCCCTGCCAACCCATACACAGTCTCTTTGCTACACTAGCTTGCCCACCATTGGGCTCTGCCCAACCATTCTCTCTAAGCTGGGAATGGAGCTCACCCCCATATCTGTACCTGTACCAAGTCTCAATACATCCCTCTTCAACTGGCAATTTTAAGTTAGCACTCAATGCTGATGAGGGTGGACATGCTTATATCATGCTGATAGGAGCAGTCACGGGTAGAAATTTCTGGAGAGTGATTTGGCAATCAAAAGCCTCTGAGTCCTGTATTTGCTTAAATATCATTTATTTCAATGTTGTTTCATTGTAAAATTGAGAAAAAAATTTAATTCCCAGCGGGGGCTCCTGTGAAAATTTGCACATTCTCCCCATGTCTTCATGGGATTTCTTTGGATATTCCAGTATTTGTTATTCTTTTTGAACTGTATTGCGGTAGGAGGCACTCATTAAATTTTGCTTGGCAAACATTTATTCCTTGATTTAACCCCCTACAACTATGACCCCAGTCACTCACTAATTTTCCAATAATTGTGTACCTGATTATCCTACTTGTTTTTATTAACTTTTCTTAAATGTTTACATGGCTGACGTTTATTTCAATGTTTAATGTTAGAAGTATTTCGGGTCTTTATTTTGAAGTTGGATGTTTTTGTGACTAGAAATATGCCATAGGAACTTAACTCTTGTTTATGTCAATTAGCCTGTAGTAAAATTAGTTTCATTTACATTATTTCACTTAATGTTGTCATTTCCAAGAACCTATCAACAATATGAAGTGAGAACTTATGATATATACTAAGGAAATTACCAAGATTCACGTAAACAATGTCCATTAAAGGATTATATGTATTAACATAGAACTTTAGATTATACAAATGCACAATAAAAGAAAAGTCATGGTTTATTCTTCAGATAGAATATAATGTAGCCCATATCATGTGTTCACAAAATATTTAATAGAAAATATTTATAATTCGAATGAAAGCCAGGAATAAAGTAGTATGGAGAATACAGCCCGGATTTTGTTTATTGTGTATAGGCATTATACAATAAAATGTAAACCGTGTATATGAGAAGTAGGATTAAGGAATGTATATCATTTATTCATGCTTTACATTTCCCAAACTTACCTAAGCTTAGTGTAGTTTATTATTTAGAAAATATGTATGACTAAGGTAATTTTTGTCAATGTTCACCAAGTTCAATGAATTTCTGTGTAAAGTAGAATTTCTCACAAGTTTTCCATTCTATGCAGGCTGCAGGTTTCCTGTAACATTTTCTCCATGTTAAAAAGCAAACAAAAACAGATCAAATGACGTGATGTTTTGGCTTGTGAGAAAAGGCCAATGGCGGTATCTGATTCCTTTTTAAGTCATCTGGTTTTTCACCTGAGCCTCGAACGAGGTAAACACAGAAGGAAAATCAATGGCTGGCAGGAGTATCCAGAGATGTGTGGGTGGAAACTGGAAACAGACTTCACAGAAGAGGCCTTGGGTCTGCTGCTGACTACAGAGGCCATGTATTTTCCCAGAGTCCTTCTGGAATTCTCTGCTGACTTCTCCGTGTTTCTGGAAATCCTTCCGGAAAAAAGAAAAAAATAAAGGATGTGTTCAGTCCAGACTCATCTGCAGTCCACGTAACTCATGGATACGTTTCTTCATTGTCATCACAACCAAGAACCAGGGAAGTCTGTACTGACAACACAGTTGTGTTGAAATCATGAAATAAATCCAAAATTTGTTTTGATATGTCTCCATGTCAGAGTTGGGGGATTTTTATGGGTGTAATGCTTTTTAGAATTTGGCTCTTAATTTCCAACTTTATAAAAATTCTTGTTTGCTTAAAATAGTCATCTCAACTGTTAAAGCAATATTTGAATGCAAATGTACAGGAGGTTATTGGCAGTGAGGGTTCATGATTTCACTTAGGACAGTAAAATCTGCACTTCTGGCTGAGGGATGAGGGCAAACGGCTTTAGTAACTGGAGAAGTTCAGCGTTTAGATAATACCATTCCAGCAAATAGCTCTACAGTCATTTTGTGATTGATGAAAATCAACAAAAATCTATTAACATTTTAAAAATCCCTATGTCAACACAGCACCCAATTACATTCACTGCTTCAGTTAGGAGGCATTATGCCAAATTGGGCTAATTTGTGTCTATGTTTAGTTTGTCAGGATCATAAGATTTTGAAAGAACTTGTTTCAGAGAAGAAAACGATGCTCATTTTGGCAATCAGCCATATTCAGCTCAACTCAAAATCATTATGGAAATTGGATATACATGGCTCAAATGGATGATATACTGTCAGGAAACATGACTTTAGATATTCTAAATCTAAGAGTCAGATTTGTTGCCTTCTGTACGTTTTGTCAGCTAATTAGCGTGCATGTGTGTATGTGTGTGTGCGTGCACATGTGCACGAGCATGTAAAATTGCAACACTTTTTCTATATGCATACCTTGACGTTCATTTGAAAAGCTACCATGCAAGAAGTCACTTAGCAAACATCTGAACAGATGTTTTCTCTTAAAAACTACCATTGCTTCCTTGTCAAATCAAGGAGATAAACATAGCCTGTGCTGAATTCAGTTTAACCCAAGAATTTCTCCCTGTTGATGGACCAAGGGATGCAAAGGACCTCTTCAGGAACTACAAACCACTGCTTAAGGAAATAAGAGAAGACATAAGGAAATAAGAGAAGATACAAAGAAATGGAAAAACATTCCATCCTCATTAATATGAATAATCAGTATCATGAAAATGGCCATACTGCCCAAAGCAATTTATAGATTCAATGCTATGCCCATGAAAATACCACTGACTTTCTTCACAGAATTAGAAAAAACTACTTTAAAATTCATATGGAACCAAAAAAGAGCCCATATAGCCAAGACAATCCTAAGCAAAAAAACAAAAAACAAAAAAAAAGCCGGAAGTATCATGCTACCTGTCTTCAAACTATACTACAAGGCTAAAGTAACAAAAACAGCATGGTACTGGTACCAAAACAGATATATAGATCAGTAGAACAGAACAGAGGCCTCAGAAATAACACCACACATCTACAATCATCTGATCTTTGGCAAACCTGACAAAAACAAGTAATGGGGAAAGGATTCTCTATTTGAGAAATTGTGGTGCTCGCTTCAGCAGCACATATACTAAAATTGGAACGATACAGAGAAGATTAGCACGGCCTCTGCGCAAGGATGACATGCAAATTCGTGAAGCGTTCCATAAAAAAAAAAAAAAAGAAATTGTGTTGGGAAAACTGGCTAACCATATGCAGAAAACTGAAACTGGACCCCTTCCTTACACCTTATACAAAAGTTAACTCAAGATGGATTAAAGACTTAAACATAAGACCTAAAACCATAAAAACCCTAGAAGAAAACCTAGACAACACCATTCAGGACATAGGCAGGGGCAGAGACTTCATGACTAAAGCACCAAAAGCAATGGCAACAAAAGCCAAAATAGAGAAATGAGATCTAATTAAACTGAAGAGCTCTGCACAGCAAAAGAAACTATCTTCAGAGTGAACAGGCAACCTATAAAACAAGAGAAAATTTTTCAATCTATCTGTCAAAGAATAGAGGTCCTTTCATACCTTTCTAACAATTCTACAAGCAAATGAGTGCTTTAAAAAAAAAAGTTTTAAAACAAAGACTGTAGAAAACCATATATCTGTGGCAGGATACAGTTTTCTAGCTCATTCAGAGTTTCTGTTAGATATAACATGGCATCCAGGGGCTCAAGCATTCTCATATTTAGTGTGATATTAGTGTGCCGCCTCATAGTATCTAAATATTTTCTCCCCATCTTTTATTTTATTCTTCTTAGCACTGCTCCTTTCCAAGTCAGTCCAGGGACCTTAGAACTTGTTTTGATCTGTGGTGAAATTCCTAGTGGAGGGGCTAAAAAGCTGGACCACAGTTGAGACCCAGGAATCAGCCTGCCTAGTCCCAGTTTGTCTGCCACTGGCCTGCTCTGAGAGCTGTCTTTTAATATGGGTGTACTCGGTGGTGGGTTTTAGTTTGGGTTTCCCCGGAAGCCACCCTGAGACAAGGACTTAAGTTCATGAAGTTTATTTGGGAGGCCATCCCAAGGAGCACTTGGGGGAAAGGAAGACAGGGCAGGGAAGTCAGCCAGTAGAGTGGTTAAAAGCGAGTTACTTCTGTGGGTTACTGCAGCTTAATCCAGCTGGGACCTCTGGGAATCATATAAAATTAGAGCCTGGGGCAAGAGAGCTGTCAGTCATTGGTTGAGGGCTGTTCCCAGGGAGGTGTTAGTTCCCAGGCACTTTCCTCTTTCTCAGTTTAGGCTGCCAGCGAGGGTGCAGGCTCTGGTAGCCTGAGAAAGCCTGCAGGCAAAGTGATGCAGAGGCCAGCTGTGGGCAGTTGAGTCCACAAACATGGAAAGGGTGAGGGCAGATGGAATGTGGGTGGGTCCCCAATGGTGTCTGCTGCAAGCATCTCCCTGTAACTTAATGTCCACTCCATCCACGTGTCACACGTACTGTTCTGTGCCATTTTAAGGGGAGCTACCAATTCCTGATCAGCCTACTGATTAGAAAACAGCCAAGTTTAATATACGGTCTTGAATCAACATGAGTTACAGCTGAAGACAGAAGTGAATATGATGGCAAGAGAAGACCCATTAACAAACAAGGGATTTAGAATTCTGTTTATAGTTATTTTATGGATGATTTGTTTTTGGCTTTCTACAACCTCCATCTCCCAAGTTCAAGCGATCCTTCTGCTGTAGCCTCCTGATTACAGGTGCTGGGATTAAAGGTGCGTGCCACCACACCTGGCTAATTTTTGTATTTTTAGTAGAGACGAGTTCACCATGTTGGCCAGGATGGTCTTGAACTCCTGACTTCATGTGATCTGCCAGCCCTAGCCTCCCAAAGTGCTGGGATTACAGGAGTGAGCCACTGCGCCCAACCAGGTTTGTTATCTTAATCATTACCTTGACGTCAAAAACGTGTGTAAAAACTGACTGAATACTGTGCCTGCTATAGGGGTGGAAACAAAGTGATGAGGAACACTGTTTTATGCCCCAGCCCACAGTGTATCATCTCCTCCTTTCTCAGAACACTTATCAAGGGCCTAGTAATAGGTGCAAGTTTCCTCCGCCCCCAACTTTCCAGAGACTTACCCAGCTGGGTTCAGAACCACGGACAGTGACACAGGAGGCAGTACACCCCTGTGCCCAACAATTCTGGACATGCTAATCTTGTGACAGATTCCTCTTTTGCTCTTGGGAATCCCCAACCCCCTTGACCATGTTTGTTGAATGGTCAGGAAAATGTTCGTTATCTCTTCCAAACTCAAGGAGTGTGACTTTCAGGAGTAGTGGCTGTGAACCCCCGTCCAGCCTAGCTGCTAATGGCCAGTGGAGAAACTTGGCACTCTGAGAACTTGAAGCTTTGCATCCTCACTGCTAGTGGCATCTGGTTTTTAAGGGGAGCTTATAAATAAGTCTAGGAAGAAAGGGATAGAACTGACTGGTGGCTTCACCAAACCAATTCAGACACTGTTAGGCTTAAATTGTGCCTTCCATATGACCAGAGGACTTGGGGCCCAGTGATGCTGACAGATGAAAGCAAGATAGTGTTGTGAATGATGGGGAATCAGCAAGCTCTGGGTTAGGGTGTATGTATATTATATGTAGTGCCTTTATGACATGATATCATTTGTATGTTAATAAATGAATTTTTATCTGAAACAGAGCCAAAATTGCCATCCTGGAGGCTTATCCTTGTGAGCATACAGAAACAGGTGAAAAGTTCTTCTCCCCCAGTTAAAGGGAACTTGAACCCCAAGGCAGCTAAATAGAATATTCTAAGAATGCCAAATGCTCAGAATTTCTTACAAATAGCAGCAGGGTAAATGTAGAATTTGTTCATGGGTGAATCAATAAAAGCCAGTTTGATGCCCTGTTGTTAGCTTATTTTGCTCAAAAGGGCTTTAGCAATCTTGCCTACTCCCATTTTTCAAAAATGAGAAAACAGAAGCACAGAAGTCAAACATAATTCGTGTAGTACTAGAATCCCACTTCCAATGACCTGTCCCACCTGCTGTGCACATTCTTAGCTTCCATGCTTCTATCTTGTGTAGTTGAAGGGAAACTGCAAAGAAAAAGAAGTGATGTACAAGTGATCTGGCTGGCCCTGGGAAGCTTAATCAGTATTAGGTTTATTTCAAGACAACCTGAACTTGAGATAGTGATAAGTAAGAAGGTCACATGGTGCTTTCCAAGGAAGACCAGAGTGGAAGGTTGAGTTTGGACAATGGTTCTCTCCTAACGTAGAGTGGTGTGGACAGCGTGCAGATAGTCACCAGTGTGTCCTCAGGGTTAGCTGTGATGCTCTGGCTGCCCTACAGGTGATCTTACACTCCTCCACATTGTGCCTTCCAAGAGTCTGGAGTCTTAGGAACTAGGTCATGATGTAAAAACCAATTAAATAGAAACGTGGTTAGCAAGCCAGGAAGGTCTGTGGTAATGAGCCAAATCATCTCCTAAGAAGAGAAACAGACCCTGAAGATGAGTCATAACAGGAGGTAAACAAAGATAAACTGCAGTGGCCCCCTGGGCTCTCCTTTTCAGCACAGATTGTTTTGTCCCTATCAGTGGAATGTTAATGACTCACGTCCATCCAGGAGGTACTGTTGCAACAACAAACACTGGCAGCCACTATCGGCCACTTGACATGTTTGCTGGCCCTTCTCATCTTCACTGGCTCTTTCTTATCCCCCAGCCTTAATGAAGACTTGCAGATACTTGCATTCCTAGCAAGGAAGGAAAAGTAGAGGTCTTTTTGAAGAGGAAAACCTATGTCTTTGTCCCCTTTCCTTGCCATCATGATATCTATGTATAAGGACAATTGTGCTCTGCAGAGTTGATAAGAAAAAAAAGCCTGTAATGCAAGCACTTTGGGAGGCTGAGGTGGGTGATCACTTGAGATCAGGAGTTCAAGACCAGACTGGTCAACATGGCAAAACCCTATCTCTACTAAAAATACAAAAATTAGTTGGGCCTGGTGGCATGCACCTATAATCCCAGCTACTCTGAAAGCTGAAGCATGAGAATTGCTTGAACCCAGGAGGCAGAGGTTTCAATGAGCTGAGATTGCACTACTGTACTCTAGCCTAGGAGACAGAGCAAGACTCCATCTCAAAAAAAAAAAAAAAAAAAAAAAAAAAAAGTAAAAGTAAAAGCACAAATGTTTCTTGAGCATTAAGATAGGGCAAGCATCATTCTTCAGCTTGGATTACTCCCTTTGTCCTCTCGAACCTGTTAAGTAGATCCTCTTACTATGCCCATTTTGCAGATAAGAAAACTGAGGTTCAGGGAGATTGACTTCTCAAAGTCATAGCTGGAAAGTGGCAGAGGCAGGATTTGGACCAAGGTAGCCTGTCTCCTCTCCTGCCTCCCTATAAAGATGACTTTATGAGAGTTAGACAGGAGCAACATAGAGCCCGCGGAGCTTTTAAGGTACTGTTTATTCCCCCCAAATAATTTTTCTTACTACTTAATTTTCATCAAACTTAAGGATTACTTTGGACTTGTAGTGGCAATCCAGGTGCACTACTGCTCAGAGATAGACTCAGAACATCATGGCTTTCCGGACTCAGAAACTTGAAACATAGTAACTCTGAGAAGACACGAGCAGAGGAGAATCTCAGTAATCCAGATTTGGAAATGACACCATGTATGGCCACATTGCAGCTCAAGGCCATGCTTAGGAAAAGGGGCCCTCCTCATGAATGTAGAGACAGTGCTTAGTACATGCCTGGCACACAGGAGGCATTTACTAAATAGTTGATCTTTTTAAGACTCGTATTTCTGCCTGAACAATTGGTCTTCAAATAAAGCAAGGCTGTTATTCGTGTAGCTACAATGGCAGCTAGGAAACGTGAGAGGCAGAGGCACATTTTCCACTGTGGGCCTCATTCTAGTTCTGCTCTTTGTTCCTGCCCTTCTTTTTCGGTGCACCTCTGCACTGCTTACCTCTGTTCCCTTGTGTTTTAGGTATTACTTTACATGACCTTATATCATCTTTGGAGATAGCTAAACATGCATAAATCTAAAAAGTAAAATAAACATCAGGGCTTCCTGCTTCTCAGCTTTGCAAACGTGAAAGTAAAACCATGTGTGTCGGAACCTGGCCCCTTGGCTTATTGTAATTCTGGGCGCAAATTGTGCTAAGATCAGGAGAGTCAGAAATCGAAATTATAGGTTTATTGATGACCACCGAAAAACCTAAGGAATCATGGCCAAAAAAACTTAAAATGTGTCTGCTAAAACTGGTGACTTCTCTTTGATGTTTTAGTGATGAAAACCCAAAGGCATTTTGTGTCATGGCAAAGGGTACTCTGGGGTGAGGATGAAGTGTTTTCTCTGTCAAGTCACCAGATGCCACTTAGATTAGAATTGTAGCCTCTTTTTTTTTTTTTTTTTTTTTTAAAAAAAAGAAAAAAAAAAAAAAAAAAGCATGCCTGAATTCCCCAAGGGAAGTCTGTATTCCATAGAAAACAAAACCCCCGCCAGCAGCTACTCTCACACGCACAGGGCTCCAACCTTGGAGTCCGAACCAGATGAGAATGTCAGGGTGGCTTTCCAAGTCAGACTAGCTTGCGAGGTTGCTGGTGTTGGCTGCTTCGAAGGCTGAACTGCAGGGAAACAAAGTGCCAGATCAAAGCAGAGTGACAGCCGTTCTCAAGACGACTCACTGGGACGGCCACGTGTCGATGGAGGAGCTGTGTCAGGGGAGCTCCCAAGAGTCCAGGCATGGCAGTCAGCACTTATTAAATGCCACTGTGAGCTGTGTTGTTTAGCATCAGCGTACTGGGTACTATAAAAGATTCAGGTCCGGCATCTCTGAGCCTAAATTTTCATATCTGTAACATGGGATCCATAATTGTTTGGGATAAAGCTTTGTCATCTAAATGTTGCCGTGTGAAAGATGCAGAATTGGTCCCTCCCTTGAAGGACTTCGGAACTAATTTTACGCATTTGTGCTAGGCACATGATGTGGTGTGTATGAGAGTTCACTGGAAAGGATCATAAAGGCGTGGCCCTACGCGAGACGGTGGTGATACTGCTATTCTCCTCATGGCTACTGGGGTCCCTGCAGGCTGAGTGTGTATCAGCAGAGCTGTGCAAGCCCCCTGTTCCCCAGTAGCTAGCCCACGGTGGCCCAAGTGTGGCATAGGGGGTCTTCCCTCCGCTTCCTGAGAGACAGTGTGGCATCGCAGGAGCACAGGCTTGGAGCCAGTCAGACATGAGTCTAAATTCCATCACTGAGCCCCTATTTCCATATCTCTAATATGAGTTACAAACCACTACTTAAGATAGACCCTCTAACATTACCATTGCCAGACCTGACCCCATTTTCTCTAAAATGTAGCCGTGTCCAATTTTCAGGATAGCCAGAGGCTATCTTCTCTGTCACCTCCAGACACCTCACGGGTTGTCTCTGCCACCAAATGTTCCCACCCAGCAAATCACTCCCGTCTTCCTTGGTGGAACTTGGAGCTGGCCACCTGTCCTGCCACCTGCTGCTAGATTTACCTGACTGTGGTGTCAGAAAGAAATTGCCAAGAAGGAAGCATACAGTTGAAAAGGGTCCTTTCCTGGACAGCCAGACAGGAGAGACACCTCAGTACCTGGACGTGTCCCTCCCTTGGGGCCTGGATGGCCTTCCCACTAATTCTCCCCAACACCTACACCTATGCCCTCTTTCAATTTTCCTTCTTTTTTTTTTTTTTGTTTTTTTGGTTTTTTTTTGAGACAGAGTCTCTCTCTATCACCCAGGCTGTAGTGCAGTGGCACGATCTCTGCTCACTGCAACTTCTCAGGTTCAAGCGATTCATGCCTCAGCCTCCCAAGTAGCTGGGATTACAGGTGCCCGCCACCACACTGAGCTGACTTTTGTATTTTTAGTGGAGATAGGTTTTGCCTTGTTGGCCGGGCTGGTCTTGATCTCCTGACCTCAAGTGATCCACCCACCTCGGCCTCCCAAACTGCTGGGATTACAGGCGTGAGCCACTGCTCCTGGGCTCTTTCAGTTTTCTTAAATGGACAAACCTCATCCCCTGGTTGAAGAAAACTGCACATCCTCCAAGGAAGTAAGTCTCATTTCCTTCTTCCTCCTCCTGTCGCGGAGGTGCTCTGATGTCTCCTGCCCAGGTTTCTCAGGCTGTGGATGTAGGACCGGTTCTGGGTGGGACGGAAGAGGAAAGGGGTGCTGGTGTTCCCACCTCTTCACCCTACCAATGAGAGCTGTGGGCCTGCTCTTTGTCTTACCAAGGAGTTTGTTCCCTAAACACATCTCTCAGTAATACTCCTTTACTCATCAACAGCCAGCCAGCTCTGTCTAGCAGATGGTGTGCTCTTGCTGAGAGCAGGACCCTGAGAAAGTCCCTGAGAGTGGAGCCGCCCACTATGGGATCCTTCCTGCCCTGGGCCTGCCAGCACCACAGGAAGGCGCTCAGCACTTGATGCCCCTCTGCCTGTCATACAGGGAATGGCACGGGACCAGTACGTTCTTTAATTCTGTTCCTCTAATGCATGAGTTGAGGGCGGTGGGGTTTCTAACTCCCGCTGAAATGAGAAAGGTTCCCTTGTCCCCCTTGCAGAGCAAGCAGAAGGCAATATGGCTCACTTCAGCTCACTGCTTCAGTGCCCCCCGCTCACATCTCTAGGGGAGCATACAGATGGGCAGGTTGTGGAGCTCCGACCCCATAGAAGTGTCTGGGGTGAATGTTTACAGCTCCCAAAGCCCCAGTGGGCATGTGCTATCGGGTGCTCTTCTAGCTGTGCCATCTATAGGCGGTTTGTGTTAACCAGCTCAATTAGACCCTCTGCTTTGTCACAAGGACAGAGGGCTTTCTGTATCCAGGGTTCTTGCCTTGGTGTACTGGGAGAATCGGATCACACCTGGGCTTGGAGAACGAGTGCAAGGTTTTACTGAGTAGAGATAACTCTCAGCAGATGGGGGAAGCCAGAAGGGGATAGAGAGGGAAGGTTTTCTCCTGGAATTGGGTCACTCAGTAGCCTGGGCTCTCCACCAACTGCCCTGGTCAAACTGCCTCCTTCCTCCGGTGGATGGCCTGCTGGCATCTGCTGGTGTGCTCTGCCTCCAGTTGCTCCCCTCAGTGTCTTCTCAATGTCCAGCCATTCGTGTGTCTGCCTGCTAGGGTCTCAGGAGTTTTTATAGGCACAAGATGGGGGTGTGACTGGTCAGGGTGGTCTTGGAAAATGTGACATTTGGGCAGGAAACAAAAATGCCTGTCCTCACCAAGGTCCCTGGGCACAGGCACAGGGGTGGAGCCCTAGCCAGTGACCACACCCTTTTCTATCCAGTACTTCCCTTCCCCCTCCTCCCTATCATTTAAAGGGACCACACCCATCTCTTCCCAGCACTTCCCTTCCCGCCTTCCATATCACACTGCTACTGTAGCTCTTATGATTGCTAGAAAAAACCTATGTGGACTACCTCAGGTGAAAATGAAGATTTATTACACGGCTACAGAGGAACTATTAAGTCCAAAAACGAAAAATAAAGGCTACATGAGCCTCATGTGAGCAAGAATTGGAAATCAAAGGCTAGGGTCATTTTCTCTGTCTTATGAAATGCCTGTTCTGTCTCTTGACGTATTCTCTGAGTCAGTTCCATTTTGCCTCTTTTTGATCATTTTCCTGTGCTTTTCAACTTACGTGGGTTCCCTCAAATGGCTACATCAGCTGTAGAGTCAGTAGAGCTGTGCTCACAACAGCCAACTGATGACATCGATCACTTATGAAGAGAGGTTGGTTAATGGTTACAAATATGCAGTCAAAAGAAATAAGATCTAATGTTTGACAGTACAGCAGGGTGACTATAATTAGCCATAATTAATTGTGCATTTGAAAGCAGCTAGAACAGAATGATTTGAATGTTCCTTGTGGAAAGATAAATGTTTAAGGTGATGGATATCTCAGTTACCCAGATAAAATCTTTTTTTTTTTTCAAGGAGAATTGCTTTTATTAAATATCTTAATTTTTGGCAGAAGCTTTTTTTTTTTTTTTTTTTTGATGTGATGGGTTTAGTGCCACATTACATTTCACATGTAATTAATCTTTACACATAATATGAATGTATGAAAACATGTACATCTGCTGTATATTCATAAAATAACTTTCAAGCTTCCTAAGCAAATTTGATTGGCTCAGCCCAACTGTAAATGGATCTCTTCAAGGCTGGTGTTCACTGATGATGGAGCAAGAGGTTATAAAGTGTGATGTGGGCAAGGGCCCTTCAGGGACTCTGAAAATGTCAGTTTCTCTAGAACTGGAACATATTTATCATTCTATTCAATGCCATCAATGATAAGTGTTATCTTGTGTATCTTTATATCTCCGAAGTTGAAATGTGTATTTATTGTCTGTAGCTAGGCGCAGTTAGGGTATAGTTGCCAGTGCTTGCTAGTACACAAACAGCAAACATAGCATCATCAAAACTTGAAGTCAGGGTTTGAGCTGCTGGACGGAAGATCCTGAAGACACAGGACTCTTGCAATCCCTGAAAGCCAGAAGGTAGTGGGGGAGTGCTGAATCCCATGTCTTCAGCGTTCTCAGGGCTGCCATCAGACTTAGGCTCTAGGTCCTTCCAGAGCCAGCTGAAGGGTCTAGTACTAATGACTAGTGGCTCTTTATGGATTCCTTCTTAAAACGCTGCACCACCGATGCTCCCGATGTTATAAAGGACAGTGTTTTGTGATAAAGCACACAAGCTGATGATAGTTAAAAGAGATTCAGGAGAATCAGACTCCATAGGCAAAGACATTTTAAGACCATCTTAACCAATCTATTTTTATGCATACATGTAATATACAATAACCAGAAAAAGCTGTATTTTAGTCAATATGGAAGAATTTTAGTTGTAATGAAGCAATGTATGAAAGTTTAATTGGCAACTTAAAATTATTTGTATTATAAAAACTAATGGTACATGTTACAATTAATGTCTCACAATTAATGAGCTGCGGTAACATCAACAGTAGAGGTGGCAGAGTTCTGAATGGCCAATATCATATAAATCCTAATAAACATAGCACCCTACTCCCTCTGTCAAAACTCATGTGCACGATAAAATACAGCTAATGGCCCCAGCATTCTCTGCCATTCACATGGCAGCAAGAATTGATGGGCTTGCAGGAAAAATAGATACCCAGCTAGATTTGTCTCTCACAATCAAAGGAGAGGACATTTCCTTTGCAGCTGGCCTCCCCCATGTTGGAGGTATTTGGATCTGTCATGATGATGGCTCCTATTTCACAATGTGAGCCCCCAGCACCAGTGCAGCTTGGTGTTTGGGTTCATTGATGATTTTTGGCTGGCTTCTTGCCTCTGTCAGCCTGGTATCCTTATACAACAGAATGCACAGTCACTCTTCTTCCTGGCCTTCCTCTTAGACCATCCCACTTACATCACTTTGAAAACAGGTTGGCTTGCTTAAATAATAACTCCTTTTCTCACCCAGCTCATTGATAATGACATTTAGTAAATCAGCCCAGTCTAAAAATACTTTTTGAAGGGAAGAAGCCATCTGTATTTCAAGGTCAGCGCGGTGCACACGCAAAATAGTTGTCTTCCAATTCCCTCCTGTATGAATATGGCTTGTTTCCACTGGGCACTGAAGTTCGTCTTTTATGTGGTGTGCTACTGTCAACTGAAGACGTGTGCTAGATTCAAAATATGTCCAAAATTTGTGTTTCATTGTGTGCCCGTGAGGATTTCTAGTTAAGGACCAAGTTTCTTGTTTTTCCTTTTTTGTCCCTTTGTATTACATTCAAAATAGTAATGTGAGCATTTTCTTAGTATTTATCATGCATCTATGAATGCACGACAATACAAATGAAATTGTGATTTACAGGGTTTTGCTTTGTTAAGTGACAGTATTGTTAAAATTCTTGATCGTACTAGATTGCTATCTCCATTGCAGCCACTGTGCATATATATATTTGTATATATATGATTTTTATTCATATCTGCATTTTCACATAGACCTTTTTTTAGCTTTTAACTTTGTTAGGCAATGCCCAGGAAGTAACCACCAATGTTGATAAATATGGAAATAATATGGCAGCCACTCACTTCTGTGGCCACTTTCTCAGTCTGTTGAGGACATTAGAGTTTGAGGACCACAGAAGCACTGATTCCAGATTTGGGTGTTGAAAACAACTGTAGCCTCAAAGCTTATTTCTGCTTGTTCTCAGATCTAGCATGAGTAGGCAAAACTGTTGTCTTTCAGGAGACAAGGTAAATGAGAGCAGGGATCATACAGTGTAACCCAGCAACCACCTGCTCATCTCTGGGCTGCATGCTGTTAAAAACGGCATTCACTTATTGGCCCTGAATTAAAGTTACATGACCTTGCTGTTCATTGTTTATATTAAGAGCCTTGGGTGTGGTGGCATATGCCTATAGTCCCAGCTACTCGAGAGGCTGAGGTAAGAGGATTGCATGATCCCAGGACGTCAAGGCTGCAGTGAGCCATGATGGCCCTACTGCACTTCAGCCTTAGGAAACAGAGTGAGATCCTGTCTCAAAAAATATATATATATGTATAGCTCTGTGTGTGCACTGTGCTAAATCATTTTACATAAATTATCTCTTCATGTGTTTACAAGAACACTATGAGACAAGTTTCTTTCCTTTTTTTTTTTTT
>NW_016107370.1:2566972-2583185 GCF_001604975.1 Cebus imitator | reverse complement strand
TAGAGTGTAGTCATGCAATCTCAGCTCACTGCAACTGCTGCCTCCTGGGCTCAAGTGATCCTCCTGCCTCAGCTTCCCGAGTAGCTGGGACTACAGGTATGTGCCACCATGTCCCGCTAACATTTTGTGGTTTAGTAGAGACAGGATTTCACCTTTTTGAACAGGCTGGTCTCAAACTCCTGACCTCAAGTGATCCACCCGCCTCAGCCTCCCAAAGTGCTGGGATTACAGGCATGAGCCACCACGCCCAGTGAGGCAAGTTTCAAATTGCCATTTAGCAGGTAACAAAACTGGAATTCTAATTCTGGCCTGACTCCAAAGCCAAAGCTCTTAGACACTGTACTATATTGTCTTTGCCCCAGAGAAATACTAATTAACCTAAAACACACTGCTTGCAAATTAATCTTGAAAACAAAGATACAGGAAAAGATATAAAGGTTTATGATCAGGTATATATTTACTGTTAATTACAAAGGAAATGGTGACTGCATATGTTGTTGGAAGGTAAGATTTTTAACAAATGCCTTCAGTTAATTTGGATTCATGGTGGACCCTGGTATCTGAAACTTAGGAAACTGTTCTCATCATGTGACAAAGGGACTGGCATAAGCACAGCATGGGGATGGGACAACAAAGGAAACAGCCACATCACAGTTCTCACGGACACTTTATAGAAGTGGGTCAGACAAGTAGAAAGTTAGAAGCTGAAGACTCTCAGAAGCCAGAGGATGGTGGATCTGACAAGGAAGAACATAAGGCAGAGGAATCATTGAACAGTGTCACCCTGGGTATGCCATGAGGAAGGTCATATTGCCTTGGCTATGGCAAAGTTGGGAGAGCTGGGAACCTGCAGCAAGACCACCAGCTCAGAGATTATTTGCCATTATCCAGGCAGGGATGGGATGTGACCTTGATGCAGGTAGTGGCAGTTGTGGAAATGGAGAGACACAGGTGAGAGGAAGCATGTTAAAGCCAACAGGGCTTGATCTTTGGGTAGAGTGAATGAATCTAAGGGCTGAATCCTGGATGGTTTAGGGGAATGAGATGAGCAATTGCAAAGAGGGTGTTGGGTTTGGAAAGAAGATGTGGTTGATTTTCAGATGCTTTGACTTTGAACATGTGAGGCGTCTTGGTGAAGATTTCCAGGGGTCATTGGAAAATGGGACTTGGGCTGGAGTAAGAGGTTAGACTGAAATGGATGTGGGAATTGGCACTTACAGTAAATGCCACCATGAAGGCTGAGCATGGAGGCAGAAGGAAAGAGTGGAGGGGCCGAAGAAAGAGGCTTAAGATTGGAGGAAAAGAGGACCCAGGACAAGACAGAGACTGGGTCTTCAACATCTTCTATTTCTGGGGACGCTAATAGTCACTTTATGGGAAGCAAAAACTTAGGTTGATACATTCTAGTTTGATTGTCCCAGAGGTGATAGTTGTAAATTTAATCTTTTGTTTGCTCCCTGCAGATATACACGCTTTCCACTCTTCTACCTCTTCCTCTCTGCGCCAGGAGACTGGTCTGAGTGCACCTTATCAGTAGGGCTCCCCTGCCCCCAACTTCCTGTTGGGTGTAGCCAGTTGGGGACTCATAGGTGGAGATGGGAAAGAGAAAGAGATTGAGGTCAGGACACAGGTATCCTGAGATACCTGAGCTCCATTTTTGCAAGGTTGGCGCAGATGGGCTCCATCATTTGGCTAAAGATCTCTGCTCAACTGAAAGTGGTCTTCTTAGAACAGCGTTTTCTTCTGCTGGGTTGCTTACCTCTCCCTGCCTTCATTCCTTTAGCAAGTGAAGTGGTATCTTAGTTTCCTTGGGCTTCTATAACAAATGGCCACAAACTGAGTGACTTAAAATAACAAAATCCTGCTCTCTCTTACAGGTCAGGAGACCACAAGTCTGAAACCCAGGTGTTCTTGGGGTTGGTTCCTTCTGGAGGCTCCCGAGGGAGAGACTGGCCCATGTCCCTCTCCTACCTCCCATGGTTATGATAGTCCTTGGCATTTCTTTGCTTGCAGAGTGTCACACCAATCTCTGCCTCCATCTTTATGTGACCGCCTTCTCCTTGTCTCTGTGTCCTTCCTTTATCTCTCACAAAGACACTGTTGATGGATTTAGGGTCCATCCTAATCCAATACGATCTCATCTCAGTCCTTATTTATATCTGCAAAGACCCTCTTCCCAAATAAGACCACGTTCTGAGGTTCCTGTGTAGATGTGAATGGGAGACACTGTTCAACCCACTGAGCTCCGCTATGGTCGGCCCCGAGTCCCTGCACCTGCCCCCATGATTCCCTATGCCGTGCCCACATATTTGTACTTCAGTCCCTTTTTAAACAACCCTTCATTAAATTACCCTAATTTTAGTGTGCCTTCTATTTCTGATTAAGATTCTGACCGGTGAACATCCCTTTAGTAGGTTTCTTACCTCCCGTACAAATCTGTATAAGAATGAACTTAACAAATCCCTCTTTGGGCTTAGCTGCCAGGAAAATTAGCCCTATATGTAGAGTTTAACTGTGGAAGCTCTTTAGCCTAAATTTCTGCCATATTTATCTTTTATACTGAATGGCTCTTTTGTTCCAATTTTAACATGTCTTTATAAATCATTTTAGAAGATATGAAATTGTGTAACATAGTAAGAAGAAGGCTGGCTCTCCAAGTCTCCCTTTCTCTTGCCAAATTGCTTGGAGTTTAAAGCTCATCCTCAGAGGAATCAAATTTTAGCGTCTGTTTTTTACATGCTGGGGGATGTGCAGTGGCTAATCTGAATTTGTACGAGTTGATTATGACAGAAAGGAAGGTTTAAGTGGTTTCCCCTGTGTGTAATTCTGTGTATACAGTTGCAATCACACAACTTCATCATGATGAACATTTCACAGCTTAGTTAACAAACCTGTGGCATCAGGCTCCAGAAGGGCGACTCTAGTCCTGCTGGGCTAGCTCTTGGTTTCATGTTTAGTTTGAGGATGCCATCATGTGGTCCTTTGGCAAAGGAAGAGGAACACAATAATCATTGTTTTCAACTCTAAATGGTTTGAACGTGGCCCAAAGTTCTATACTTTTCCACTCCTCCTTCCACCCTGCTGGGGACCTATCAAATATTATCGAGATATTTGTCATTTTTCATAAAATTTTAGAACTGGAAGGAAGCTTAGAGGCCATGAAATGCAACTAGTCTAACTCCCTCACTTGCAAGGAGGAAGCAAGGGTACAGCAAAGTGAATCCATCACCCAGTGCCCCATGATGCATTTGCGTCATGGCAGGGGGATGAACCGGGTTTGGGGTTGGTTTTTTTTTTTTTTTGCCTCCCACGGCAGTGTCCTCTCTGCTGTGATTTGCTACCTTTGGACTTCACGAGTCCAGATAACACAGAGAACATGTGCCAAAGAAGTTCAGGGGGAGAGGAGGTCACTAACTGCTTGGCTTAGAGAGCCAGAGAAGTGATCAAAGAGGAGGAGGAAATCAAGATAAAATCTGAAGAGTGGGCAGAATTTAGATAAGTTTCATGTCACATGGAGGAGAAAAAGAGGACATCGCAGATTCCAGCAGGTTAACATGAGAGCATTTGCCCCTGAACCTGCCTGCAAAATGTACTGTTTAGGACTTCTAAGGCACATCCACTTTAATTCATTGGTCACTCATTTATAGATGCGTCACTCTGATCTCTGCCCCCATCTTCATGTGTCAGCCTTTTCTGTGTCCTTTTCTGCCTCTCACAAAGACACGGTCAGTAGATTAAGTGTCTATCCTAAATCCAGGATGACTATAATTAAAGGCACAAGGTCTTAATGTAAACAAGTGAAGACACTTGTGGTCAACCAGAATTTCAGTTACTCAAGAAAATTGCATCTGGGCTAAAAAAGAAAAAGGAAGACATTCTAGGATCAGATACTGCTAACAGTAGTGGTAAATCTTTATTGAGGAAAATACTTTTGGGTGAAATAAATCTAGAGTACAATGTCAAGAAAATGTGTATGGCTGGAGTGTAATTTTTAAAATTCATTTCTTGGGGATTATTAGGAACATACATAGAAGATATAAAACTACAGCATGGGAATTGTGAAGATGAGATGACGTACATTGAGACCCCATGTGTATATATAGTTGTCAAAAACTCGATGATGATGGATCGTTTTTTCTTCAGTTTTGAGATTCCGTTCACTCAGGCAGTGAGTGAGTTGGCAGTTAACACATTGAGCACCACTTTCATCCCGATCCTGGGGAAATGACAAAGATGAACACAGCAAGGCTTCTGCCTTCTAGGAGTTCACAGCCTGGTCAGAAAAACAAACACATAAGCAAACGGGCTAAAGGCGGAGACAGAGATGTCTTACAAAGGGGATCTTCTGAGCTGCACCTATAGGTGGAACGTAATGTGTAAAGATGAGGGCCTGTCCAGGAACACGGAGACATTTAGTGTGACTGGATCATGATGAGAAAATAGAGAAAGTCCTGAGGAAGTGAAGCAGGGCAATTATATTTGCGAAAGAATTTGAGCTTGACTTGGAGGTGATGGGAGCCAATAAATTATATTAATAGGATAGTAAAACACACATGTATTTTAAGTATCTGCACTTGATAGAATAGGAAACAAGACTGAAGACAGAAAAGTGAATTAGGAAGCCATGGCAATGGTGAGGATGGGCTACTGAGAGGTCTGAATGAAGGTAGGTGGTAGCAGGGATAGAGGAGACAGGCAGACTCTGGAAACATTTTCAAGGGTCAGTCCCGTCAGTCCTGGGACTGAAGAGGCTGTAAACATAGCATAATTAGAAACCCAGGCTTGGAGCAAGGCAGATCTGGCCTCCAGTTTCAACCCTGTTACTCACTGGTTGCGTGAGTGGACAATGTTGCCCAACGCCTCTAAACCTCAGCTTCCTGGTCTGTGAAGTAAAATAAGGCCTCTGATACCACAGTTCAGAGCACTCAGCAGGATGATGGGGCCCACAGCATGCGCTGCATGAGTGGTAGCTGCCGTTATACCCAGGAATCTTGACTTCCAGCGGAACTGTCCCCACCTTCCTCATTCCCTGCTTAAGACACTTAATGGCGAGGGAATGGGGACTTGATTTCCATAGGGAGAGTTTTCATTGCTCACTGCCTGGCCTCCAGCTGTCCGCGTGTCACAGTGAGCTGTGTCACATCTGTATCACAGGCCTGTCCTTTGAGGGAACAGGCACAGGCTCACCCCCACGAAAACAAAAAACTGTTGAGCACATTTGTCTGACAGCACGCCAGGAGGCCTGTCTTTGTATGGGAGAGACAGCCTTTCCTCTGCCCACGATCGCAGATTGCTGCTTGTTGGTCGCTGTTCGTTTGTTAGGGGATTTATTATGTGTTGGTGATCTAGAACGTCTGCATCCTTTGACAGGAGAGACTGTGCAAAACTGGAGGAGTTGCAGCAGGTCTCCCTCCTTTGCCAGTGAGTGGGGACTGTTTGATTTTAGTGGCCTAGCAATAGAATCACTGCCAGCCGGCAAGCACGGTGCTCATACAGCTCCACTCCGGCACGGCTTGCCTTTCTGCAGTGGAATTTATGGCTTTGAATCTGATGTGCATTTTTTTTTTTTTTTTTGGAGTGGGGGGAGGAAATTAGATCCACAAAGCCAAGATATATTAGCTTGAGAATTCTAAGGGCTTGGAGTTGGGCTGAAGTTCACCAGGCAAGTATTTAATGCTGCCCTCTGGCTCACCTTTGTTTAGATAAATAATTGAAAGTATGCCATGTACCAGGCTTGGGACTCAGTCGCACAAAGGACTCTGGCTGACGGCTCCTTAATTGAAAGCAGGAGATACCCGACACCATAGCCTGCTCCTCCCTTGGGATGTTAAGGGTAGTGGGGGTGGATTATTTTCTTTGGCACTCGTGTTCTTGGGTTACCCAAATCAGAGGATGACACAGATATGACTCTTACCTCACACACAAAAAAGCAAAACCCGTGCATGTCCCACCAGGGATTGTCAGGTTTCAAGGCGAGGGTGCAGTTGCTTGGCACAGGTTTAATGAGCCCTGAGCTTGTGCAGGCCTGGGCTGGGTGTTCAGCACTGCCCACAGCTGGGCCTTGCCCTCGGGCAGCTCAGCAAGGTGGGAGAAAAGGGCATGCTCACGCCCCAAGGTGACACAGCCAATGTTCTCAGTCTTGACTGCCTTTAAAAATGCTGACTTCTAGGTCAGGTGTGTTGGCTCGTGCCTGTAATCCCAGCATTTAGGGGAAGGATCACCTGAGTTCAGGAGTTTAAGACCACCCTGTGCAACATATGGAGACCCTGTTTATACTAAAAATACAAAAATTCGCCAGACGTGGTGGTGCACGTTTGTCACAGCTACTCAGAAGGCTAAGGTGGGGGCATCACTTGAGCCCAGAAGGTCAAGGCTGCAGTGAGCTATGATTACACCACTGCCCTCCAGCCTGAGTGACAAGGTGAGACCCTGTCTGAAAATGAATGAATGAATGCTCCAGAGATTCGGATGTAACTGTTCTTTGGATGGCCTAAGCATAAGTACTTATCATTAAATAAGCATTTCTGTAGTGGATTCTAGCATGCAGCCAGGATTGAGAACCACTAATGTTTAGTTTGCCTATACTGTCCTGAAACTAGCAGAGGTAGTGGGGTTGTAGGTGTTCAGAGGAAGTGGAAATCTCTTCTTGGTGGCTAGGGATTCAGGAAAGGTTTCCAGGAAGAGGAGAAAGCAGGTTAGATGTGTTTGTTGTCCAGCTGGAGAGGAGTGTCCACACTTTGTTCAACAGATAAAGACTTGGAGACTTTCCCTTCCTTACAGCTTGTCAGGTTTTTAGTGACTCCACTGTCGTTTTCAGCCTGCCCACTCACTTAGTTTTGTTAACTGCCCCACAGTCCTGATCTACATCTTAGGAAGGAGGGACTGGCTTTCTCAGCTTTTCTTTCCCAGTTTGGAAACCACAAGCCTGGTGCTTCCCTTCTAAAGCCATGGGGGTAAAGGGAGATGTGCTGTCCCTAGGGAGAGGGGAGCAGCCCCAGCACAGGGTCCCCAAAAGCACCTTTGACTTGAAGTCCCAGCCGGTTGCCTTGACACTTCTGGCTCAGAGTGGGATATCGGGGATTCTTCACTTTATTACAGTGCCTGAAATTCCATCAAAATGTTGCTCCTCTTAATTGAAAGTCATACTTTTTATAGTCAGTGTGCTAAAATAATGGTATCTTCTTATGGTGTCCATTTCTTCTACAGACTCTTGCTTGACTGTTCCCTAGAATTAAATGAAGGAATCCTTTATCACTGGACTTTCTGGTTGTGCTTAGGATATGTGAGTAAACAACACTGAAACCACTATGCAAGTTTTCAAGGTTACATCTATCACTTAATCACATGGCACCCTTTGCTCTTTATCTTAAATGTCATAGTTGGGATCAGGAAGAAAAGCTGCTCTCTCCATATTCAGAGAGCCACTTGGCCTTAGGGTTTATCAGGAGACCAGACTGAAAAACGTTTCAAAGATCTGAGAGAGATGGGTCAGTTAATAATATAACTGGAAGGAATGTTCAACCGCATGAAATCAAAATACATCTGTTTATCAGTCTTATCACTTCTTTCTCATGGAAGCCACAAAAGGATTTCTCTCTTCTTGTTGGGCACAGACCTCAGAAAAAGCCAGACAGACAGAAAGGAAGGAGGATCTGAAAATGACTGATGCACTAATGTTGCCCACCACACTACAACTCCTGTAATTTAGAGCAAGCTCGTGTTTACAAAACATTTTCTTCCTCTTGTTTGCTTTGCTCTGCCTGCCTGGTACAGATGGTTTCTTGTTGCTTAAACTCAAGCTCCAACTCTTTAATTATCAGTAAATAATTAACTAATTCCATAAAACACATAGACGTTCAACTGTTAAGAATGCAAGTCTCAGTATGGTATGAACTGTATATACAGGGTGATAAAAACATTTACATTTGAACCATTTATGAAGGACTTCTGTCTGCAAAACAGAAATGTGAGCTTTTGATAAAACACACTCATGGAAACTGATTAAATCCCAAATCAAAAGCCCTTTGTACTATTATTATTTCTCAAAATTGGATCTTTCATATAGATTGCCAGTACAACTAGACAAAAAAAAGATCTTGGTTGCAAAGAACAGAAATGCCACATGGATCTCCATAATGAAGGAAGTGGTACTTGGGATACCTGGAGTTCGAACTTGAGCTGGCAGAAAATGAGGCAGTCCTAGGCATGATGCCTCCCGTCTCTCCCTCGTAGTGTCTCCTCCCAGGAGAATCACGAGGGCTGACGTCCTCTTCTCAGTCGGGGTGTCAGCTTACTCTGGTCTCTCCAGACCCTTTCTTAACGACCAGCCAGCCAGCATGATCCACAGGGTTCATGTTTGTTTAGAATCCTGGACAGCATTTGTGATTGGTCTGGCACATGGATTTGTCCTGGGAAAGGTGGCTAGTTTGGCTGGGAGATGCCCCTCTCTGTCTTTTTAACCTGGAGGGTCAGGAATGTTGCCTCATGGTACAAACTCTGACCATCCCAGCGACCCCATCAGGAGGACTGTGGGCTGGGTAGTTTTCATCAGGAAGAGGCTGTGGACCATAGGAAGTGACTGACACCTCTGGTTCAAGGGGTGCCAGGGCGGTTAGAGGTTCTAGTTAACAAAGCACTGGTGTCTGTCACCACATAACAAAAAGATTGAATAGTGCCATGGCCCTAGGCCAATATAACCAGCACCTCTGCATGCTTGTCTGTGGGCCTTCTCTCTATACTAAGTGACCTTATATATTCTGTGAAATCCAAATCACACTGCACAAATAAGCCTCCGACCCGGCCAAGCTGGCCCTGTTCTATTCTTTGGTAGTTTTTGATGAATTGAGTGCTTGTTGATGTCTTGGCTATTTTATTTTTAAAGGCCTTGATGTCGTTAGGTACTTATGTTCTGTGCTCAATATATTATTCAATATAATCTGTGTTCAGTGATACCATGAGTTCTTCTTACAACTCAGCATTTCCCCACAGCATCTATCAGTGAGTTGCCAAGGTCAGTGTTCAGTTACCACTTGTTGATTCTGTTTGGTCTTCAGGCATCCCTGTATATCACAGAGCTTCATCAGAACTATTAGAAACATTCATTTAATATATACCTAAACCCCTGTATTGAGAGAAGACAGAGATGATAATAGCTACTATTACTATCATTACTATTCTTTACTGGATATTTTCTATATAGTAGGTGCTATGCTAGGTACTTTACGTGTCTCATTTAATGTTCAAAATAACTCCACAAGGTACATACTGAGATACCATTTTGCAGAAGGAAAAACTGAGATGTAAGCTTACGTATAACTTACATCAATTCATCAAAATAACTAAATGGTGAAATCAAGCCCTAAAATCAGGTCTGCCTTTCTTGAAAACAGCTACCTGCAACCACCATACCCTGCGACTTCTCCACATTTTACACTTGTTGATGATTCTGATTCAGTCAGGCCTCTTGAACACAGAGGCCTATGTTACCACTCGGCAGGGATTCAAGATGAATGTCCCAGGTCGGTTGCTTCACCCAGACAAGGTGGCTGAGTTGCCACACAGCCACTGGACTCTGGGTCTTGGACAGCTCGCCTGGACTGCCTGAGTCTCCCAGTTCTTTGTCACAAATATCAGAGCGAATGCTATTTCCTCCAAATAAAGTTGAATGTTTTCAGTGCCATGAGGTAGAAGACAGAAAGGTGATGGATCTGTCACTATTTTGTACAAGAAACATGACTGAGGTGTCACCACATGTTTTGAGTCTGTCCTTTGCTCCTTTCAATCCCTGATTCCTTCTATACCCTGTAATACAGAAAAAGAAGCAGGAAGGAAGAATGAGAGACTAGAGAAGATAAAAAGAGAAAACCGTGACCCTCATTTTTATAAATAATATCTTAGATTCTTCCGAAGGAGAGAATTCTGGCCAATTTCAAGAAAAATTTATTGTGCATCTGTGAACTTTCAGACCCTGGACTAAGTGCTCAAGATAGGCAAGACTCAACCCCTGCCTTCTAGGGATTCATGGTCAATTAGAGGCGACAGATTGTGGGTGTACAATGGTAGGCACATGTATATCCTCCTGTAACCCATAAGATATTCTCTACAGAGCCACCCTTCTCACAGAAACTGTAACTATAATGTCTTCAGGGATCTGACTTTTGACTCCAAAGTACTACCTCTTACAATATACAAAAAGGAAAAAAATTACAATAAATGACAAATTTCTTAAAACTCAATATAGAGGCAGGGTAGTTTCTCTCTTCTAATAACACAATGCTTCCACTCTCAAGGAGTTTAAGTTGTTTTAAAAAAGTACACCCTACGCCAGGAACATGTCTTCTTGGGTCTTGGAAATCCTGGTTGAGTTTAGCCATGTGTTGACCAGCCTGAGATGCACTCCTTGAGAAACCACCATTTGCATAGATTTGTCCAGATGTCATTACCGCCAGAGAGCGGCAGGTACCTGGAAAGCCAGGGCAGCTGCAGTGCCCCCTTGTACTCCTTGGGCTGCCATAGAGAACGTACTGTGCGTGCCACATCTGAAGGTATACCAGAGGGTCGTCTTCCTTTCCCACATGTCTGCAAAACATTTTCAACTCACAGCCACTCACTTATACAAATGTGTGGAATGACCAAGACAAGTTTCTTAAAGTAATTCCGTCTAGCTCATGGTTTTTTTTCCCCTCCCTGAGGATGGAGGGTGTACTTTTTTTGACCTATACTTCTTTTTCTCTGAAAAATAGCCATTTATGGAACATTTCATACTTTTACATAGCAAATACGTAACCATGATTAACAGGGCTAATCACCATTTATGTAACTTGGATAATTGGTCTGGATAATTATTAAGAGCCAGAGAATTCTTGAGCAAGGGGAGACCTTAACAATCATGTCCAGGGCCTCTTTTTTTGTTTTGTTGTTGTTGTTGTTGTTGTTTTTCCAGAACAGGAAACAGAGGTTCAAAATAGGAAAGTGATTTGTTCCGGCCCAGACAGCCAGTTTATTGGCATCCTTGACATCACTTCCCTGACTAGCTCTTCCCTTTTTAACCCTCTAAACTTTGTTTACTGTGCCCGGTTCTGCCAGGTGGACATCTCCCCAGCCACGTCCTGGGCCCATGCCCTCCCTGGGTGCATTGTTTTTTAAGACAGGTCCTGCTCTGTTGCCCAGGCTGGAGTGCAGTGGCATGATCTCAGCCCACTGCAACCTCCGCCTTCCAGGTTCAAGCAATTCTCCTGCCTCAGCCCCACAAGTAGCTGGGACAACATGCCCAGCTAATTTTTATATTTTTAGTAGAGATGGGATTTCACCATGTTGGCCAGGCTGTGATCAAAATCCTGGGCTCAAGTGATCCACCTGTCTTGGCCTCCCAAAGTGCTGGGATTATAGGCATGAGCCACAGCACCCGACCCCTCCCTGGGTGCTTTTATCCACTGTTTGCTTCATCTGCTATGTCTTGTCACTGGAGCACTCCATGCCCTGACTTGCCCTGGAGCTGCCTATGACCTAACACATATTTAGCATCATGTTCAAACTGGATGAATACCTTCTAGTCATTCCAAAATCTGTGATGTAAAAATCTTCTGTAATCACCTCTCTTCTGATTTAATTTGGATTCACTCAAGGCAACCTTATCCCCCAGGCAGCTCCACAGAAATAAATACCTAGTTGTGGACTTCTATGATCTTCTTCTTCTCTATATCCAGTGTGTTAGGAAGACTTACAGATTTTAACCCCAACATTAAAAAAAAAAAAAAAATCCGTCCTCAGTTTTCAACTCCTCATCCTGTTTTAAGTGCTCTTATAACCTCTAGGCTGAAATATTTTAGTAGCTTTTTTAACCACTCTATCTGTAGTCTTTTCTTTCCAGCCTTTTATGTCCTACAGATTAAATTAGGCTCAGGTTTGGGAGAGACAGCCTAAAGGTTGTCTAAGGACCATCTGAACCAAGGATAGAGAAAAGTATTGCCCAGAGGAAAGCTGAGCTTCCACAACAGAGAAAGTTAATTTGGGCCACGATAGAGGTGCAGGGCTGGTAATGAGTGAGGATGGGTGCTCTTTATGTATGTCTTTCTGGGGCAGAGGCAACTCCAAGCTGTGTAATTCCCTGGCTCCTGAAATTGAGTTTATCCTCCATACTGAGAGAACACATTACAATTCTGTTACGAAGCTTGGATTTCTCTGCCGTATGTGTCCCTAGCTAGGTGTGTTAATCCATTTTGATGCTGCTTCCTGAGTCTGGGAAGAAAAAGAGGTTTAAAGGACTTACAGCTCCACATGGCTGGGGAGGCCTCACAATCATGGTAGAAGGCAAAGCGGATCAAGTCACATCTTACATGGATGGCAGCAGGCAAAGAGAGAGCTTGTGCAGGGAAACTCCCATTTTTTGTTTTTTATTTTTTTAATCATCAGATCTCATAGAATTTATTCACTATCATGAGAGCAGCATGGGAAAGACCTGCCCCCATGATTCATTACCTCCCACTGGGTCCCTCCCATGATGTGGGAATTATGGGAGATACAATTCGAGATGAGATTTGGGTGGGGACACAGTCAAACCATATCATGAGGCATATTTATTTCTCCTACGTTGCTTGTCTTTGAAGACCAAATGTAAATCTTGCTAATCCGTGTCTTCTGTAGCACGCAGTTCAGGGAAGAGGTGGGCTCTGAGCCCAGCAGCCTGGGCTCATGTCCTGGTGTAGCTACTAATTTTAACAAGTAAACTGCTCAGTGCTCCAGCGTCTCACCTGTTAAAAAAAAAAGAGAGAGAGAAAGAAAAAAAGTGCTTATCTTGGTATATAATAAAGCCTAATTTAAGTCATACTTAATATTTCCAGTTTTTAATGGATTTGAATAGAAATTTTTATGTGATACTGAGTCACTTTGAAGTTCAGAATTTAAAACAAACAGTTCCTCCTCTCATCCGTAAATGATTTAAAGGAGACATCCTACTTTTGGTGTTATATGAATTTCTCCCTCTACTGACTTAGGCCTGAATTAATGTCCATTGTATTTCATTGTCCCTGATTTTATGCATGTAAGGAATGGGATCTCTCACATAATGATTAATTAACCTCAAAGACTATCTCAGATCCATTCCCTCTGTGTCTTCTCAAAGTCATTGCAAGTGAAACTCTCCTTTAAGACTTTCCCATTTAATTCTCAAGTGACTGACCTGTGGACAAAACTTTGAATCAGCAAATTGTGTTTGCAGATTCCTGTACTGATCTCTCTCTCTCTCTCTCTGGAAATGCCACATTTACACAGTGAACTGCAGCAGGAGGGAGCTCACTGCCAGTTGAACTGCCCACAGTGTGCTGGAGAGAAAGATCACAGCCCTGTCGAAGCAGAGTCTCCTTCCACATTGGATAATTTACAGGAAAGATTCTAGACATTTACACTTCAAGGATCAGCATTCTATAAGGCTCAAAAGCTCCGTGCACAGTTGTTACTGGGTCAAAATAAAGGCCAGATCTTCTCTGGGCCTCTTTAGGGGGTACAGACTTTGCATTTCAGAGGCCTTTCTTCCATGGGTCCATTTCCTTCCATCATTTTGGCTTTGGGTGTATCAGGCTTCTGTAACTGAAACCAAAAACCAGCTTAAATAAGATGGAAATGTTTTTCTCTTAAGCACAACGGAGTGGTGTCAGGGACATGGGTTCATTGTGTATTGATACACATCGCTAAGGCATTGACCTCACATTGTCCAAGATGGCTCATCACCTCCAGTCACATTCCCACTGATGGGAAGGAGAAGGGAAAGGAGGGAGGGCATGTGTCCCTTTTGATTAAGGGTACTGCCTGGAAGTTGCACACACCTGTCACTCACATCCTGTTGGCCAGTCTAATCCATAAGACCATACCTGGTGGGATGAGAGGCTGGGAAATGCTACTTTAATTCCGGATCGTTATGTGCCCAGCTGTAATTTGGATTTCGGTTACCATAGGAAAAAGGGAAAGTAGATACAGGAAAATATCTCTATCATGCTAGTGACCTGAAAACGGAGCTGTTGTAGGTAATTTGAGGCTCCTACCAGAGGGGAAAAATAATAGAAGGCAATATTATAAAATATGCCTGTGTATTATTTGCCATAGACCTTTGGCTACACCAAGAATACTTTTCTGTTCCACCTTAGCAGTGGAATAGACATTGAGACTTTTTTTGAGACAGAGTCTCTCTCCGCCACCCAGGCTAGAATGCAATGACGCAATATTGGCGCACTGCAACATCTGCCTCCTGGGCTAAAGTGATTCTCTTGCCTCAGCCTCCTGAGTAGCTGGGACTACAGGCACACACCACCACACCCAACTAATTTTAGTGTTTCTGGTAGAGACGGGGTTTCACCATGTTGCCCAGGCTGGTCTTGAACTCCTGAGCTCTGGTGATCCATCTCCCTTGTCTTCACAAAATGCTGGGATTCCAATCATGAACCACCATGCCCAGCCATTTTTTTTCTATTACTTTCAAAATATAACACTTTCTCATTCTCAAAGTAATTATGTAATAATCATTAAAAACTTAGAAAATATAGGCAAGAAAAATGAAGGCAATTAAAATGCCCACATTTGCAGCTTAGAAGGGAGCCATGAACAGAAGAGTGAGGGTATAAATCTTACAAATGGATCCACCCTTTGAGGAAGGGAAAAAGGTAGGGGAGCAATGGCAGATTTACAGGGTGAGAGGGCGAGGTGGCAGGGGGGTAGTTCAGAAACTTTCCAGGATGCTTGGTAACCATGTGGACAATTTCTGTTATATTGTTTGGTTTATCATGTATAATGCAATGCTTGAAGATATGATTTGCTTGGTAAATGCCATTGTAGCATTATTAATGGTCATTCAGGTATTCCTAAAATACTCAGAGAGCTAAGGATAAAATCAAAATAAATAAATGCCCAGGTCTTTGGGTGTTGGATCCCACAATCGTTACTATTTACAGTGAACCATATTGCTGCAAAGGAGTAGTCTCTCATGCGCTGTCTCTGGACGATAACCCCCAGAGTAAGATTGACAACCATCAGTGCTTCCAAAAATTAGCCACCAGGGAAATAAATGAGAACGGAGATCTGTTGGCTTAAACATGTCTTACAAAGGAGAAAATTGTTCCATTAAAATCTTAAGTAAATCAATAGTAAACCAGTTATTTTAGTTGAAAAAAGTAAGAATAATGAATATCCTACTAAACAATATTATGGTTTCTTAAGGCAGTTTCTTAATGATTACCATATGCTGGTTCCAGGTGACTTGGTCAAAAGCTGTTTGCTTGAAACATAGTTGGTCACAGTAATGACTTTGTTGAAAATGTAGTTGCTGTTTTGGGTTGGCTGAGCGAATCTTGATTGGTGTAGGCATGCCTGTATGTAGTCATGCCAAACATGCACTCGTGAACATCGTTCCTTACCCACTTTCAAAACCAGCAGTTTCTGAAGCCATTGCCAAGCCTGGCATTAGAACTGTACCAGAAGGGCCAGGCACAGTGGCTCATGCCCGTAATCCCAGCACTTCAGGAGACTGAGATGGGCAGATCACGGGGTCAGAAGATGGAGACCATCCTGGCCATGGCGAAACCCTATCCCTACTAAAATACAAAAAAATAGCCAGGTGTGGTGGTGGGCACCTGTAATCCCAGCTACTCAGGATGCTAAGGCAGGAGAATTGCTTGAACCTGGAAGGTGAAAGTTGTAGTGAGCCGAGATCATGCCACTGTACTCCAGCCTGGGCAGCAGAGTGAGACTCTGTCTCAAAAAAATTGAAATGAAAATAAAAATCTGAAATATCTGATGCATGAATAAGCAGCCATTCAAGAAAAACCCCAAATAAATCATAGGAAAATTTACCTTTGTATTTCAGCAAGGGTGCAAATATTTGTCTGCTAATACATTTGCCCTTTTCGGTCACTTTTAGTCTTCCAATACTGTAGGAAGATTTTTTTTTTTTTTAATTTATGAAGGAAAGAAGTTTAATTGACTCACATTCCACATGGCTGTGGAGGCCTAAGGAAACTTAAAATCATAGCAGAAGGGAAAGCAGTTACTACTTTATTTTTTACCATTTATTTATTTTATTGCATTTTAGGTTTTGGGGTACATGTGAAGAGCATGCAAGATTGTTGCATAGGCACACACGTGGCAGTGTGATTTGCTGCCTTCCTCCCCATCACCTACATCTGGCATCTCTCCCCTTGCTATCTCTCCCCAACTCCCCACCCCCACC
>NW_016107370.1:2551291-2562960 GCF_001604975.1 Cebus imitator | reverse complement strand
CCACCTGTCGTCTTTATAGTTGCTGGCTTTCAGATTGGGTCTCTGAGTGGACATTCTGTTTGTTGATGATGAGGTTATTTCTGTTTCTTGGTTTTCCTTCTGACAGTCTAGCCCCTCTGCTGTAGGTCTGCTGAGGTCCACTGCAGGCCCTGCTTGCCTGGGGATCACCTGCAGCAGCCTCTGCGCTTTCACTGGGAGCTGCAATCCTGAGCTGTTCCTAAACGGCTATCTTGGATCCCCAGCCGGAAGATTTTTTTTAAAATTTTTTCTAGTGTCTAACATAATAATCAGCAGACATTCTGATGATACAATCTGTTATCCTAATTTTTCTGATTTGATTTCTTTCTTCTAAAAGCTCTCACACACACCTGGCTGATGGGGTATATTTTTGGCTGTACCTCTTTAATTGATTAGTTTTTTTACATGTGTGAAGAATACTCAGGGGCACCCAGGGGAAACTTCCACAGACTTTCCGGATTATAGGTTATCACCCTTTCTATGTAACAAAAGTATTAGTATTTGGAAAACCAAGCTACAACATATGAAGTGTATTAAGAATGATTGTCTCCACAGAATCCACATGAGCTTTCCCCGTCTTCACTTGTTTTTCTAAAGATAAAAACCATTCAGCAGTGATTGTAGTTGGATCTAGCAAGTGCTCATGCTTGCATAACAACATTTCACTTTGGCCGTCTCAACTTTGTTATATGTAAATAATGTTATAAGTAATTTTTGAAATGGTATAATATGTGCAACCACTGTTTATTTTGTTAATACTTCTCAATATTTCATTATTTAAATGTGATTTATGATTGATGGATGTTTGACATGCAAAATAACATATTCCCAGGAACTCTAGGGAAGACAGAGGGATGCACTGGAGTCTCACAACTCCTTCCCTTGAGCAGAGAGCTGGGGTCACTTATACAATTGAAAAACCCAAAGGGGAAATTAATTTTTAGCTAAGCAGGTATTTAAATGATGCATGCCCATCCTGAAACTCAGATCTTCTCCTGATGGAGTTCCGTAGCCTTTTGAAAGCATATTAAATTGCTTCATTATCATTCGATTTCATGAAAAGGCAAAAGACATGTTGCTTCTCACTCCACTGCGTGGACAGTCTGAAGCCCTTCAAATGCTCATAAAGATCACAGTGCCCAAGTTTAATGTCTTGGATGTGGAAAGAGAGATTGTAAGGGATCATATTGATATGCATGAACTTTAAAATGCTGTCAAACCACTCAGAGGTTATAGCTTAGATGCAGCATTGAAATAGAAACAGAAAAATAAAACCATATGTTGAAATGTGATGTTCGATTTGCGTATCAAAAAACACGTGGGTTTTTTTCCCCCTTGTATCCAATTTTCTTATGAATCACTGGAGTTTCAAATCATCTAGTACACTGTTCTTCCTCTATCTTTTTCTGTAGGACAGCCTCAAGTAATGGAGTAAATAATAACCGTAAAATTTTAATGAATACTGAAGCCAGTTTTCCTTCTGGTTGTTAGGAGCTTGGACTTTTTAAACCATGGAAAGCTAGACAGAGTTTAAGCTTCATGTAGTGTAAAGATAGACCCTGTACTTCTGGTACCTCATCATAAACTCATATCTTCAGGGGCTTCTCTTGATATGTAAAATTGTAATTTAGTTTAAGATGTTGGGAAATTATGTCTAATAAGAACATCTGGACATTGCCACACATCATTCATATTGGCAAATTGCATGGATAGATGATTTCCTTCTAATATAAAATGTCAAATTAATCTGTGTTGGGAATTCCAGTACAGGCAGGGGGGCCTTGGCTGTATCACTCAAGTCTGTTTTGATAGCATCCCAAATGCCACTGTTTTTATATTGAAAGCAAAGTTTATATGCTTTTGAAGCAAGATACTTATCACCACCAGACTGCATGTGAGAAATGTTGGAGAGGGATGAATTGGCATTGCTGTACCCAGTGACGCTTCAGAATTTCTGTCACCAAATTTGTCTTTTAACAATTGTATGGATTTTTCATAAATTTCATGTAAAACTAATAAATTATGGATTTCATAAAATTTTTATAATTTTGTTAAAGGAAGAGATGACTGAAGTTTCTCCTAGGAATGGTAATTCACCTGGCAGACCCAATTGTAGTGTAGTAAATTGATTTGACCAATGCAGGTTGAGCACCCCTAATCCAAGATTTCGAAACAGTTTCGAAAGAAATGCTCACTGGAACGTGTCAGATTTCAGATTTCAGATTTTCTGAGGATGCTCAACTGGTATTCTGCAAATTGCCAAACTTCAAATTAATCTGAAATCTGAATACTTCTGGTCCCAAGCGTTTCAGATGAGGGATACTCAATCTGTTATATAGTCAGATTATACTAATTTGAAAGGGTAGAAAATAATGCTCTTAAATTATTTTTTTTATTAAAATGTGATGAAAAAAAATTAAGTGTATCAAAATTCTTAGAAGACCTTATCTAATCTATATGAACGTTCTGATGATTTGACAAGGTGGAACTTGTTTTCAGACACGGATAATGCCTAATTTCCCAAGTAAGTGGTTTCTGCTCCTTTCTCCACCACGATGTGTTCACACAGGTGATATGGGGGTGTAGATGATATGCAGTTCCCAGCTGATAGACCATGTTTAACTCAGTTTCTCTTCCTAGAAAGCATGCCAAAACACACATGAGTGAGAATGATGTTGTGGTAGGAATAACATTGAGTCTTATTTTTTCAATAGTTGCAAGGAAATACTTCTTAAAAATGGTAATTTAACCTTTATAGTCCAAATATCTTGGAGTATATTCTTGAGATTTGCATATCTACTGTGCCCTGGTTGATTCTCAGCCTCTCATGTATGATGATGGAAGTGGTGAAGGCAAGGAATGGGGAAAGTAATGGGAGCAGGAGACAAAGGAGGGACAAAGGGGCATTAGCTCCAGCAGAAATGCCAACATTGTGCTATTTTACATAAAATGTAGAGATTTTGTAACCATGTAGGTCCATTTATCCATCTGCCTTTTTTTCCTACATTGTCATATTTATTGCAACTACATGCATTATAAACCTTGCAAGACAATGTATGTTATTTTTGCTTTATGAAATTAAGAGCAAGTCTTTGCTGTAGTAAACATATGTGTTCATGTGTCTTTATAGTAGAATGATTTACAATCCTTAGCTTATATACCCAGTAATGGGATTGCTGGGCCAAACGGTGTTTCTGGTTCTAGATCCTTATGGAATCGCCACACTGTCTTCCATAAGGGTTGAACTAATTCACATTCTCACCAACAGTGTAAAAGCGTTCCTATTTCTTCACATCCTCTCCAGCATCCATTGTTTCCTGACTTTTTAATAATCGCCATTCTAACTGGCATACACCATGGAATACTATGCAGCCATAAAAAAGAATGAGTTCATGTCCTTTGTGGGGACATGGATGAAGCTGGAAACCATTCTTAGCAAACTAATACAGGAACAGAAAACCAAACACTACATGTTCTCACTCATAAGTGGGAGTCGTACAATTAGTACTATGGACCAGGGAGGGGAATGTCAGACACTGGGGCTTAATGGAGGATGGGGGACTAAGGGAGGGAGAGCATTAGGGAACATACCTATGCATATGGGGCCTAAAATCCACATGACAGGTAGATTTGTACAGCAAACCACCATGGCACATGTATACCTATGCAACAAATCGGCATGTTCTGCACACGTATCCCAGAACTTAAAAAAAATTCTCTATGTGTACTCAGATAGTTACTGTTTATGGTGCTCTTCACTCCTTCCTAAAGATGTAGATTTCCCTCTAGTGTCATCTCCTGTTAGCCTGGAGAACTATTAGCGCAGGTCTGCTGACAATGAACTTTTCCTTTTTTAAAATCTGAAATGTCTTCATTTCACCTTCCTTCTTGAAGGATATTTTCATTGGATATTCTGGGTTGAACAAGATTGTTTTCTCAGCACTCAAAAGATGTCATATCACTGTCTTCTGGTTACTGTAGTTTTCTGACGAGAGGTTTGTGGTAATTAAAAATCATCCTTTCCCTGTATATAATGTTTAATTTTTCTCTGCTTCCAGGAGTTTCTCTTCAGGTCTCCGCAACATGACTGTGACATCTCTGGGCATTTTGTGTATGTGTGTAGTTAACCTGTTTGGGGTTTGCAAACTTATTTAATCTGTAAATTTATTTCTTTCACTAAACTTCGGAAGTTTTCAGCCATTGTTTTTTCAAATATATTTTTCTGCTCCATTTACTGTCTCCTCTCCCTCTGGAGCTCCAAGTACCAGACCTTAGACCTCTGATATTAGCCCAGAAATCTCTATTCAAAGTCTTTCTTTCTCTTTCCTTCAGATTGGATAATTTTCATTTATTTTCAAATTCACAAATTTTTTCCTGCATCATTTCTCCATTCTTCTGTCAGCACATTCAGAAGGATGTTTAAAAATTTCAGGTCTGTTTGTCAGTTCTATAATTTCTGTTTTGTTCTTTTAGTAGTTCCTTTGCTGAGATTTTCTGTTTTGTTCATTACAGGTATATTTTCCTTTATGTAATTGAACACAGTTAAATAGCTACCTTAAAGTCTGATAATTCCAACATGTGGGTTATCTTGGAGATTGTCAGTACTGATTGTCCTGTCTTTGAGAATGGGTCACATTTGTACCTGTTATGTTGTGGACAGCCTGCATCTTGCTGTATTCATTCAGAGAGTGTGGATTTTTTCTTCTAGCAGGTAGCTAACTTGGTTAAATTAACTTGGTTAGAGTGGAGTAGGTTTGAAATATTTATGTTAGGAATGAACTGTTTGCTATATTTTCTATTCAGGTCATTTAGGTACCTTTCAGTTTCTTATATGGTACAAGTGTTTTTAAAAAAAAATCACTCAAATGAGAATCAATGCTTAGGTTCCAGTCTCAGTCTTAATAATAGTTGGCTGCCTAATCACTGTTATGTTACAGTTAGCCATCATTATGTTATAATTAGCCAAGTATTGTTATTATGATTAGTTAATTGTTATAATAAACAATTTGTATTTCTCTGGCCCGTAGACTGAGAGGCCTGGTCAACCTTAAAGGTCCTTTTCCTATTAATATTTTATAGTCCTTCAATTGCTTAATTTAAGGTACTTTGAAGTTTGAGTTAATTACTTTATTTCATAGGATTCAAAATGTTGATTTCATATATTATGTGGTGGAAAGAATATCCCAGTATTAGAAGATGTGGTCATGTGTGATTGATATTTTTCTTTTAATCTCAGATTACCTTAAAAATATGCCACACCTAATTTGCTTTAGGCCTCAGTGTTTCCTGGGCACAAGTTATTTCATTCAAAAAACAATAATTGAAAAGAATTTTATTTTTAACCTAATACTCTATTTTAAATGTTTTTTTGTTTCTTAGGAAAAAGTGCTGCAAAGGGTATAAATTTGTTCTTGGACAATGCATCCCAGAAGGTATGTAATATAAAAAAGATACAGTCTCACTTTATTCACAACTAATTATTAGAAGTCTATCAACTTGAGGTGTTCATGGGATATAGGTGTTATCTGTGTCTGATTATCTGTGCATATGTGTATATTTTTTGGCATTAAATCTTTCTCATGCCAATTTTGTTATATGTAGTATGCAGTGTCTGAATCATTACATGATGTGTTTGCACACATTGAGCCATTCTTATATAGTATTTCAGGTTTATGATTAATGGGCTGTAATCCCCCAATTAGCATTTTATACACGATTAGAACCAATCCTCCTCCCTTGGCCTCTCTCCCTGCTTTTCACCTGCTAAACTTTAAGTCCCTTTACATGACCACCAGCAAACACTGAGGGTTCAGCCCAGCACTGAAGACACAGAGCAAAGTAAGGCAGGGACCCAGCTCTCAAGTTGCATGCATTCAAATTGAGGAGCCAGGATGGGGAGCAGATAGAATCAGATAGACCTGGATTTTAATCATGCTTCTACATCCTATTAATAGCTGTGACCTTGGGCAGGTTACTTTCTAACCCTTAGTTCTTCCAGGAAAATGTTAGTATGTGGGTCATATGATGGTTTTAGGAATTTTGCCACATGTCAGGCACTTGGAACAGAGTCTGGTTCTTATAACAAGCTTGATAAATGGTGACCATGGTTATTGCTGCTGTTGTCATTGCTAATAATAACTGCAATATGTGCAATAGAGGCATTCAAAGAGGAAGTGCTCAGAAGGGGCACATTGCACAGAGGCCCAGGGCAGTCAAAGAGGGTCTTGGAAATGAGGGGAGAAGTGAGACCATGTCATCAAGGAAGACTGCCTAGGACTTAATCAAATAAAAAGTAGAGGGCTGCAGAGGGTTCCAGGCAGAGCCCTGACACAGCGCTAAAGACTATTTGTGTGAAGGGCATGGGGTTAGTTTGTCCAGGGCTGGGGTGAGGTGGGTGGGGAGTGTGAAACAGTTTTCTTCACCTTTGCCCAAGAAGCCAGATCTCTATAGAAGATCTAGAGCCCAGCCAAGCTAAATCTGTTGCATTATCTCATAGAGCACAATTTTTTAACAGTTAGAACTAGATTAGTTCTGCGGGGCACGGTGGCTCCCAGCACTTTGGGAGTCCTAGGCATGGATCAGAAGGTCAAGAGATCAAGACCATACTGGCCAACATGGTGAAACCCCATCTCTAACTAAAAATACAAAAATTAGCTGGGCATGGTAGCATGCACCTATAATCCCAGCTACTCAGGAAGCTGAGACAGATTCGGTCGCATGAGTCCAGGAGGTGGAGGTTGCAGTGAGCCAAGATCGTGCCACTGGTCTCCAGCCTGGCAACAGAGCAAGACTCCATCTCAGAAAAGAAAGAAATAGAAGAATCTCTCCCATTTATTGCTGTTTTCAGTGGAAGTATGGCACAGTTCATTGAACCATAGCTGTGCCCTTTGAGCAAGCTGCTGTAGGAAGGCTAGCTGGGAAGTCACTCCACGTGTGATGGTTGATGTGGTCGTGGGTTTGTTGAAGTTGAATTTGTCTCTGCCAGCCAATTCTGTTGGTTATAGCATGATGGATAAACCCACAAAAGTCACAGCAATTGCATTTCTTTCTATACCAGCTTTTCTCAGTCACCAGCTGTGTCCTTTATGTTGCAGTTTGGCAGACTGCAAAGAAAGCAAAGTTTAGGCCCTGTGGTTTAAGATCTTACCTAAAGACCTTGCCAAACTGAATTGAAAACACATTACATGGATACCACATACTTAGAGTTTCTTTCAGTGTTAGTGGTTTCAAACATCTAGGCCTTAAGACTAGTCTTCCTCATCCTAAAGTGAGACTGCAGCACCTGTAATTAACATAACCCAGAACTAAATATTTTCAGGAAAAGTGGTTACAAATGCTGAAAGTCGCTTTGCCAGAGCTAATTCTATGCTCTGTTGCTTTTTGCTAGAACACTTTTTACAGAAGACTTGAAGATTTGTTTAAATCTGTGGGAAAAAGTCAGTGATTATTTCTTTTACTAAGGATATCTTTAGTAATAAAGGTTTCTATTATCAGAGAATGCAAAATACAAATGCAGATTTCAGAAAATATTGTATATTAGGGTTCTCCAGAGAAATAGAACCAGTTTAGATTTCAATTTTCTATATATGGAGAGAGAGGGAGAGACCGAGACTGAGTGAGAGATTGAGACTTTTTTTTAAGGGATTGGCTCATGAGATTGTGGAGATGCATGTCCAGAATTTTCAGTGCAGGCTGGCAGGCAAGAGACAGGGAGGAGTTGCAGTTGGAGTCTGCAGGCCAGAAGTCCCCCTTAGATTGGCGGGGTGTGGGAGGGGAGGTCAGGGTTTTTCTATTAAGACCTCACCTGATTGGATGAAGCCCACCCCCATTATGGAGGGTCATCTGATTTACTCAAAGTCTACTGATTTCAGTGCTAATCTCGTCTAAAAAATATCTTCACAGAAACATCTAGAATAATGTTTGACCTAATATTTGGATACTTTGGCCTAGCCAAGATGACACATAAAATTAACTATCATATATCTACCCCTTGTCAACTTGGCACTCATATGCATTGCCTTTAACCATACCTCATCTCCAGAAAAAGACAGTAGAAAAGCTGTATGTTCATGTGACATGCTACAACTGTCCTGCAAAACACACTAGCCCTTTCCCCAGAAGAGGGTACAAAGTCCTGGGGCACTGGACTTCTCCAGCATCTCCTTGATATGCTTTAATGTAAATACTGTGATGTTAAATTAACAGTATTTAAATACTGTGATATAAAGTCACTACGTCTTACGAAATAATGAGGACAACAGGAAGAAAACAAAGAATGGCATGCACGTGCACGTGCACACACAGGCACACAGACACACACAGACACATAGACACACACATAGACACAGACACACACAGACACACACACACACACACACACACACACACACACATCCATGGAAAGGTAAGGAAGAAATACTCATGACAATTTACAGTGCTTTTTTCTGTAATTTGTCACATGGTCATAGCTGATGTATATAACCTGCTGCCTTCTACTACTCGACCCATATTCCTTTTGCCCTCAGCAAGCACCTCACCTGATCGTGGTTCTTTCTCTACCTGATAAGGTGACCCACACCTTCATTCCTGAAGGATCTGAGACATTAGCCCTGCCTGAATTGGGTTGTCGCCTTCTGTTGACTTTTTAATCACAGGGTGTGGCAATACTAAGGGGCCACCTAAGGTGTTTCTGGTGTTCCAGAAAATCTTCCTTCCCTCCGCTGTGGGGTGACAGTACAAGTTGCCCTTGGTAGCCAGGATCAGTCACCCCAGCTAGCACAATAACTCCCTTTTTGCCTGCTGATACAGAGGCCTAAGGAGACCAAAGTGGCCAGGTGGCACCTTAATTTTCAGTTCGATGGACTTATTTTTGCCTCTGTTGCTGGAAGCATTCCTCCCTTTGGAACTAAGCCCTCTAGCCCAACTTAACATAAAGTTACAGGAACAGGAAGAAAAATGTTGCTAACGGATCAGTAGGTGTAACGGTGAGTGGTGCCGCTCCCACTTCCACTGCTTGATTCTGAGACCTGTGAATCCTGGTAATGGGAGAAACCACACCATATGTTGGATGCTGATTCAGAGTATATACATCCTCCTGGTGAACCTTGCCCCAGACTAAATAGCTGGGTACCATGGCCTAGCGAAGTTGACACATAGCATTAGCCATCACAGATGGCAAAAAGAAGCTAGAGTATCTAAAGAAATATATTAACTAGTAGGTGGAAGCTACAGTTTTGAAGTGTTGCTGTCTCATATTCGCTGCTCTAAGTCAGGACTCGGTGAACTACGGCCTGTGCGCCAATTCTGATTCTGTAAATGAAATTTTATTGGAACACAGTCAAATCTATTTATTTAAGTATTATCTGTGGCTTCTTTCATACTACACCAAACTACAGCACAGTTGAGAAGTTGTAAAAGAGATCTACAAAGCCAGAATACCATCTGGTCCCTTAATAGAAGTTTGCTGACCCCTGTTGGAAGTGATGTCTTGATTGGCCAGGTGATAGGATGATCTGATTTGTTCTAGTTCAGCAATTATTAAATCAGCATAAACTGTGGGAAGAGAGCAGTGCCAGTTACTCCAGGGGACACGCTCCCTGCCAGGTAGATGAGCAGTCATAAGAACCAGCAGCAAAAGAAGCAGAATAGGTAAAGCTTTTACTGTGCATCGGGCATGGTGCTTCATGGCACCATCCAATTTAATCTTCATAAAAGCACCATGAAGTGTGGGTATTATTCTCTCTATTTTGTAGGAGAGGAAGCTGAGGCTTAAGGAACCCAAGATCACAGAGATAGTGGCAGAGACAGCATTATAAAAGGGCTGGAGGGGTTGGTTGGACGTTGCAAGAGGTAAAAACAGAATCAAAGAAAGTGTGGAGGTGAGAAGGCAAGGATGTGAATAGGGATGATGGAAAAGAGAATTTCGTTGTGCCGCAGTGTAAGGAACTTACAGATAAGTCTCAAGGTTAGAAAAGGCTCAAGGGATGTAAAGCCAGTCCTTAAACACAAGAGTGAACCATTTATATTTCATGTTAATTAGTAGCAAATGTAAAGGTTTTTAAACAAGGGGATGGCGTACACAGCACTGTGCTTTGTGAAGGTTAGCCTGGCGTGTTCTCCCAGATGGATGTAAAAGCTAAAAATCTTAGGATGAAGATCCTGTTTACCAGGGAGGTTCTGAAGGTCTGAGTTAGAATGGTGCCAAAAGAAATAGGACTGAGAGGATAGAACATAGATAAATTATAAAGACAAAAGCTACATGACTGAAAGCTGATAGGCTCTGGGAACCAAGCATCAAAAATGGGGTACTGAATAAATTCATTAATCTTGCCTCCTCCAGAAAACACACAAAATGGGCAAGGCAGGGCAGGAGGAGGTGGTGGGAAAGATTCACAGAAGATGTAAACCCACCAGGACAAAGAACAAGGAAGAGGAGATAATAGCAACAAAACTTCAGGAGCTGGAGAACAGTTAGGGAAGTGATAAATAGTTTAGCAAAATCAGAAAGGTTGAATTCTAGCCAGCTTAAGGAAACCAGGAGCAACCTGGTTTGAATGCCCAATACTGAAAAAGGCGCAACCCCAATGTATAACAAAACAAATAGTAATCAGTAACACTACAAATAAACTAGAAAAAGGGGTGAAAGTCACGTCAAAACAGGACTGATTAAAAATGTAAAGAGAAGCCAGACTCCCAGATCTTGTCCTTTCCTCCACTCAGACAAAACACTGCCTCTTTCACAACCAGGCAGAAGAGCAAAGATATGTTTTCCTAAGAGAGTACACCAGAGCTTAAGGGTCTGAGGGAGACCAGTCAGAGCTGAAAATGAACGTCCAACACTGAAAAGGAGGGTTTCGTTAAGCACTGACACCTTGAATTTTGAAGCCCCCAGCCTTCTCCCTTCACTTGAGTTCCAGAATGACTTTACTCTCAGGCAAGGATTTGGAAATGCCTTCTCTGGGCATTCTACACAACCCAAGGAAAAGGTCTTAAGAAACTGAACTTGGAATGCAACAGCTAGATCACTTACAGTAATATCTAGATGTTATAAAATCTACCATATGCAAAGAGCTTCTTCTACTAGTCTGTTTTAAATACACCATGAATAAACGAGAGCAGACATCTAAGGCTCATCAGACATTAGAAGGAAACTACCATTTGACCCAGCAATGGAATATATTCAAAGGAAAATAGATCATTACACCAAAAAGACACATGTACTCCTGTGTTCATCGACATGCTACTCACAATAGCAAAGACGTGGAATCAACATAGGTGCCCATAGTAGTGGATTGGATGAAGAAAATGTGGTATGTATACACCATGGAATACTACACAGTTATAAAAAAAAGAAAGGAATCATATCCTTTGCAAAAACATGGTTGGAGCTGGAGGCCATAATCCTAAGCAATCTAACACAGGAAGAGAAAACCAAATACCATATGTTCTCACTTAAAATTGGGAGCTAAACATTGTGCACACATGAACATAAACATATGAACAAGAAACTGCAGACTAGTAGTTGGGGGAGGAAATAGTGGGAGGGTTGGAAGGTGAGTTGGCAGGGGGAATAGTGGGAGGGCTGGAAGGTGAGTTGGCGGGGGGAATAGTGGGAGGGCTGGAAGGTGAGTTGGGGGGAATAGTGGGAGGGC
>NW_016107370.1:2541365-2550985 GCF_001604975.1 Cebus imitator | reverse complement strand
TAGTGGGAGGGCTGGAAGGTGAGTTGGGGGGAATGGTGGGGGGGCGGGAGGGGGGGTGGGGGGGGGAATAGTGGGAGGGCTGGAAGGTGAGTTGGGGGGAATAGTGGGAGGGTTGGAAGGTGAGTAGTTGGGGGGAATAGTGGGGAGGTTGGAAGGTGAGTTCGGGGAGAATAGTGGGAGGGTTGGAAGGTAAGTTGGGGGGGAATAGTGGGAGGGCTGGAAGGTGAGTGGTTGGGGGAGGAAATAATGGGATGTTTGGAAGATGAGTAGTTGAGGGGAATAGTGAGAGGCTTGGAAAGTGAGTTGTGGGGGGAAATAGGAGGCTTGGCAGGTGAGTTGTGGGGGGGAAATAGTGGAAGGACTGGAAGGTAAGTAGTTGGGGGAATAGTGGGAGGGTTGGAAGATGAGTGGTGGAACGAGTAAGTTCTTAGAGATATAATTTTTTAAAAAAAGTCTTCAGAATCAAGGATATTAATTTCCAGATAAAAAGGTTTTACCAAAGATTGAAGTGGTACCATATAAATCCTAAAAATGTTCAGAGAGGGAAAAAATATGCTTCATACAAAAGCTCAAGAATCTGAATCTCATAGGACTTCCCAACAGCAGCATTGAAAGCTGGAAGACAATGGAACAATCCCTTCAAAATTCTAAGGCAAAGTTTTCCAACCTAGAATTATATGTGCAAACTATCAGTAGTAATCATAAGGGCTGATAAAAGATATTTTAGACATGCATGATCTCAAAACTTTACCTCTTTTATCACATTTTTCAAGAAGCCAATGGAGAATATTCTCCACTAAAATAAGGAAGTTAAGTGGAAGAGAGAAAGACATGGATATATGGCTTGGCTGTGTCCCCGCCCAAATCTCACATCAAATTGTAATCCCCATAGGTCAAGGGCAGGGCCAGGTGGAGACAATTGAATGATGGGGCAGTTTCCTCCACACTGTTTTCATGATAGTGAATAAATCTCACAAGATCTGATGGTTTTATAAATGAGAGTTCCCCTGTACACGCTCTCTCTTGGCTGCCACCATGTAAGATGTGACTTGGCTCATTTGCCTTCTTACATTATTTAAGGCCTCCCCAGCATGTGGAACTATGAATCAGTTAAACCTCTTTCCCTTATAAATTTTCCAGTCTCAGGTATGTCTTTATTAGCAGCATGAGCACAGACTAATACACGTGGGATCCAGGAAACAGGAATCCAACACAAGAGAGAGGGAGGTGATGGTCATCCCTAGGTTCATGATGAATGCACATTCCTGGAGGCAGCTGTAGGCCAGGCACAGTGCTGGTAATCCCAGCACTATGGGAGGCTAAGACAAGAGGATTACTTGAGTTCAAGACCGAGAGGCAGCTATGCAGCAGACCTACAGAGTTCTACATTGAAGTTGTCCAGAAACAGAGCCTTCACCACTTATTTAACAGAAAGCAATTAATATGAAGAATTGCTATCTAGAAATTGAGAACCAAAAATGCAGAAGGAAAAGTAAGTATGGAGGTAACAACTGCAGGAAGCAGCTGCTGCCTATAGGCTAGGGAAACAGAAGATATTGGCCCACTGAAAACTTAGAAGTTTGGAGGACCCAGACCTCTGAGGAAGAGGTGCTGACGAGCAAGCCCTGTTTCTTGGAACTCAGAGGAAGTTACTAGTGGATCAGGACCCAGACCTTTGAGAAGGAAGTACCAGATGGCTGGCTGGTGCTGGCGTCTCTGAAATGGGATACAGTGAGGCCAATTCTGCAAGTATTAGAAAAAATACAAGCTGGATTTTGCTGCTCCTGCTTTCTTTTTGGTAGAGACAGGGTCTCACTATGTTGCCTAGGCTGATCTTGAACTCCTGGCCTCAAGCAAGCCTTCCACGTCAACCTCCAGAGTAGCTGAGACTACAGGCACACGCCACCATGCCCAGCTTGCAGCTGCTGTTGAAACACTCTACTAGTGGGATGGAAGAGAAAGGCTGATATTAGGCTTTCATGAAGAGGAACCCCAGGAGGCAAAACAGAAAAAGGCGGATAATCCCTTCTCCCTATTCCAGCCTCCCTGTCAGTTTCTGTCTGTGTTTCTATGTATGTCACTGGCAGAAACTAAGAGGCTGGCAACTGACAAGGGAAAAATGTGGTCTCCAGAATCCAAGTCACAAAGTAGCCCATGGAAGAGGAAGGTGGGTGTTGGAAGCTGAGAGAGAAAGCTCAGCAACTGGCACCCCAAAATATACAAGATAATTATTTTAATTCCAGGGAAGACAAAAAGGTCTTCAAGAAAGTATAAGCAATTCGAGCATACTTCCAGGTTCAGCAAAGAATCGCTTTTATGTTGTCATGATGGTACAAATACTAAGATTATCAAACCCAAGTTTCATCATGACTGTATTGGCCAGAGGAGGGAATAGGAAATTATGGGTGTGATTGCGGGGGACAGGAGGCCATGAAACAGTTAAATGCATCTCTTCCGTTACTGGAAGCCAATAGAGAGGATTTAAAATAAAAAGGAAGCAATGCAAGTCAGCTATTTAGAAATGCATTAGTGAGTATAAAAAGAATCATCTAGAAGAGTTGGAAGTGGCTCCTCAGGGAAGCAGGAAAGGTAGGAGAGACAGGGAACTGTTTTTCACAACAAGCCTTATAGGGCCCCATGATCAACACAAACACTTTGACAGCCTCTCTGCCTTCTTCCTCTTCCCAGCTGCTGCTCAGTGGTGGCAACAGCTGACAGGGAAACTCACAGCCAGTCATGCCAGGATCATGCTCTGGAACAAAAAGGGCACAGAACCTTGGCTGCCTAAGATAATGCCGAGTGGAGGAAACATGAGTGTCCGGAGACAGCTGGCGGGGCTAGTCAGAACACCTTGCAGGCAAAGCAGGCATCATTTCACGATCGAGGGGACGAATATTCAACAAGGGCAGCTTTCCAGGTTATTGTGAGAATGGCACAGTCCTTGTCACACAAACCTTGCCTGCATCGGGAGCTGACAGCTTACCTGTTCGCCTTCATATGTGGTGGAGCAAAGCCAGACTCGCTCTGTGTCCAGGGATAGTTTATCTGTCAGCACCTGGAGGAGATGGCGCAAGGATTAATGAGGTGCTGGCTCCGGTCTGGGAGTCATTGTTGAGCCTGAGCTACTGAATTAGAGCCAAAGTCCCTTCAGAGCCTCATTAAATACCAGTTCATAGGAACTGAGAGGAGCAGATGCCCTAGTTCTTTATGAGAAGCAGTGCATCCACCCCAGTTTGCTCAGGCTGAAGGCTGGAAAGAGACCATTAGCCACTGGGACTCACCCAACCCCTTCTCAGCATGAGATATCAACCCCCTAGGATGCACGCTGATACAGAATACACAATACACACATAAGCATCAGCTCTCTTATAACTCATGTACATTTCTATTACAAAGTGATATGGTTTGGCTGTGTCCCCACCAAATCTCACCTTAAATTGTAGCTCCCATCATTCCTATGTGTTGTGGGAGGGACCCAGTGGGAGGTAGTAGAATCCTGGGGGTGGGTGTTTCCTGTGGTTTTCTCATGATAGTGAATAAGTGTCACGAGATCTGATGGTTATCATGGGGAGTTCCCTGCATACAGTCTCTTGCCTGCTGCCATGTACGGAGTGGCTTTCCTCCTCATTCACCTTCAGCCGTGATGTGAGGCCTCCCCAGCTATGTGGAACTGTGATTCAATTAAACCTCTTTCCTTTATAAATTACCCAGTCTCAGGTATGTCTGTATTAGCAGCATAAGACCAGACGTAGACACAAAGCCCCATTCATACCTCTCTGAGGCTGCTTTATTTCCACACCTTCCTCCCACATGATAACACCACCTGTCACCCCAGCTGGCCGTTCTTTAGTATTCTGCTGGGAGGAGTCCCCTGTCTCTGCAGTAGCTGGTGAACAAGACAAAACAGCACCCCCATCCCTGAGGGAGTCTGCAGAGGCTGGCCCTCCTAAGAGTCTTTTATCTTTGGATAGTGACAAAGACCAAAGGATAATGAGGTGACCTAGGGGAAGAATCATGAGTGATGTTATGCCATGTAAATTACCCATTGCATAGCAAGGACTTGGAACCAACCCAAATGCCCATCAATGATAAACCAGATAAAGAAAATGTGGCACATAAACACCATGGAATACTATGCAGCCATTAACAAGGATGGTTCATCTCCTTTGCAGGGACATGGTTGAAGCTAGAAACCATCATTCTCAGCAAACTGACACAGGAACAGAAAACCAAACACCTCATGTTCTCATAAGTGGGTGTTGAACAGTGAGAACACATGGACACAGGGAGGGGAACATCACACACTGGGGCCTGTCAGGGGGGTGAGAGGGCTAGGGGACAGATAGCAGGGGGTGAGGGGGGTTAGGAGGGATAGCATTAGGAGAAATATCTAATGTAGATGACAGGGTGATGGATGCAGCAAACCACCACCATGGCACGTGTATACCTATGTAACAAACCTGAACCTGCACATTCTGTACACGTACCCCAGAACTTAAAGTATACTACATTTTTTAAAAAAACGTGCAACACGCCATTCTTCTTCCTAAATAGCCTTTTTTGAAAAATGTAGTTATTTTTTATTAAAAGATTTATATCTTTTTTTGAAAAGTTACCCATTGCGGTGCTCTTAGAAGATACTCCACAGCCCAAAAGAGTTCCTGTCCCTCTAAGTGTACCTGTCCATGCTTCACACGTGCCCTTGAGCAGAGCGCAGCCCGGAAAGTCCTTTCCAGACCAGAGCCAGGTTACCCTGCCTCCTCCGGTGGTTGATGTGAGCTCTCACTTTTCTTTTTCAGATTACGACGTCTGTGCCGAGGCTCCCTGTGAACAGCAGTGCACAGACAACTTTGGCCGCGTGCTGTGTACCTGTTATCCGGGATACCGATATGACCGGGAGAGACACCGGAAGCGGGAGAAGCCGTACTGCCTGGGTGTGTTGGGAATGTGCTTTGTTTCCAGCTTCCAAGGATGTGCCTTGTTCAGATATTCTGCCCTCGGTTGGACCCTTAAATTCTCATACTTGTTGGATGAAGTTGTGTTTGATATTATCCTGGGGATGGCTCACTGCCTTTCATCACAATTACTAAAACCAGCTAGGCCCAAGAAATTCTTCCGGGTTTTGGCACCCGTGAGATCCTAATTGGCAGTGAGATGTAAGAGCAGAGGGGAACATGCCCAAATATAAACCAGGATAATGTAAAACAGAATATAACTGGTCAGAAACCTAAAAACACAGACAGAACAAGAATAAACATTCTCTTAGAAGATGATTGGGGGGAAAAAGGAAGTAGCCATATGGCAGATAGGTTGGGAGGGAGTCGGCGGGAGCTGATGCCAGCCACCTGGGCTGCAGCTGAGCCGAGCCTGCACCATCCACGGCACCGGCCTCTTTGCTGTCACCCTCACAAACTGGCTGTCCCAGCCATGCATTCTCTGAGCTTCTAAGGCAGATGTATGGCTCATTTCCCTCTGGAACCATGTGTCTCAAAGTGTGGTCAGCTCATGGCTAACCTGAGAAACATTTGGGGTCCTTGTTCAGAGGGAAAACAAAAGATTCTCGGCCTTTTTTCCACACCTAGTGAATCACAGCTCTTGAGAGACATGAGTATCTACACAGACACCTCTAATGATTCGTAGGCATGGTGAGATTTAAGAATCGGATGAAGGACAAACTACAGAGACTCCTAGGTAGACCCTAGCGGAAGATAAACCAGCTGTCATGAGACCCCTCTTTCTCTACCCTAGCAGGGGCTCTCGGGAGCACCATTTATGAGTACTTTTAATCGTAGTTCCTATGGTTTCTCCCTATCAGCATTTGGGAATGGTGCCCCACAATGCCAGAGAATGGGATCATGATTCCCAAGTGAATGGAGCAGGGATCTCTGGCCTCTCCTGCAGGGAGAGGCACAGGCCATTCCGAAGGCTCAGGTCCCAGGCACAAGGCACTTACTTCAGTTATGGCAGCTACAGTACCTATTTATTTATTTATTTTTGAGACAGGGTCTCGCTCTGTTGCCCAGGCTGGAGTGTAGTGGCATGATCATGGCTCACTGCAGCCTCGACCTGCCACGCTCCTGCGATCCTCCCACCTGAGCCTCCTGAGTAGCTGGGGCTACAGGCACGTAGCACTACACCCAGCTGATTTTGTTCGTTGTTCTTAGAGATGGGATTTTACTATGTTGCCCAGGCTGGACTCAAACTCCTGGGCTCAAGGGACCCTCCTGTCTTGGCCCCACAAAGCACTGGGATTACAAGTATATGCCACTACACCCAGCCCCCTGTTCTTTTTGTTTGGGGGTTAGGCACCAGCAGAACTTGCTTTCTACTAAGAGTTCTATTTCAATCTTTGCTTTCAACATCATCTCCTCTTTCTCTCCGGGCAGTACAGGCAGCATCACATGTAGGTTTAGGGCAAGAACACCTGAAGAAAGGCAGTGACCCTGAGGAATTGCAGAGGAGGATGCAGCTGCCGCATCGGGTCTCCGGAAGACATAGTCGGTACTGCTAGCGCAGCGTCCAGATGACCACCCTCCCCTCAGCACACACAGGGCCCGGGTCCCTGGAAGCCTGTGCAGGGAGGGGCTGGGAAGTGGTTGCCATCCTCAAGTTCAGGGCCAGCCTGTGTCTGCCCGGCACATGTGCACAGTCTGAGGCTACGTACCAAGGCTCCCACCCGCTGCTACCCACTGTCTTCAACCAGTGAACAGGAAATGGAATTGGGCCTGTCACTCTTCTCACAGTGGGAAATGTTTTTGTTTCCACCCATGCAGCAGGGAGCCAAGTCCATGATGTGCACAGTAAGCATGGGCTCTTCATGGGGACTTGTTTGATGGTCCCATGGCTCATTTCCACAGCTCACGAGGGCTCTGCCTGGGGCAGAAACTTCCTGGGGAAGACTCTTTACATTAAACCCATCATGACTATTTTCTTTTATTAGAAGTAGCTTTTCTCAGGTGTCATCATGGTTTTTAACTGGGAAGGGGCCATTCCTAAGTGACCTGTGGGTCACCATCATGCTGTGTGGAACCTACACCATAAAGAGAAACTTAAAAATCCTCAGCACAGTAGGGTGCTTGCAAAAAATCGTCTCTGTAATGTTTGCGTCTTTAAGTGAGTGCTGGCATTGGTGATCTCATTTTCATGTCTAAGTAGTCCTATGAAGTGTTGAGGCTTCATTGTCGTTGTTCTGTAAGTGAGATCTCTGAAGGCTGGCAGTTTAAGCCATATGACTTGGGAGTGGCAGAACCACAGCCAGGAACCCCCTCACTGCTCAGCCTGTAACCATGGTCACTTGGCCAAAAGTGCTCTTTTTGTGAATGACCCATGTTTCTAGCTCCCTACCTTATTCCATACTTCTCTGATCAAGGTCCATACAAGTGTCCTGTGTTGTCATTTAGAGAGAAGCCAAGCCCCATGTCATCTGTTGTATTAGAAGTGAATCCTCAGAAATTGTCTAAGTATTCTCTACATTTGGTTCAAACCAGATATTGATGAGTGTGCCAACAGCAATGGGACACTGTGTGCCCACATCTGCATCAATACCTTGGGCAGCTACCGCTGCGAGTGCCGGGAAGGCTACATTCAGGAAGATGATGGGAAGACGTGTACCAGGGAAGACAAATACCCCAATGACACTGGTGAGTAAGGCAAGTCTACACATCTCCCTAATTACATATTTTTATATATAGTACATATAACCAGCTTGGGGATTTATATATTATATAGAGGTGATTATATAATTGTATACATAAATATATTTATGTAATTCTATGATATATAATTTTATATACAATGTATGCCACATTATGTTTAATGTCTAAAGTTTCCAAGCGCCTATATATAATTATACATAATTATGTATTTTATTAGTCTGTTCTCACACTGCTGATAAAGACATACCCAAGACTGGGTAATTTATAAAGAAAAAGAGGTTTAGTAGACTCACAGTTCTGTATGGCTGGGGAGGACTCACAATCCTGATGAAAGGCAAAGGAGGAGCAAAGGCACATCTTACATGGCAGCAGGCAAGAGTGTGTGCAGGGGAACTGCCCTTTGTATTAATAAGCCATCAGATCTCTGAGACTTACTATCATGAGAACAGCACAGGAAAAACCTGCCCCCATTATTCAATTGCCTCCCACCAGGTCCCTCCCATGACAGATGGGGATTATGGGGGTTTTAATTCAAGATGAGATTTGGGTGGGCTAAATACATATATATGTTATACTGCTAAATCATATCATATAATAAATATATATATATATATGTAGTTATATGTAATATATATAACACATACACTTTTTATATATGCACTTAGCCCAACCAGGTACCTCAGAGGACAAGTGGACAATTGGGCAGGTGGGGGCACATATATGAGTGGTAAATGGGACCTAGGAAAGAAAATGCAAGCTCAAAGTCTTTCTAAAGAGAAAGAGTAAAATTGATGCCCATTAGCTGAAGGGTTGTAAGCTAGTGTGTACTGGAGGAAGCGCTCCACCAAGCTGAAGTGCTGTGTTCATGGAGAGATCAGTAGAGCTTAGAATGTGTTTAGACAAACTAAGATTAGCAGAGAAGAGGCCAGAAACGCTGTTTGTGTTCTCCCAAAGAAAATGGGCTGAAATATAAACATGAAACATCTCCATGTAAGGTAACAATCTGTATCCATGCTACTCAAAATATGGTCTATGGACAGGCAAGATTCACAATTGGATAAAAACAAAAATTGAGAGTGTTTAGAAATTTTTACATCAATCTGACAGAGGAGTTTTGTTTAAATCCAAAAATTTATGCTTGCATTTTACACTTATTTTTGTAGTGGTTCATCATTGTGTTTCACAGAAGTATCAGTCCACAGGCAGTTGGAAAATGTCTAAAAGCTGGGCTTGAGCACAGAGCTGAGAAGCTGATTTACATTATGTCAGCGACATTCAGCTGAGATGTGTGGTCACTCAAGCATATGATCAGCCTGAAGACTGGATTATTTCCTTATTTGAGTTTGGAGGAAAAAAGAAGAATGAGGCAGAGAGGAAATGGGGAGGGATGTGGGGAAGAGGAAAGAGAAGAAGAAAGAAAAAGGAGAAAGAGAACCCCTAAACTAATATTAATGCTTCAGGCAATGCCTTGATCATCAAAATACCACCACACAATTCCTTCACACACACGCATTACCTTCACCATGCACAATACCTTCACCACACACAGTACCTTCACACACACACACAATACCTTCACCACACAATACCTTCACACACAAAAAAAATACCTTCACCACACAATTCCTTCAGACATACACGCAATACCTTCACCACACAATACTTTCACACACACATACAATACCTTCACCACACAATACCATCACACACAAATAAATACCTTCACCACACAATTCCTTCAGACATACACACAATACCTTCACCACACAATATTTTCACACACACACACACACAATACCTTCACCACACAATTCCTTCACACACACACAATACCTTCACCACACAATACCTTCACCACACACACATTACCTTCACACACACACAATACCTTTACCACACACACAATACCTTCACAACACACATAATACCTTCACCACACACACATTACCTTCACACACACACAAT
>NW_016107370.1:2508852-2540452 GCF_001604975.1 Cebus imitator | reverse complement strand
ACACACACAGTACCTTCACACACATAGTACATTCACCATGCCCAATACCTTCACCAGGCACAATACCTTTACCACACACACATTACCTTCACCATGCACAATACCTTCACCACACACAGTACCTTCACCACACATAGTACCTTCACACACACAGTACCTTCGCTACACAATACCTTCACACACAATCTCCGCCACACACAATACCTTCACCACACAGTACCTTCACACACATAGTACCTTCACCATACACAATGCCTTCACCACACACAGTACCTTCACTACACAATACCTTCATACAGAATCTCCACCACACAAAATACCTTCACCACACAGCACCTTTATGACACAGTACCTTCACCACACCCAGTGCCTTCACACACACACAATACCTTCACGTTCACAATACCTTCACCACACAATACCTTCACACACTACATGTGTGAAGCAACTCTGGTCCCTCTGCCAAATTGTCACTGCCAGCGTAGCCGTGAAAATGTAGACTTTTAGCCTAAATGTCAAGGGCCCTTCCAGCTAGGATGAACTTTGAAGCAAAACAGAGTCCACTGAAAATGACTGGCAGGACCAGTTCCCCAGGGGAAAGCCCTCAGCCAGTTAGAGGCACTGAGGCTAGTGCCACACAGCTCCCAGCTCTTGGACCCACCACTTACAGCCCAGGAAGCTGCTGTCCTCTTCCCCGGCCCCGGGGCTTAGCTACTCTTTACTTCCCTCAGGAAGAGAAGGTGGCTGGAGCTCTGTTGGGAGGTTGGCTGAGCCCGGACCTTCCTTGGGGGTTCCTACAACAAATCACATGTACCCAGAAACGCAGAGATGAAACAAACCAGAGCTGCCTGGGCACTCGGGAGGTGGTGATTCTCGGGTGTAGCCCAAGCTTCAGAAAGGGCTAGAAGGCAGCGGCCATTAGCTGAGGACAGCAGACAGCTGAGGATCAGTAGCCGCTGCTGTGCACAGAACTACAAAGGGAAATTCTCATGAACATCGGGGCTGAGTCATGAGGAAGCTGCCATATGTCAGAAGTAAATGCAAAATAGCTCTTTGGAGCCAGCTTAGGATTGGGCAATTTGAGATCATTTGAATGAATTTGAGGACCTGGTGACACTTTTTAAAGCCTAAAGCATGTGGTGCCTGCCTGCCCAAAGGTGTTCACAGGGCAGAGGAAACAGCCTTGTTGATCATAAAGGTTGAGTGGAGAAAAGTAATGTTTACAGACCAGTTGTTTTTTTGTTTTTTGAGATGGAGTCTCGCTCTGTCACCCAAGCTGGAATGCAATGATGCAATCTCAGCTCGCTGCAACCTCTGCCTCCTGGATTCAAGGGGTTCTCCTGCCTCAGCCTCCCAAGTAGCTGGGATTATGGGCACCCACCACCATGCCTGGCTAATTTTTGTACTTTTAGTCGAGACAGGGTTTCACCATGTTGGCCAGGCTGGTCTCAAACTCCTTGACCTCAGGTGATCCACCAGCCTGTGCCTCCCAAAGTGCTGGGATTACAAGCATGAGCCACTGTGCCTGGAATACTTCTTATATTCAAAATTAAAATCACTGGATTTTGTCCCATGGTGGAGATGGTGGGGGAGCGGCATGCAAGTGTCACTTACCTCTTAGATGATGTCCTTTACTGAAAACAAGAATCTCACTGAAAAACAAGGTGCAGCTGTGTAGCCACTGATTTATGAATCTGTGGGTCTGCTTGAGAATCAGTCACAAGAAAGCAGCTTTCTAATTTTTCATTTTGGGAATTGAATTTTCAGCAATGCCCTGAGCCAGGTACCCTATGCGCTATGGGCAATCCAGCCTGGCAAGTTCATTGTCTCTTTGCCTCACATTTATCTACAAGTAAAGTCCCATTTACATGGGCATGAAGGGCAGCCTCGAGCAACCCAGGCTTATGCTTGAGCATAACCACCAGGAACAGCAACAACAAATGCAACACTGCAGGGGGTGGGGGGTCAGGTTGAGATTCGATGTTAGGATATAGATATAATAGGACCTAGCCCCGCCCACAAGGAGTTCCTTCCTGCTGAGCGAGCCAGGCCTGTTGCGGGGGGGGGGGGGGGGGGGGGGGGGGGGCGGGGGGGGGGGGGGGGGGGGGGGGGGGGGGGGTGGTGCACCATCACTAGCAATGATCAGAGAAGCAAGCGGGATGGAATTTCCAGAGAATAACATCAGGTTTTAAATGCTGAGTTTATTTGTGCTTTGGTCTCAGGTAGCCTCCACCTCCTGCAGTAATTCCTAAATCCTCCAACCACATTCCTTTCAGTCCCCAAGGCAGCAAGCCCTGTGTATGGCCCTGCCGTACGGTCCCCTCGGGGTAGCTCTAAGTCAGAGAAAATCAAAAAAGTTAGCTGGGTGTGGTGGTACATGCCTGGAATCCCAGCTGCTCAGGAGGCTGAGGTGGGAGGATCACTTGAACCCAGGAGGTCAAGGCTGCAGTGAGCTATGATTGCTCTGGGTTAGAGTGCAGGACAAGGTCTGCCCTGGTGACAGTGACCTGTGCCTCCCACCTTCACCAGTAGGTGGGAAAGGGGGAAGGAAAAGGAAGAAATTAGTAGCCTCTCACTAAGTCAGTACTGGGACCTCATGTGCCTCTTACCTTCTCTGAGAAATGAAATGTACATCTTAAAAATTGTTCAAATAAGGTATCAGGTAAGTAAAAGAGACCAAGAATTCTTTTTAGTGATGACTAGCGTAACCTCTGTGGCTAAGAAGTCAGTAAAAATACCTGAACAGCAGTAGTATTAGAGGACATATTTTACATCCTTTTGTTGGTAACTTCTCTAGTATTACTTACATTAATGACTTATTTTATCTCAACCGTTTATGGCAGCATTTCCCTACATGAGACTCTGTAGCCCTGTGAGGTGATAACACATACATCTTTCTTAAGGTCCTGTGTTGAGGTGTCTGGAGAAGATAATACACATATCTTTCTTAAGGTCCTATGACTGCACCCACTTCTTAAGGGTTCACAATTAGAAGGCACTAAAAACTAAGAGGGATTGTCATTTTAAAAAGAAAAGCCAGGTGTGATGGCTCACACCTGTAATCTCAGCATTTTGGGAGGCCACAGTGGGAGGATCACTTGAGCCCAAGAGTTCAAGACCAGCCTGGGCAACATAGTGAGACCCCATTTCTACTAAAAATTTAAAAAGAAAAAAAAGCTGAGCATGGTGTACGTGCCTGTAGTCCCAGCTAGTCAGGAGGCTGAGGTGGGAGGATCACCTGAACTCAGGAGGTTGAGGGTGCAGTGAGCTACAATTGCACCACTGCAGTCCACCCTGTCTCAAAAATTTAAAAAAAAAAAAAAAAAAAAACAACTTTGATTAAATCCAAAAGTACTTATTAAGAAACCTATGACCATATTACAAGTGGTGGTGTCCTGAAAAACAGTTTAGAAAACACCAGCTTAGCATCAAAGATCTTAGCTCTGGGGCCAAATGATAAGCCATCTGGTCAACTTTCAGGCAAGGATGTTGATATCAGCAGATAAAGCAGCAAGAGTCAGAGGGGAGTGATTTTCTGTAGACTGCAAGGCATCTGATGAATGAAAATAGGACAGTACCTTCCATTCTGCCATATTGAGAGACAGCTGCAGGCGACTTTAATGAAGGTTGTCCTTCTGTTTAATCAAGAACATTCAGCTGGTTATAGCATTGAGCCTTATTGTAACACAAACTCATTGCAAAAGATTACACTTGGCTGGGAATCCTCTCCTCTTTCTCTTCCCGCATTGTCCTTCCCCAGATATAACAATTACAAGTAGTCTTACAAAGGGAAACCTGATATGACTCCACTCTCTCTTGCATAGTCCCCCAGCAGCACCCTTCTAAAAGAATCGCTCAGTATTCTCAGTAATTTTTCTCCACTGAATTTATCACCTATGCACAGAGGACTAGCATTTGATTTTGCATTTTAGTAACAAAATGCCAGCACCAGTAACCAGGAATATTTGAGGGTAGAGACTGAGAGAAGAAATTCATACACATAATTAAAATTATGAGAAAGGACAGGCCATTGTATGCCCTCAACATTAAAGTCATAATCCGAGAGACTGGACTGCTGAGAAGATGAGAGCTGGCTTTGATGATTCTGGCAAAAAAAAGTACCTCCACTCTTCAGCAGTGTGGCCCAGCAAGGGCCAGTGGTGGCAGAAAAGGGGATCATTTCTTTAACAGCTGTGATGAGTGGAAAGTTCCTAGGCTGGAAGTTTGAAGTGATACTGAGCCAACTTTGGTTGGTAAACAGACGTTAGATAATGCAGTTAAAAAGGAAAGCCAAAGCCAGACGCAGTGGCTCACGCCTGTAATCCCAGGACTTTAGGAGGCCAAGGCAGGCGGATCATGAGGTCAAGAGATGGAGACCATCCTGGCCAACACGGTGAAACCCCATCTCTACTAAAAATACAAAAAAATTAGCCGGGCGTGGTGGCACGCGCCTTTGGTCCCAGCTACTCGGGAGGCTGAGGCGGAAGAATCGCTTGAACCCAGGAGGCGGAGGTTGCAGTGAGCCGAGATTGCACCACAGCACCCCAGCCTGGTCATAGAGCAGGACTCCATGTCATAAAAAAAAATAATAAATAAATAAAAAGCCAAGGAGGAACAGCTGATTTCAGATCACGTGTGGTTATACTCATTAATCATTCTCAATTCATAAGAAAACGACCATAATGAAATTTTGAGCATACTGAGTCCAAAACAGATGAAAATGCCTATCGGCTTCTGATGTTCCGGAATGTGGGGCTCTTTTAGCCTCTGACATTTCTTATTGCTGAGTTGGTGGGGGACTGGCTTTGATGGTTCCGGCAAAACCAGGTTTGTCAAGTTGATTCAGTAGGAATTGAGCTACAATGCGCAGATCTCTGGGCCTCAGTTTCCTTTTCTGTAGATGAGAAGGTTGAACTACATGAGCTTTGAAAAACCTTTCACCCTTTCGAATATTTTTCAAAATTGGGTGTGATTTAGCATAAGTGATATAAGCCCTGTGACTGCATGTGCAGGCCTCAGTTTTTAATTTATTTTTTTGAAGCATAGTCTCCCTCTGTCACCCAGGCTGGAGTGCAGTAGCACAGTCTCCGTTCACTGCACCCTCCACCTGCCAGGTCCAACCAATTCTTGTCCCTCAGCCTCTCAAGTAGCTGGGATTACAAGCGTGTACCACCATGCCCAGCTAATTTTTCTATTTTTAGTAGAGATGTGGTTTCACCATGTTGGCCAGTCCGGTCTCGAACTCCTGACCTCAGGCGATCTGCCCGCTTCAACCTCCCAAAGTGCTGGGATTACAGGTGTGAGCTATACCGCCTGGCCCAGGCCTCATTTCTTTGTCCTCCTTCTAAGTACCAAGATTCAGAAACATGCCCAGCCTCAACACTTTATAAGCAGAGGACTTTCCTCAAAATATCTAAAAGATGAATAATTACGCATCCAAACATTCAACTCAACAATAAGAAATGTCAGAGGCCAGAGGAGCCCCACATTCTGGAAGACCAGAAGCTGATAAGCATTTGCATCTGTTTTGGGATAATTAGATTAATATTTCATTAAGGTCATTTTTTATGAATTGAGAAAGATTATTGAGTATAACCACATGTGATCTGCTACCCTTTCCTCCTCGGTTTTCCTTTTTAATTTTGCATTATCTAATGTTTGTATTGTTACAATCTGAGGAATTTGAAATCAAATACAACCTCAGCTGATTCTTAGGAACCCAGCGGGAGAGGAGGGACGTTGGCCCCAGGACTGCCTCTGAGGTTTAAGAGGTTGCAATCCACTGGCTCGGTGCTGAGGGAGACAAGCCATTTGCTAATGGGCATTCAGTCACTTTGATTTTCTCTTTGAAAATATGTATCTGGAGCCAGTTTAGTCACCCCAGGGAGTCTGTAGCCACGGTAGGGAGACAAATTAAGGAAATGTTGGCTCCATAGTAATTAGCTTGCCGGTCTTTATTTTTCAACTTTGGTTTATTTTCTGATAACGTGATCATGACCCCTACCATCACTTTTTACAGTTCAGTGTCAAATGGCCAGGTGTTTCATATAACTCTCAAGCTCCACTAATCCACAGATCAGCAGTTCTCAACTTTGTAATTACCTGGGGAGCTTTTTTAAAATGCTGAGTCTATTGCCTTGCCGTCCCCAGACGGGTGGTGTGCAGCAGAATTCATATTTTAAAGGCCCCCTAGGCGATTGTAATGTGCCTCCAGGGTTGGGCATTACAGCCAGAGCACGATCCATTTTTAAACACAAACATGTTTTGTTCATTTCTGACACTGCTCATATAAAATATGTCAGGAACATTGTTTGGTTTTGCTAAGAAGCATGACAACTTCTAATGCGTAGGATAGAGGTCCTGGTCAACTTCAGGAAAAATTAGAGCTTCCTGCCCCCATGTGGCTAATCAATGATATTGCACCTTTAAACTCCAAACGAGTTAGAAAAAAAGTTGGCCGGGCGCGGTGGTTCACGCCTGTAATCCCAGCACTTTGGGAGGCCAAGGCGGGTGGATCACGAGGTCAAGAGATCGAGACCATCCTGGTCAACATGGTGAAACCCTGTCTCTACTAAAAAATACAAAAAATTAGCTGGGCATGGTGGCTCCTGCCTGTAATCCAGGCTACTCAGGAGGCTGAGGCAGAAGAATTGCCTGAACCCAGGAGGCGGAGGTTGCGGTGAGCCGAGATCGCGCCATTGCACTCCAGCCTGGGTAACAAGAGCGAAACTCCGTCTCAAAAAAAAAAAAAAAAAGTTAAGTGATACCACCCCAGGCTTTTCTCAGAAGTCTGACCACAGCATTAGTTGAGAGGCTGGAAAACATGCAGCAATGTCTACCCCAATTTCTAAATAAACTGTTAATGTAGCGTATGTGAGATTACTTACGGCTCCATGTTGACATTATTTTAGACAAATTGCAAGGTAAATGTGAACTTCAAATCAGAGGCGGTTTTATGTTCCAGGTCTACATATGCAAAAGGTATGAGTCCTTGTTTATCTTTAAACCCTCTGAGAGCTGTATTAAAGGGTGATGTAAGGTCCCCACCCCACATATCTAATTTTGTAGGGAACTGAATCGTAGTGATACCAACAATAAATAACATAACAGTACTATAAGTAGAGTGCTTACCCTGAGCTGGGTGCTGTTCTGGGAACCTACATGTCTTATCTCTGGCTCCTCACAGCAGCTCCAACTAATAGGTGCTTTTACCTTTTTACCGTTCAAAGAATGGGCATTCACAGAAGCTGTGACTTGTCCACTATAAAAGGTGCTAGGTAGCATCAATATTCAAGTCCTGATCATGTAACTCCGCCTACACTCCTTACCACTATGCTGTGTATTCCTGTGTCAGTGGGGCTTCAAGTATTCTGGATAATGTTAATCTTGGCTCTCTGTTTTCGGATAATTCCACAAAGGAACAGAAAACAGCCCAGGAATTTTCATGCAACAGGTAACTCAGCAGAGCTTCTGCCCCGGACCCTGGCTGGCAGAGAGCTCTCAGGTGTTCTCAACAGAATTCTCAACAGTAGGCTCACTGCGTGCACCCACCCCTCCAAAACAGCCAGTTGGGACCCTTTGAGTTTGTGGTCTCTACACACAGCAATCTGAAAGACCCAAAGCAAGTTACTTTCTCCCTCTGGATCTTATTCTCCTTACCTATAAAAGAGATTGAACTAAAGATTTATGTTCTAATATTCGATTATCTAAATGAAATAGTCTAGAATCTGGTAAAGAGGTTTATGTTATGAAATTGTCAAATTATTTAATCACACTAACACTTGGAGAATTTCACTGAGTATGTAAAATTAGAAGTGACGGAAAGATGAGCTTTTAACTTTTGTTCATGGTGGCCCAGCTCTGTCAACAGGGCTAGATCCTTAAAGGTGAATTAAAAATTATTAAACAGGTATTCGCACTTATTTTTGCATTCTCAATGCCTGATGCAGGACCTGGCTAATAGCAGATACAGAAGGGAAAGATGGATGGATGGATGGGTGGTTGGATAAGTGGTTAGGAAGATGGAATGGATGGGAAGATAGGTGGGTGGATGGATGAATAAATGGATGAGTTAGTTGATGGTATTGTAAAAACTGACCAGAAGATAAAATGGAATGGATGAAAGACTAGTTGGGAAAGATGGATGTCATTCAACTGTCCTTAGGTATTAACCTAATAAACCTGGAGCCTGGGCCATCTTTTCATGCAAGAGCCCACCATTTCCTGGAGTTAGCACAAGAAAAGTTAAGGCTTCAGCCCTTTACAATTAAGTATATTATTGCACGGAAATTTGCATGACTTACTCGGTTGGAGATTGAACTGAGTAATTCTGGTTCTCAGGAACATTCAACTCCAACATTATACACTGATACATTGAACAGGGACTTAAAAACCCAAAGGAAACTATCTGATTTGTGGAAAAGGTATTAGATTTAATTTCAGGACAACTCATTCTAAACCCGCCTCAGATACTTGCTAGATGACCCACCTGCTAGATGACCTTCAGGAAGTCACCAGCCGTCACTTGCCTCGTTTTGTTATTCATGTTAATACTGTTGCTCCGTGTTCTGGGATTATCAGGCAAAGGAAATGTAAAGGGTTTGGTGGGCCTGAAAACTGCTAGGCACCCCCTCCCATCTCCCTCCAGCCAAGCTCTTTCTCAAGGGTTTTCCATGCATTACCTTGCCCAGTCATCACAGTGGCCACATGTGACAGGAATTGTTCCAGTGCTGTGGCCGATGCAAGTGGGGATTGTAGAGGTCAAGTAACCTGCCCAAGATCCCTGAGTCTATTCAGTGACAGAGATGGAACCTGAACCTAGAACAGTGGGTTGTGTTGATAATCAGTTTGTGTTGATAATCAGTTCACTCCACCAACTCTGAGACAAGACCTTCCTTATTCCCCTTTACTGCTCAGCTCATTATCACACAGCTGCAGTGAGTCAAAACCAACCGTCCAGTGTGCCAATTAAGTGAGTACAGGTGGGCAAGCTATGGGAATTCACCTGGAAAGCAGGCATTAGCAAAATGGCCCTGTTACATTGCTTACACGTGAAGTGGATTTTTTAAAACTGCCACTTTTGCAGAGATTCAAGTGTTTTTCTCCAATTATGCATTGAAAACCTGCCCGAAAAGCTAGGTTGACCCTGTATATTCAATAATTACACTGTCACTTGTGGCAACTCCGCTACACAGCATGGCGTCATTTGTGTCAACCTGCTGGCGTGAGAAATGTGTGCCTAGCTCAGGTGCTGCCAGCCCCAGATCTCCCACGGTGCAGGGGGGGCAGTGCAGCAGGTGAGCACTGACACTGCCTGCTGCTGTGCTGCAGATACATAGTGTGAGTGTGAGCGCTCAGCTGCCCGATTGCCTCTGGGTCTGCTCACCTCCCGAGGAGCAGAAGCCCTGGTCACCCCATGTCACCAGGGAGAGGACTGGGCAGCCAGGCTATGTAAGGAGGATTCGCCTGCATGCAGGCTGCCCTCATGCCTCTCTCCCTCCATCCATTCATGTGTCCATTTCTTAGCAAAATGCCACAAAATAAGTGGCTTAGAAATGTGTCTCTGGTCTGAGGTTCAAAGTCCAAGGCATCAGCAGGGTTGGTTTCTTCTAAGGGCTGTGCAGAACAATCGTGCCTTTCCGCAGCATCTGGTCATCTGCAGGCAATTTTGGCGTTCCTTGGCTTCCACTGCCTCTGACTTCTGCCTTCATCTTCACATAGCATTCTCCCTGTGGGCATGTTTCCCCTTTGTATAAGGACACCAGTCATATTGGCCTAGGATCCCACCCTACTGCAGCATAACTTCATCTTAACTCATTTTATCTGCAGTGATCCTGTTTCCTAATGAAGTCAGATTCTAAAGCACTGAGAATCTGGACTTCCCATGAATTGGCAAACAGGAGGACACAATTCAACCTGTAACAATCCATTTCCAAACATTTTTTGAGCATTCATTATGTGACATACAAAGAAGTGAGCCTGGTTCTTCTTTGTAAGGCAGCTTACACGCTGGCATGTGCCCTAAGAGCTGCCCTCCAGGGAAGCCTAGAAGGCCAACCCGTGAGTGGGAGGGACACATGGTAAATGCCGCCTGATTTCCAGACTTCTGTGGGCGGAGAGGGCAGGTTTCATGGAACATTAGATCTGGGTCTTGATGGGATTCAACAAGTGGAGATGGAACAGAGGGCTCTGCAGAGGGGAGGAACAGTTAAGCAAAGTGTACGGCCCAGGAAGCAAAAGAGATGGTCACGCATTACCCGACTGTCCCCCGTAGGCGTTCTAGATAGTCCTGGTTATTATGTCACACACACCACAAACCTGGCCCAACACCAAAGGGCTGCTAAGCGAGGACAGTTTATGCTTCCCTGGGTGTCGCACTGTCCTGCCTGCCCTAACAAAACACCTTCAGCCTCACACTTTCTGCACACACCACTGCCACCTTCGGCACAGTCCTCAGCGGCAAGGTGACCCAGGTGCCTGGTCGCCACAGCATGCAGGCTTGGGCTAGCCCATTCCAGTGCCAGAAAGAAGACAGCTGTCAGTATTCTTGACCACATCACCACGTTCTTCACCCAGTTTTCCTTTAGCAAAAGTTTTTACAAAAAGCTCGTGGAGCACCTAATGTTCCACAGCAGTGCTTTGGGACCCTCGGCAGCAGATGGGCCTGACTGCCTGCCCATTGTTGTCCCGATTGGCCCCAGATGGGTGGCAAAGGGCCTGGCGCATTTCCCATCCTGGCCTCACACGTCAGTGAGGTCAGCTCCCAGCCCACTGCCCTGCTCCCTTTGAAGAACTGGATTAGCAGAGGCGATAAAGGCAGCTTTGAGGCCCAGTGCCTGAGCTTGGGGAATATTTACAGTGTGTGAACATTGGCGCTTTAAGGGAAGTATAAATCATGTCAGATTTATAGAGCCTGCCTCCTGGAAAAGCACTGATAAAAGGGCCACGTCTGCATTTTCACACATGAAAGAGGAAGAATAGAGTCTTCCTGGCATGTCTAAACAGGAACAGCTGAGCTCAGCTTCTCTTAGGGCTCATCTCCCTCTGTCCTCCACTATTCCCTGACCCTGGGTCATGCAGGCAGGACCCAAAAGCTGTAAAATCGTCCACAGCTGGCCCTTGCATGTCCCGCTGTCAGCTGCTCTGTCCCTGGGACCACCCTTCCCAACACTGTCTCTCCGGGTCTGGCTTGCATCCAGCCCACCAGACAGGACTGAGCGCATCTCCTTTCACAGGCCATGAGAAGTCTGAGAACGCTGTGAAAGCTGGAACTTGCTGTGCCACATGCAAGGAGTTCTACCAGATGAAGCAGACCGTGCTACAGCTGAAGCAAAAGGTAGGTGCCACCAGGGTGGGAACGGTAACGCGTGACGGGAGAAGGGCTTGGCCAAGGCCAGCTGGAAGAATATTTACAAATGATAGAAAATAAACCATTATCCACATTGAGCATTCACGCAGTTGATGCCAGTGAGGTTTGGACGGACTTGGGATGCTTTGCTCACCCTCAGAGCGGTCCAAGGGGCAACAGGACACAATGATGGTGAAGGATTGCAGAGGCGATTACTAAAATCAACACTAGGTAAGGGACACGTGGCAGAGCCATAGCGAGGGTGAGCTATGACGGTTGCAACTTCTCATAAATTTCAAGCTGAGTGTGGTGACTCATGCCCATAACCCCAGCATTTTGGGAGGCTGAGGCAGACGGATCACCTGAGGTCAGGAGTTCAAGACCAGCCTGGCTAACATCGTGAAACCCCATCTCTACTAAAAATACAAAAAAAGTAGCCAGGCATGATGGCAGGCACCTGTACTCCCAGCTACTCAGGAGGCTGAGGCAGGAGAATCACTTGAATCTGGAAGGTAGAGGTTGCAGGGAGCGGAGACGGCTCCATTGCGCTCCAGCCCAGACAACAAAAGCGAAACTCCATCTCAAACAGAAAAATGAATTTCCTGACATGTCCTGGGACCCTGTGTGTTTTATCTAAGATCTCTGTATTACTTATGGAGAATATTGTCTCTATAAACTGGCACAAGCTGATGAGGAATTTCTGCGGCAGCTTGCTTTCTCGCTTTTGAAAACTATAGTCTGTGCCCTTTCTGAGCTCCCTGCACCTAGAAAAGCATCCTTGTGGGCACTTCATGTCACCAAGGATGAGAACCAATGCAGTTTATGAAAGGCTGTATGAATGCCTGATGGAATATGCGGTTTCTAGTAACACCATTCTGCTGTAACGCCCTGGGATGGACCCGGCAATCTGACTTCTTGAACAACTGTCCTGAACCCAGATAAACAGTATTTATTATGCCTAAGGTCGGTCAGTTTGCTAGTTTGTCAGTGACTCAGAAATCACCCTCACACTGATAAAACATAATCTTCTTGGTTTGTTTATTTAACTGTTTCCATTCAAGGCTCTTAGCACATCAGAGAAGTGCGTCTGCACTGTCGAACTTTGGCATCCAGTGATGCTGAAGGGCTTGAGAGTAAGCATGAGATGGTATCTTTCCCATATTCAACAAACATGTAGCCAGCCCCTAATGAAAGCCACAGCTACCAGTTCAGTAAATAAACAGGCTGAGGAGAGAAATGGTTTGCAAGCCTTTTATTTTTACGACATTGACAATGTGATTAGCTTAACAGAAACTTGTATACATCTGATGGATAATTATGAATAAAATATAGATTTAACCCTAAATAGCTTATGATCCTAATAGGAAGACTAGGCAGAAAACCTTGTGTGTCTGTCACTATAAACACAGAGACATAAATACATCCAACACAGTTATCCTCAGGTTGAGCTTGAACTGATGTTAGTGGTATTGAACATACCCAGAGAAGGGTTGGAGGAAGAAGTAAGTTTGCATTTCATAAGCTGGAAGAGCTTGGGGCAGGTAGTTGATCAGTATCTTCAGGTGTACCTCTTAAGGCATAAAGCTACCCTCACTCTCCTTCCCTGGAAACAATTTGTATGCCTTAGGGAATTTACTTCCAACCAGGATGATGTTTACGAACAAGGGCGCTAAATATCACAGATTGTTCAGAAATACAGTTGCTAAATCAACATGTGGTTTTCCCTTAACCTCCCTGCCATGTTCTCTTGTGATGCATGAAAATAAAAATATGAAAAGAAGTGGAGAAATTTGCATCGAAATACTTTTCACCCTCAAAGACCCTGCTAGAGAGCTACATAAAAATCTACTAGGTCATCTTAATGCTCCAGTAACTCTTACACAATTGAGTTGGACTAGAATCGTTCTACCTTATACCAAAATCTTTCTGCAAATGCATTGGAGCAATCCCAAGCTAATGCAGACTTTCAAAGAATGTTATGAGGAGCGAGTCATTTCTAAAGGTTCCTATTAGAATGTCTTGCATTCTACAGCTTATAAAGCATTATATCCAGAATCCCATTTAATGAGCATCCTGACCCTGTGAAAAAGATACTGGTGGTCTCAGAGAGGTGAAATAACTGCCCGAGAGGGCAGACCTGAAACCTGGGTCCTCTCACTTCTACGCTCGTACCAGCGTTCGGATTGTCAGTTGGTTTTTAATATCATTTTGCTGCTGCTAATGCCATTTGTTCACAGAAGAATGTAGGACATCTGCTCAGATAAACATTAGCCAAGAAGGAGATGCCAGCGGTCCTAGACCACGGCCAACCCCAAGCATAAAATGGTGTTTAAACACGTTGCACTGTACCGCGAATGTACAGTCAGCAACATTCCAACCGCGAGAAATACTACAGGTCAGATGGCCTGGGTTCTGGTAGTCTGCAGACAACAGGAAACTTAAAAGACCTATCACTTTTTAAATGAGCAAAACTAAACCATACTACCTAGGTGTGCACAGCTGGGTGATACATTATTTTTTTAAAAACAGGAAGTGATTAAAAGGAAAACGGGGACTTCTGGGGAAGAGTGGAGGCTGATTGGGACGGGCCCTGTGCAGGGAGGGGTCTAGGGTGGCTGGCAAAGTTCTGTTGATTGATTTGGGGGTTCTTTGAAAGAGTGCTTTTTTTTATTTTTAAGTTCTGGGGTCCATGTGCAGGATGGGCGGGTTTGTTACCGAGGTAAACATGTGCCATGGTGGTTTGCTCCACCTAAAGGGTGATTGCTTAATAATAATTTGCTAAGTTACTTGTCTCATGATGTTTCCACGTTCTTTATTTTGCAATAAAAACATGTTTTTAAATGATACATAGACCTCAGTGCCTCCACCTCTGCCACTTCTTCTGTGGCGTGGGAAGAAAACAAATGATTTGGTGAGAAAGGGAGAGGGGGGATAGATGAGATGCCCGTCATTTAAGTTTTAGATGGGTCTCTGTCCCACAAGAGCACTTAAAATTCAGTGCCAACTCGCTTGTCCTTTTTTTTTAAGTTGCTTGTGTTCTGGCAGCAGGAGCTATGGGATTTGAGAGTGGAATTGCTGCAGAGAGTCCTCTGGGAAGGGAGACTCCAGAAAGAGAGGCCTGTGCTAAACCTGTCCCGGACTGACTGGTGTGCTCAGCCTCCCTGGGTGGCTGCTTAGGGCGTTGAGAATCTCTGTCTCTTCTCTTAAGCCAGCAACTCTCTCCATGTTGAGCAGTTGTGGGAAGTGTGGATAATCATTCAGGAAGTCTTGTTGAGCACCTGCTGTGGGCTGGGAAATGGGGAAATACAAAACGCTATGGAGAGGATGCTGCCTGAAATAAACTTAGGTTTTACGGGGAAACCAAGCTAGCGGTGTGAAATCAGGAAACGATGGCCGAATGGAGTCGGGCCAGCAGTCAGGCTTGAGAATTTAGAGGCCCTAAGGTTTCAAGTGAGCAGATTTGCCACCCGATGGCTGCACTAGCTCACTCTAACACCACCTTTGCCTCTGGCAGGTATATGGCTTCTCAATAATGTGTGGTTTCCTCTGCTACTCTATAAAATGGGTCTTCCCAGGATTATTGGGAAGACCAATCCATATTAAAGTGACTGCAGGCCGGGCACAGTGGCTCATGCCTGTGATGTCAGCACTTTAGGAGACCAAGGCAGGTGGATCACTTGAGGTCAGGAGTTTGAGACCAGTCTGGCCAACATGGTGAAACCTCATCTCTATTAAAAAAATACAAAAATTAGTTGGGAGTCATGGTGGGTGCCTGTAATCCCAGATCCTTGGGAGGCTGAGGCAGGAGAATCACTTGAACCCAGGAGGCGGAGGTTACAGTGAGCTGAGATTGCACCACTGCACTCCAGCCTGGGTGACAGAGCAAGACTCAGTCTACAAAAAACATTTTTTAAGTGACCTTAGGTCACTGCTGGTTTAGTGGTTAGGAGCACAGATTCTGGAAGCAGATAGGCTAAGTTTAAATTCTAGCCCCACCATTTGCTGGCTGTGTGACTCTGAGTAAGTATTTAACCTCTCGGTACCTCAGCTCTACTTTTAAAAAATGACAACAATAAAACCTGCCTGGGGATTTTGTGATAACAAATGTTAATATTTATAAAGGACTGAGAACAGTGCCATCCATCTAGAAAAAGCTCTACAAATGTTTAGCAAGTAAAAATGTTATTTGTTAGCCCTCTACAAAGTGCTTTACAAGAGACATCTCACAGATGCATCCTAACAGCTCTTTGAGGCAGGAGCTCTCTTAAAAAGGTTAGCACAAGATAAATGATACACATAATTCCACTGACTGGAATCCAGGAGAAACGCAGACGCTTTATATTATTACAACCTTCCTCCCAAACTCCTGGCATCCCTCAGCCCATCCTCAGCTGTGTTTATGCAGAAAGTGGGGCCAGAGATTCTGGGCAGCCACCTCTAAAGGGCCAGTGCCTTCACTCTGCATTCATTCTGCTGCCGCACAGGGGCCGAAGGGAGCCAGGATGCAGCCACCCAACAGGAGGTCAGCTGGGACATTGAGGTCAACATTTGCCACCTTACCTTGTAACTTTTACAAGGCACCAAACGAAGCATAGAGGACTAGGGGCACAGGGAAACATCTCTGGAGCCCATCCATGTGCAGGTCTCATCCTGAGGTCCTGTTTACACAATTTTAAATATGAAGACTTGATCTTGTATTGAAAACAATTATTTTGTAGCCTTGAAAAGGAAGGATGAAGAGACTTAACAATATCACACAGCTACTTAGGAACAAAGCCAGGAGAAAGCCCAGACAGCAATTCTTTTTTTGTTGTTTGACAGAGTCTCACTTTGTCACCCAGGCTGGAGTGCAGTGGTGCAGTCTTGGCTCACTGCAACCTCACTGTCCTGGGTTCAAGCGACTCTCCTGACCTCAGCCTCCGGAGTAGCTGGGACTACAGGTATGCGCCACCACGCCCAGCTAGTTTTTGTATTTTTAGCAGAGACAGGGTTCCATGATGTTGGGCAGGCTGGTCTCCAACTCCTGACCTCAAGTCATCCGCCCCCCTTGGCCTTCCAAAGTGCTGGGATTGCAGGTGTGAGCCGTAGCACGCAGCTCGCCAGACAGCGTTTCTGCTGGGTCTGTGACTGGCTGGACGCTGGGTCAGCTGGGTCAGGCATGTTAAAGACGACATCACTTTAACCCTCCAGCAGTGCTTTCAGGTGGCCATTACCGTCCCTATTTTATAGATGAGGAAATCCAGGTTGTGTCGCTTACTCAAGATCCCGCAGGTAGAAAGTGGCAGGGCTGAGATGTTAAGGTACCTCTGCCTCATGCCAAGGCCCGGGGGTGGGATCAACATTTCAGGTTCTTAGTTGGAAGCCAATGATAAAATCGGATGAGGCTTCAGCTGCCAATGCTGACCCGCTGCCCCATGGCTGCAGTAGATTTACTGGTACATTTCACTCACTCACTGGTTCACTCCTCTTCCTCCCCAGGGCCACAGACACATACATGAAGGTTAGGTGATCTATTGCTATGACATGGGGATGTCAGCACCATTTTAAATGTGTCTCAGGGACACGGTTATGTCCCAATGGTGACTCTGAACCATGAGCCCTGACTTGAAATTGTGCAAAGCTACTTTCAGATTGTACGAGATTTTGATTCTTACAGTCATCTCTACTGAATTCTGAGTAACAATCACAGGGGAATTGTATCAGGGATCTCTAGAGGGACAGAACTAATAGGACAGATGTACGTATGAAAGGGAATTTATTAAGGAGAATTGACTCACACAGTCACAAGGTAAAGTCTCCCAATAGGCCGTCTGCAAGTTGAGAAGCAAGGAAGCCAGTGCTGGATCAGTCTGAGTCCCAGAACCTCAAAAGTAGGGAAGACAACAGCGCAGCCTTCAGTCTGTGGCTAAAGGCCTGAGAGCCCCTGGCAAATCACTGGTGTATGTCCAAGAGTCCAAAAGCTGAAGAACGTGGAGTCTGATGTTCAAGGGCAGGGAGCATCCAGCACAGGGGAAAGAGGAAGGCCGGAAGACTCAGCAGGTCTGCTCTTGCATCTTCTGCCTGCCTGCTTTCTTCTAGCTGCGCTGGCAGCTGATTAGATGGTGCCCACCCAGACTGAGGGTGGGTCTGCCTCTCCCAGTCCATTGACTCAATGGTAATCTCCTTTGGCAGCACCCTCACGGACACACCCAGGAGCAATACTTTGCATCCTTCAATCAAGTTGACACTCAGTATTAACCATTGCAGGAATTGAACCAGCGGCATCCCTAGCAGGGCAGCATTCCTTCTGTCTTTCATGGAGCACTAGGTCTTCTCAAAGTGTGGAGGAAAATCCTACGTCTGGAAGGCAGTGATGGTCAGGAATGTCTTAGCCCATGAGCCTGCAAGGCTGTCCTTTCCCTGGGACTTTAGAACTAGCTAAAGGGCTCTGAGCCTTTCTAGGAGTGTGTGCTCAGAAGTCCTAAGGATCCTGAGGGCACCCTTTGGAAGACAGTGTCAAAGCATCTAAAAGACGCTCTGTTTCCTGTCCCTTGAACATCCTTGCACTCTAAGCTGGGTAGATTTCAGTAGGTTTGATTTCACTTGGCACCCCAGATGGGAAAAAGTACCCTCTTGAGGAGGTTCCAGACTAGGGATCATCCCAGATTCAAATAGAACACTTGGGAAGCTGAAGTGGGAATAGAACTCTTGACTGCAGGAAAGCCTGCCCCCTGCTCTGCAGGTATGTGAGGGAGACTGAGCCGGGGGAGCAGGATCAACCCCCATCAGCCTCATGGCTCTATTTGTTCTTCATGCTGTACAATGAAGATACAGCCAAAAGCCTCTTGGACTTTCTCATGGTTTTACCTTGTAGAAGAATCTCCAGTGCTTTGTTAAGGGGTTAATGGGATACAGGAATAGGGCAGTCACCTTACAAAGGAGCCAGAAGAATTTATTTTCCACAAAGTATATCAGGTAAAGGCTATATGCCAAAATGCAAACCACATATTACGATGATAGTCGTGTTTCCTTAATATTGGATTTCTTCTGTTGGTAAGAATATCTGCCCTTGTAACTAAAAAAGATCATCAGTTCTTAGGCTGGATTCAGTGGCTCACACCTGTAATCCCAGCACTTTGGGAGGCTGAGGTGGGCGGATCACCTGAGGCTAGGAGTTCAAGACCAGCCTGGCCAATGTGGCAAAACCCTGTCTCTACCAAAAATACAGAAAAGTAGCCAGGACATGGTGGCACATGCCTGTAGTCCCAGCTACTCAGGAGGCTGAGGCAGGAGAATCGCTTGAACTTGGGAGGCAGAGGTTGCAGTGAGCAGAGATTGTGCCACTGCACTCCAGCCTGGGTAACAGAACAAGATTTCATCTCAAACCAAAAAGCTCATCTTAAAGCTGTATTGAAAGAGCCCCAAACCCAGCAGCTACACAGCAGGCGAATGGGATCTTCGCCAGAGATCTTCATCAGAACCATATTCCGTAAGGGGCATGCTGAATGCAATCCTCCAAGCTCAGAAGGAGACACCACTGCTAGAGACTGAGGCCCTTCTGAAGGTGGATAGGATCGTCTCGGGCAGCAAAGCTCTCCCAAGTCTACCTTAGTCATGCACAGTGTGGGATCTCGGCTGTAGTTGAGTAGATGTACTTTGTAGCCTCCCTTATGATCCGTTCGGGCCTGTGCTTGGAGGATTCAAGATCCCACGCTCGTCTTTTACTCCATTGCCCTGCTATGTCACTATCAAGCCAGTTGTCCTAATCCCTGCTAGAGTTCTTTTCCTATTTAAAACATTCAGGCCCTGAAGTCTCTGGGGTTATTTTTGTAGCATCATTGGATGTGCCTCACTCTGCTGCATTAGAACGTGAGAGTAAGTCTTTAGGCCCTTGGGGAAGGAGGTGATTCCTGAAAAAGAAATGAGAGGTGGCAAGTGCTTTTTTCCATGAAAGCGGGAAGTAAAGAGAACCATCTTTGTTCAAATCAGCATTCAACTCTTAAGTTTTAATTCAGAGTTAAATAAGCCTTGGGGAAAGGAGCTTGCACAACTGTTAATTTAGTGCTCTGTGCAATGTCAAACCCCATAGGACACAACGTTTTCACAGCTGTGAAATGTTCACAAGTTGGCCACCTCTGATCATGCACAGATAGTAGGTACCTCTCTTGTAAGCTCAGATCCAAAGATGGGTTTTAGAGCCTCTGAGCACTCCACAGGGTCAGGATGGGATCTGCCAGTGTGCCTTCTTAGAGACTGCCTTTTCCTCCAGCCAGCGGGTCCCTGAGCAGGGCCTCATCTAGGAGGATGGGGGAACAAATGCAGTGTGCCTCAGAAAACGGCAGAGATGTCTGCTTTCCACAGAACTCCAAGATACAGGGTCCTCTGGGCGTGGCTTTCACCCTCAGAAATGTGCCCTTCTCCACTTGGCTTTGCATCCCTTGAATTAGCTTCTTGGAGGGAAGAGACCAGAACAACCATTTATCAAGCACTTAGAATGTTCCAGGGCCTGTGCTAGGCACCCAACATATATTTCCTCCCTTCATCCTCAAGCTGAACAGGTGGGTGGTGATGTTTCTTTTAGCCAGTGTGGAAATGGAGGTTTGCAGCATTCAGCTTTCACTAAAGGCTTCAGAAGTGAATACAGTTTACCTGATATCCAAAAATGCAGTCATTCATTAATTGCTGCCCTCTGGCTTCCCCTAAAATGAATGAGTGATGAAAGAGAGCAAGGGGAAAGCCTCAGTGCATTTTAACCTAATCTCAGAAGCCCCATGCTTCTGTCATATTCTATTCACGAAAAGCAAGTCATCAAGGCCAGCCCACACTTCTCACGGGATGGGAAATTAGCTTCTACCCTTGAAGGGAAAAGTATCAAAGAATTTGTGGACACATTTTACAACCACCACAGTCACTACTGGCCAGTTGTCCTGAAGGTCAGCACTTGGTGCTCAGGGGAACTGTCAGCCACGTTCTCGGTCCTGGCTCCCAAGGCTGAGAGTTCTTTTAGGGCAGGGACCATGTCTTGATCACCACTGTAGCCACAGAACTGAGCACAGGACCTGCACATAGCAGGTGTTCAGTAAATGCTTGAGATATAAAATAGGTAATAAATTGAGAGTATGAAATAAGTAGGCCCTATTAATTATGGTAATAATGAGTTCTAGTGACATCTAGGCCTTCTGGAGCTTATCTAAGCTCACCCACTAACTAGCTGAGTAATCTCATGCAAGTTGTTTACCTTAGAAGGCCTCTAGGTTTAGAAAGGGGCTCTTTATAGTTCCTCTAAGTTCTAACTAGCTCTAGTAAAAAATATATACATATGTCTCAGGGAAAGGCTTTGCAGCTTCTACCACCAAGACAAATGTGAGGCTCTCCTCTGCCATTGCTTCCTGACTGAGGCTTCCTCTTCTCCTTCCAGATTGCCCTGCTCCCCAACAATGCTGCTGACTTGGGCAAGTATATTACTGGTGACAAGGTGCTGGCCTCAAACGCCTACCTTCCAGGACCTCCTGGCCTGCCTGGGGGCCAGGGCCCTCCCGGTGAGTTTGGAAGAGGGCATAGGAGGGTGATCACCATCAGAAAAAGGCTGCCAAAAGTTCAGAATGGGTGGGAGCTGGACAGTATTCTCCAGCTTCCATCGAGGAGAAACAGGCAAGTGTCCATGGGGCTGCCACACAGCCATGCAATGAGAGGGCCTTGGGAAATAGGCCCTCACGCCTGAGAAATCGTCACAGCCAATAGCAACTTGGAAGAAAAAACTCGTTGTGGGATTGGATAAGATTCCTAAAGATCATTTTAAGTTAAAAAACAAAATGAAAACTACCTTAAACTTTATTCTGGAAACATTCTAACTTACACAGAAATAGAACAGTATTATGGGCCACCCTCCCCGCCACCCGCCCGGCTCGAGGCTCATCACCCAGTTCTAATAACTCAGAGCCAGCCTCTTCCTACTACTCCCCAATCTTCCTTCCACCCTCCCTTATTGTTAGCATATTTATACCTGTATTTATTTTTATACCTAGCTATATGTTTTTATAAGTCAACTAACTGTATTGACTTACAAATGATACATAATATAATCACTTCAATTACAGTTTGAGTTACCCATATAACTCTCATCCTAGATTTCAAGATATAGGTCACTGGTTTTTTGTTTTTTTGCTTTTTGTGTGGTTTTTTTTTTTTTTGAGACAGAGTCTCACTCTGTCACCCAGGCTGAAGTGCAGTGGCGCAATCTCAACTCACAGCAACCTCTGCCTCCTGGTTTCAGGCGATTCTCCTGCCTCAGTCTCCTGAGTAGCTGGGACTACAGGCATGTGCCACCACACTCAGCTAATTTTTTGTATTTTTGGCAGAGACAGAATTTCACCATGTTAGCCAGGATGGTCTTGATCTCTTGACCTCGTGATCCTCCCGCCTTGGCCTCCCGAAGTGCAGGGATTACTTTGCAGTGCCGTGAGCCACTGCACCCAGCCTATATAGAACATTTCCATCACCCCAGAAATTTCCCTTGTGTCCATGTGCACATGTTTACTTCTACAACCCCCAGTCTAGGCAGACACTGGCCTGCTTCCTTTCACTGTAATGTCACCTGTTCTAGAACTCCATATCACTAGAATCTTTATATGTACTCTTCTTATGAATATATATTTTTGGCTTCTTTCAGTCAGCATACTGTTTCTGAAGATTCACCCTTATTAATTGGACCAAAATCCTGAACATCCTATCATTTCATCAGGAAATACACAATGAGAACTTAAAAAAAATAGTTCCAAGTTATTTTATATTTTGAGTCCCTCCATAGATAGAGCAATATATTTTTTTTCCTCTACGCTGGTAAGGGAAATGATATTAGTGTTAGCAAATGATTCTAAACCTGTGAGTGCCTTCTCCCTGGCTATCATTGTTTAGCAGTGTGCTAGGTGTTATGAATGACCTCTTGACATCCTAATTGGGAAGACCAGACACATAGGGCAAATGCAAATAGAATAGGACAGTATCCACAAGCCCTCCAGGTGAGTACACAGATGCTTCCAGCTGTGGGAACTTCAAGGTAGAGGACACTGTAGCCTGCAGTGATCAGTGGCATTTAGGTTTGATCTGGACGTGGAAGACTGGTAGAATTTGCCCAAGCAGGAAGGACACAGGTGGATTTTCAGTTGGAAAGTCAGCCGGAACAAAAGCTCAGAGTTCTTCACAGAGGATTTATGTGTTTCCTCTCCACTATGTCTTAAACTCTTCAAACACAAGTCTGGGTCTCAGTCCATCCAGAGAATAAGACGGTTCAGGATTTGTTTTATCCTTGTTCATTCCCTTGGCCTGAGGTACTCTGGGTTATGGTAGAGTTTTTTGCAGCAAACGCTTCACACAGGCACCCTCTGGCTGCTTCTAAACAGACTGGAGTCTCTCCTTATAAACCACTTCCCAGCACAGTGCTCTCTACCCCCATCTAAGAGAATGCTCTTGCTTTGCTTTCCTGGAGGAAGTCAACTCCAGGCCAGTCTATAGATCGCTGGAAGAAAAACAACTGTAGGAACAGGGGAGCCATTGGCTGTCTTGTTTAATAAATGCCTTGCAAGCTTTCTTCTCCAATGCTGCCATTTGGCTTATAACAGGGTTTGAGCTGTCCAGGGTCCTTGATGGAGCTGAGAGTGATTGAGAATGAATAAGCTTTGGCAACAGACCCGTCCTTTGAATGGGGACGTTCCAATCCCATATCCTTCTCTCTTAACTTCGAGTGTTTGTGGTACCCACCATTGAGACTTACTAGGGAAGCTAGAAAACTAATAGGCTTTCTCTCACCCTTAAATAAAAATCCAGTTCCGAGGCCTGTGGTGAATCAGACTGGAGCACCAATACAGGAAACTAGGCTGGGTTGGAATCTGTTTGACTTTGGTGGTAAGGGGGTGGCAGCTGCTTTCTGCCCTCTGCTGTCATACTTCAGGTGCTGCCATTTGTATATCAAAGTCCCACATTTCAAAGGCACTCAATATACTGTGATCTCGGTAGTCTACTGATTGTGTAACTGTAGGTGAGATATTATCTCTGGCCTCTTTTTGTGCTACTGGAGTTAAAATATTTAGTTAAAGGAGGGATCTGACACCCTTCCCAAACTTTGTAGATACACCTGGAGCCAGTATTAAGAGTAGGGGTGTGGACATGTTTGGATGGAACATTAACTGCTGTTGACTTTGGCTTAATTATTCTGTGAACTAAAAAAGACTCATCTAAATATGAAGAGTCTGAAGTCTTTGTTTCTTTGTTTTATTTTTCTGGAGTCTGAAAGTCATTCCATCCTGTCACTGCTCTGTCAGTACTAGGGGTTAGGTGTGATCAAAAAGTAATTACTATGTGCATTTAAAAGAACAATTATGAGAAAAGTATGGCATAGCAATCTTCTCAGTCTCTTCAATGCAATCATTTTAACGAGAAACATTTACTAAACAGCTTACTATGTATCCAGGACTGTCTGAGGATATGCTAATAAATAAGATACAATCCATATTCTCACAGAGCTGATGATCTAAAGTGGGTTAAAACCCAATGTTCTTCTACATACAGAAGAATGAGGATGGACCCTTACCTTACACCATATACAAAAGTTAACTCAAAATGAATTAAAGAGTGAAATGTAAGACCTGAAAACTATGAAAGTCCTAGAAAAAAACATAGAGGAAAGCTTTATGACATTGGATTTGGTGATGATTTCTTGGATATGGCCCCAAAAGCATAGGCAGCAAAAGCAGAAGTAGATAAATGGACTAGATCAAACTTAAATTTCTATGTCTCAAAGCAAACGATCAACAGACCAAAAACAACCTGCAGAATGGAAGAAAATAATTGTAAGTTGTATATCTGATAAGGGGTTAACATCTAGGATATATAAGAACTTCTATAATTCAACAAAAAAGCACCTGATTAAAAAGATGGGAAAAGGGCTTGAATAGACATTTCTCCAAAGAAAATATACAAATGGCCAAGAACCATATTAAAAGGTACTCAACATCACTGGTCATTAGAGCATTGCAAACCAAAACTACAGTGAGATACCATCCCACACCCAGTAGGATGGCGACTACTTAAAAAAATATATAAGCTAGGGAAACATAGGGAGACCCTGTCTGCATTAAAAAAATAAAAAATTAAACTAGCCAGGCTGTAGTCCCAGCTACTCAGCAGGCTGAGGTGGGAGGATCGCTTGAGCCCAGGAGGTCAAGCCCACAGTGAGCCGTGAACACAGCATCACATTCCTGCTTGAGTGACAGGACAATACCCCATCTCAAAAAGAAAAATGAGAGAAAATAAGTATTGACAGGGATGTGATAAAAGTGGAACCCTGTGCACTGTCGGTGTGAACATAAAATGACTCAATCACTATGGAAAAGAATATGGAGATTCATCAAAAAATTAAACATATCAGGAGACTTAAGCAGGAGGATCACATGGGCTCAGGAGTCCTGAGCCTAGGCAACAGAGAGGCCCTATCTAAAAAAAAAAACATACACAAACACACACACACACACACACACACACACACACACACACACACAAATACATACACCACACACAAATACAGACACACACACAAANCACACACACACACACACACACACACACACACACACACACAAATACATACACCACACACAAATACAGACACACACACAAATACATACACCACACACACACACACACACATACATACAACACACACACACACAAATACACACACAAACACAAATACATACAACACACACACACACACACAAATACACAAACACAAATACAACACACACACACACACACACACACATATGTATGTATGTATATATGTATATTTGATCCAGGAATCTCACTCCTGGATATATACCCCAAAGAACTAAAAGCAGGATCTTGAAGAGATATTTGCACACCCATCTTCATAGCAGCACTTTTCACAATAGTCAAGAGGTTGAAGTGACCCAAGTGTCCATCAATGGATAAGAATGGAAAAACAAAATGTGACATATACATACAATGGAATATTATTCAGCCTTTAAAAACATGGAAATTTTGACACAGGCTACAACATAGATGAATCTTAAGGATATTAGGCTAAGTGAAATAAGCTAGTCAAAAATGATAGACACTATAAAATTACACTTATATAAGGTATCTAAAATAATCAAACTCACAGAAACAGAAAGTAGAATAGTGGTTATCAAAGGCTAAGTGGAGTGGAAAATGGGGAGTTATTCAATGGCCTAGAGTTTCAGTTTTACAGGATGAGAAAGTCACAGAGATCTGTTGCACGACAATGGGAATGTACTTAACAAGACTAAACACTACATTTAAAATAGTTAAGATGGGCTGGGCATGGCCGCTCATGCCTGCACTTTGGGAGGTTGAGGCAGCCAGATAACTTGAGGTCAACCTGGCCAACATGATGAAACCCCGTCTGTACTAAAAATACAAAAAATTAGCCGGGGGTGGTGGTGGGTGCCTGTAATCCCAGCTACTTGGGAGGCTGAGGCAGGAGAATTGCTTGAACCTGGGAGACAGAGGTTGCAGTGAGCTGAGTTGCACTCTATCTCAAAAAAAAAAAAAAAGTTAAGATGGAAAAGTGTGTGTTGTGTATTTTTTATAAGTTTGTAAAAATGCTCTCCAGGCTCCCACTCCCTCTTCCCTCATCCCCCTAGCTGATGTTCAAGGCCTGAAGCAGAGGTGAACATGCTGACGTCTGCTTCCAGGTGCTGTCCCACACTTTACACAGCCACAGCCCTTCAGCCAGCAAGGTGCCCCCTGGAGTGCCCGCTGTGGGCAGACAGGCTGTGTTCCATACACAAGTGGGGAAACACCGCAAACCCAACCCAATACAAAGCAGCTGTTTACAGCTCTCTGTGCTGTGGGTCAAGATAGATGACGCCTAAAGGTCTCTTCCCCATCAGCTTCCATGATAAGGTGGTATAACGAGGTTCTGGCACAGGCAAACAACTGTCAGGCACAAAAACAGACGACTTCTTGTTTAACTCAGTTAATTTTGTGTCAATACTGTGTCACTAAAGGCCTCTGAATAGAATTTTAAAACACAACCCCTCAACATCTACAGAAATGGGCAGGTCACATAGGTACATAGGCGGAGCTGGGCAGGAGCACCTGGAAGCAGGGGCACTGAATCAAACCAGGGAGTACTCACCCGTGTACAGCGGCAGCCCCTACTGACAGCTCCAGTTGGTTGTGCTGATGATGGAATTGGGGTTTTCGTGCTTCCTGTTTCAAACCAGAGCCAGAAACCCAGATTTTTATATGAAATATCCCAATTTTTATTCATTTATTTATTTTTGAGTTGGAGTCTCACTCTGTTGCCCAGGCTGGAGTGCAGTGGCACAGTCTGGGCTCACTGCAACCTTTGCCTCCTGGGTTCAGGAGATTCTCCTGACATGGCCTCCCGAGCAACTGGGACTACAGGCACACACCACCATGCCCAGCTAATTTTTGTACTTTTAGTAGAGACAGGTTTCACCATGTTGGCCAGGCTGGTCTCAAACTCCTGACCTCAAGTGATCTGCCCGCCCCAGCCTCTCAAAGTGCTGGGATTACAGGCACGAGCCACTGCACCTGGCCCCAATTTGTAAATGTTACGAATGCTCAGAAGAAAATGGTATACATAAACAGAAAACACATGTGCAGTGTGTGAATGTATATAAACGTACCTTATAGATATGCTGCCAACATGTGCAATGAGGTAAGCAGTTAATTCTTACTTTCCAAGGCCTGTATCCACACAGCGCTGAGACTGTACCGAGTTTAAGAACAAGTCATCTGTTTTTGTGCCTGTCTGAGGATAGTTGTTTGTATGACGGGGGAGATGTTAAGACGTTTTTGGAGATAGGTGATCTGTGGGGATGGAGACGAGGCAGGAGAGGAGAGAAGAGTAGTCTGAGCTGGATCGTGTGCTGTGGCATGGTTTATTCAGGGAGGATGGGGACTACCGGGTGATGAAGGAGGCAATAGGGGGGAAAACGCTTGGCCAGAAAGACAGGAATGAACAAGGACACTATGCTGAGGAGTTTGAGCTTTATGCTTTATGAAGAGGGGAGCTACTATAGGGCTTCCTTTTTCTCCCTGAACTCCAATTACACTTATGTTAGACAGTTCAATACTATCCACCTCTTTTGGATGCTTCATTTTATTTTCCTCTTTGTGAGTCACTTTGAGTAACTATTGACTTACTTTTTCACTGATTCTTTGCTTAGCTGTGAGCAGTCTGCTGATGAGCCTATATCATTTTCCTCTATGATACTCTATTTTTTATTTCTGTTTGACTTTTTTCCTTTAATTTCCATCTCACCCAGTGCCTTACTCATCTGCTGAGACAAGCTGTTTATCTTTTCCACCAGCACCTTTCACATACTGTTATTTTAAAGCCCCATAGCTCATCATTCCAACATCTGGGTCTCCTCTGAGAATTGTTCTGCTGATTGTTCTATCACTTGACAATGTGGTTTTTGGTTTACCCTTTTTTTTTTTTTTTTTTTAAGATGGAGTCTCACTCTGTCACTCCGGCTACAGTAGTGCGATCTCGGCTCACTACAACTTCCACCTCCTGAGTAGCTGGGATTACAGGCACCCGCTACTGCGCCTGGCTAATTTTTTTTTTTTTTTAGGTGGGGAGGATGGAGTTTGGCTCTTGTTACCCAGGCTGGAATGCAATGGCTAGATCTCAGCTCACCGCAGCCTCTGCCTCCTGGGTTCAGGCAATTCTCCTGCCTCAGCCTCCTGAGTAGCTGGGATTACAGGCACGCACCACCATGCCCAGCTAATTTTTTGTACTTTTAGTAGAGATGGGGTTTCACCATGTTGGCCAGGCTGCTCTCAAACTCCTGACCTCAGGTGATCCGCCCACCTCAGCCTCCCAAAGTGCTAGGATTACAGGCATGAGCCAGTGTGCCCAGCCCTTTTTGCTATGTGCCTGAAAATTTTGGATTGAATGCCAGACATCATTTGCAGAGAAACAGTAGAGACAGGTATGTAGTTATCACTCCTGGAGAGGGGTACCCTCTTCTTTGGTCAGGCCACTGCCATGGGAAGCTGAGTCAGTCCAATGAATAACTGAACTGGATTTTGGCTTTATCGTCACTATATTTACTTTGTGTCCCACAGTCTTCAAATAATTCCTCCAGTGGTAGGATCCTATTTCCTTGTGCTTAGTGGAGGCCTAGGTTGCCAGTGGATTTTTCTCAGTGTTTATACTCTTTAGGTTTCAGCAACCCCTACACACACACCTGTGCCACAGATGGGTTCTCTCCACACACTTGCCCTTCCCCCAATGGTAGATTGCTATGACTTACTCCATGCTAGAGCTGTGGGGCAAGGGGACATTTTCATTTCTCCTGCTCCAGCTGGAATCCTAAGCATGCCCTATACTTCTGGGCCTTGAGGTGAGATCATCTTCCCCAGAGCCCCCGACTCATCCCCCAGCATGCCTTGTATCTGTGGCAAATCTTGGCCAGAAGAACATTTCCTACCCCTCACTAAGATGTAATGGATATTTCTCTGGGGCCTGCAAGAGAGAGTGAGTTTGCTGACCCACCCAGTGCCTTGAGACATTTGCACCAAAAGGGGCAAAAGTAGGTGGGTTACATAGTAAGACTGGTTTTTGATATGTCATCGCTGTAGAAATGTCAAAAATGGGCAAAGGGCAAACAAGACTGGTGTGGGGCAGAGAGATTAGCAATGAGGCAAGAGTGAAAGCAAATATAAGGAAGGCCTCACAGATTTGTTTTTGTACTTAATATGTGCAGAGTACTATACTCAGTGGTGTGTGTATATCTGGAATCTCATTTAATAGAACTACGCTATAAGAGGATTTTTATTAGCCCAGATGAGATGAGAAACGAAGGCTCAGGTAGCTCAGGCAAGCTGTGAAAGATTTAAACCCAAGTCTCCCTGATGCTCAACCCTGTCCTCTTAACTGCTCTCCGGCCACAGTAACCACTTCGCCGCTGTGGTAGTCACTACTCTGCTGTGATCCAGGAAACAGAGGGGAGCAGACAGCTGTGAGATGTGAAAGAGGTGAAGTGCACAGGAGCTGGCCACTAATTCAAACAGGAGAAATAGGGAAACACAGAGGAAGACTCTCCAGTTTTTTACTTGAGTGGATGGGCGACTGGCGGTGCGTGAAAAGAGAGGAAGATGGGGAAGCCACTTTTCATCTAATCGAGTTTAAAATGCCCGTGGGACATCCTGATGCAGATGTCAGAAGGCAAAGGCAGAGAGAGAGCAAACAGAAATGGCTGCAGGGGCCCGGGACTCTTGTTAGCCAGGGCCCTTTGTCCTTCTCGTGTGCTGTGAGCTAATGAGGTGTTCTTTGATTACAGGCTCACCAGGACCAAAGGGAAGCCCAGGCTTCCCCGGTATGCCAGGCCCTCCTGGGCAGCCCGGCCCTCGGGGCTCAATGGGACCCATGGGACCATCTCCTGATCTGTCCCACATTAAACAAGGCCGAAGGGGCCCTGTGGTCAGTATCTTATCAGAGATCTGCTTCCTGTGTGGGGAAAGTGTGTTTTTGTCTCATGCTTTTGCCTTTGGTTAAGCCAGATCCTTTTGTATTGTAGGGTCCACCAGGTGCACCAGGAAGAGATGGTTCTAAGGTAAGTCTTTTGAGTGGTCCTCACAAGCTGAAGGTCTCCCCCTTTCAATTTTTTTTTTTAGACAGAGTCTTGCTCTGTTGCCCAGGCTGGAGTACAGTGGTGTAATCTCAGCTCATTACAACCTCTGCCTCCCCAGTTCAAGCAATTCTCCCTGCCTCAGCCTCTTGAGGAGCTGGGATTACAGGTGCCTGCCATGACACCCAGCTAATTTTTGTATTTTTAGTAGAGACAGGGTTTCATCATGTTGGTCAGGCTGGTCTGGAACTCTTGACCTCAGGCGATCTGCCCACCTCAGCCTCCCAAAGTGCTAGGATTGAGCACTGTACCCGGCCTCAGGCCTTTTTTTTTTTTTTTTTTTTTTTTTGGAGACAGGGTCTGGCTCTGTCATCCAGGTTGGAGTGCAGTGGCACAATCCCAGCTCACTGCAACCTCCGCCTCCCGAGCTCAAGCCGAGTTGTCCTGTCTCAGCCTCCCGAGTAGCTGGGAACACAGGCATGTACCTGTGTTTTTGGATTTTTTAGTAGAAACGGGATTTTGCCACGTTACCCAGGCTGGCCTCAAACCCCTGAGCTCAGATGATCTGCCCATCTCGGCCTCCCAAAGTGCTGGGATTTCAGGCATGAATCACTGCTCCCAGCCTGAGGGTCTCTCACTTTCTACCTCTTGCACTAGCATCTGGGAAAGCTCAACACACACTGTTTACCATCCCCATTTTGCATTCAGCAAAACCGAGACTCAGATACCAGATACAACTTTTTCCCCAAAGCTTGTAACAAAATCTGAGTAGCCACTTTTTAAATTGCAGAATCATCCCAGAAGACAGAAACAACCACCACAACCAGTCGTAGGAAAAATGACCCTGATACATTTTAAATAAGCCTCTGCGTTGTGACAGTCACATGTGTTTTTCTCCTTAACCAGTGTTGCTTCACAGGATAGTTTTGTGTGTGTTTCCATTTCTGAGAGGTTTTCAAATCAGGAACAGGACTTGAAAACCTATTCTTTTGCAAGCAGGTAGTTCCCCTGTGAGAGCTGCCTGCTCTTTTTTTGCCTCACAAAGAAGTCAGTATGAGTTACTTCAGAAAGTTTGTTACTCCACACGCTGCTGGGAAATAGGAACGTTCCTCTTGCCAGGAAGGTTTGAAAATACATGGGCTCGAGGGAAATCAGAATGAGAGACACTTAACCCAAGCATGCTGTTCATATAAGTGGTCCCATGAGTCCAGCTCAGTTTTACATATGGTTTCTATAGAAAATATTTGTGGTTTTGTGCAGGGAAGTGGCTATGGTGGGTGTATAAAGAGAGACCATTGCTGTGGCAGCCACGTGCTCTAGAAAGCTAACCCTGGCCTCTCTGTTTTTAGGGGGAGAGAGGAGCTCCTGGGCCCAGAGGGTCTCCGGTAAGTAGCACTCTCTGTCCTGCTTCCCCAGGGGAACGTTCTCAGAGATGCAGCTCTGATGAGCCTGTAGGTTGGTCTAGTAGGAAAAGCCCGCCCCTTCCTGATGCCACTCAGCCCACCTGAATAGAAGTATGTGGTTAGGAAGAGAGTCATAGAAACCCTAAGCTGCTAGTTTGGATTTATTTTTCAAATTTGTTTTCTGTTGTTTTTTCTTTTATCATGGCTAATTTTTTTTTTTT
>NW_016107370.1:2482000-2507682 GCF_001604975.1 Cebus imitator | reverse complement strand
AAAAAAAAAAAAGAAAGAAAGAAAGAAACCAGCTGCATATATGCATCGTATCTGGGAGATTCAAACTGAGAATTAGTAGTATTCAAAAGCATAGAAAATTCAAACCACTTCACTGCTTCTGAAGAAGTCAGTATCTTTTCTGAAATCCAACAGCTGTGGCCACAGAGGTGGGAGTTGTGGGTTCCATCTCAACTCTTCTACCTGCTAGCTTTCTGGCCATGGGCATATGACTGAGGGTCTCTGGGCATTCATTTCCCCACCTGTGCGGTGGCACTAGTGGAATCTGATCTGCCATACCTCAAGTGGTTATTGTGAGGGTCAGATGATATCAAAATACTGTGCCTCTCTTCGTGCTTTACAGTGGAAGCTCTGCTTCCACAGGGCTAGCTGCTACTGCGGCAGCGGTTGCGAGAAGTGAGAACGATTTTACTACAAGCTTCTGACAACCCAGAACACGTGTGTTTATGCATTTCTTTTTTACCATGCCCCACACATATTACGCTATATGAAATTAAGGCTTCATAAATACTATATGGTGATATACGATACTCAATACTTAGAAAAACTAGGAAGCTTTTGTTTGGACCTTACCTAGTCAATGGGGAGCTGACGTCTTTACAGCCTCCTCCCAACTTCATTTAGTTTGTGCTTATAGTCAGCCATCTTTTAAACATTTAATAATTTCATTTTTTAAAAATAACAGCATTTTTTTTGAGACAGGGTCTCACTCTGTCACCTGGGCTGGAGTGCAATGGTGCAATCTTGGCTCACTGCAGCCTCGACCTCCCAAGCTCAGGCAATCCTCCCACGTAGCTGGGACCACAGGTGCCTGCCACCATGCCTAGCTAAATTTTTTTATATTTTTTGTAAAGCCAGGGTTTCACCATGTTTTCCAGTCTCAAGTTATCCGTCCACCTCAGCCTCCCAAAGTGCTAGGATTACAGGTGTGAGCTACCACGCCTGGCCCAGATAACATTTTTGAATACATATTATGCCCAACGCCCTTTACATGCATTTACTTACTTAAATTCTCACTTACAGACCCTATAAAACCCTATAAAGTTGGGACTATTATTATCCCCATTTTACAGTTGGGGAAACTGAACCACAAGAAATTAAGACCACGCAGCTAGTAAGTGGCAGAGATGAAACTCAAACCCAACAGAACCCCAGTCTCTTAACCACTGCTCTGCTGCCTTCATAAGCATCTTCCAGATTGCTTTGGAAAGTAAACTAGAAGAGTTATTTTTATATTCTTTCTTCTACTGGATTTGATAAAGCCTAGAGTTAGGAGGGAGGAGAGGTGAATACATCACCGAAGCTCATCTGCGAAATGAGAGAATTAGAAGACGATGTGGAGGACCCCCAGGCTCCTGTAGCAGTCCTCACATTGACTCCATTTGGGGCACAGAGTTATTGAGAAAGTAGTTGTCAGCAAGCATGGGGACTAGCAAGTCATGGAGCCCCGAAGGCCATTGCTATCTGTCTCTACATTGATTCCTCCCATGTACACAGGGACCCCCTGGTTCTTTTGACTTCCTGCTTCTTATGCTGGCTGACATCCGCAATGACATCACCGAGCTGCAGGAAAAGGTGTTCCCGCACCGGACTCACTCTTCAGCAGAGGAGTTCCCATTACCTCAGGAATTTCCCAGCTACCCAGAAGCCATGGACCTGGGCTCTGGAGATGACCACCCAAGAAGAATTGAGACAAGAGACTTGAGAGCCCCCAGAGACTTCTATCCATAGCGCACCCCAGCACCGTCATGTCAAAGGAAGGGAAAGATCATTTCACCTGCAGTTAAACCCTCTAAAGAGAAAACTCACCACTGGAGACCTAGAAAACATGTTTTTCTCTTCTCTTCTCCTACTCCTCTTCTTCCAAATATAACACTATATTCAGAGTCCCCTCCTAGGCCTGCAGACACGAGGGAGTGAACGACTGATTTACGTGCTTCCCGCTAAGAGTGTGTTGGAGTGGTTTGCATTGTAATTTTTCTTTTACAACCTACTTTTTCAGGAACTGTGGATTTCAGTACTCTGTGTTTTAAATCATAAATTTTTCAAGTTAAATTTGGCAGAATATCAAAAAGGGGGGAAATGGCAAAGTGAGCTCTAAGAAAATATGAGGCTGCTTTTACGATATATGTTCAGAATAGACCGTAAGTCCTCTAGTATCAGAATTAGGGCTCTTCAATTAAAAAGGGGTGGGAGGACAGATTTGTAGTTGTACTTTGGTGTAGAATTCTTTTTCTTGTCCTGCTAGTAGACTTTAAATATTTTATCCCTTATCTGACCTTGTTTCCCAAATTAAAGAGAGGAGAGAATTGAGTGGAGTTTAGAGAAGATAGAAAAGAATTACAGTGATATATTTACTGTTACATAAATTGCTACCTTCTAAACTTCAAATATGGTGCTTAAGGTTTTATGCCATGCTTATCTGTAAGTATTCTATTTAGGTAAGAAAATTAAACCCTCTTTTCAACAAACAGAAAGTGAAATGCCCTGATTCACATTAAAACAATGGGCTCTGGTTTGGTAGAGTATTTTTAAGCTGTTTAATCAAGAATGAAGCTTGCTCTATAAATCACAGATAATTTGTTCAATAAAGTGGCTGACCTTAGAGGTGCAGAATTCCTGGTGCTGAGCAGGTGCCCAGAAGGTGCCATTCGGTGCCATGATCCAGGCTGAAGCAATGTACAGTGGGGTTCAAGGCTACAAGGAGGTTGCTGGCTTCAGCTGACCTCACTAACGCCATCCGCAGTGGTAGGTAAATTTGTTCTCCTTGGATATTAGGAGTCCTTGTCTGGAGCCAATTGAGCTTGCCAGCATGTTGAGAATAATACACTGTTGAAAGTTATCTTGGATGGAGAGGCAAAAACAAGTGGTTTTCCTTGTTTGCACAAACTTCCTTCCTATTCCTATTTTTCCTCAATTTTCTTTAATTTAGTCTAAGTTCCAGTTCTTGTAGGCCTTCTCTTTGGTTTCTTTTCCCCGGCAATGTGAGAAGCAGTTCAGAAAAGGCTCTATTTCTCAACCTCCCAGTGAGTTAGAGTGTTTTCTCAGAGCACCTCTGGGTCCGCAAGGGAAGCATGCACCTGCCAAGGTTTTCTGTGGATCCAGAAGCACCAGGAGCAAGAGACCAGAAGGGTGGTCTGCTCCTTTGTCACCTTGTCGAGGGACCTCTTGTTTCCAATGAGCAGCTCATAGGTTACTTACATTCCACTTTCTCATTGGACACACAGAGTGGCTCTTTATCTACGTTTGCGGGAGACTTTCACTCTTACATTGAGCTTCACAAATGATCGTTCTCATATTCACTCATGTTGGATTATCCCATCCTGTCATGTCCTTTCCCATTTCTTTTTGGCCTCCACCTTTAGACCACATCATTTAGCTCCATTACTATGAAAGCTTGCTTCAGGAAAATCCCTCTTGTGTTCAAATGCCACCTTTCTGTCTTCTCCCTTAAGAATGATAGGAGGCTGGGTGAGGTGGCTCACGCCTGTAATCCCAGCACTTCGGGAAGCCAAGGCAGGCGAATCACGAGGTCAGGAGATGGAGACCATCTGGCTCACATGGTGAAAACCCATCTCTACTAAAAATACAAAAAAATTAGCCGGGCATAGTGGCATGAGCCTGAAGTCCCAGATACTAGGGAGGCTGAGGCAGGAGAATCGCTTGAACCCAGGAGGTGGAGGTTGCAGTGAGCCGAGATCATGCCACTGCACTCCAGCCTGGGCAACAGAGCAAGACTCTGTCTCAGGGAAAAAAAAGAAAAACTGATAGGAAGGGGCTTTGGAAATCTCTAGTGGCAAGTGTCTTCCTTCCCTTCTTCCTACCATGTTGGAAATGCAGGACTCGTGTCAGTCAGCAGGTGGCTGAGTCTTTGATGAACACTTTGCTCCTCTATTTCTTATTTATGCAGAATCCCTGCTGACTGTCCACTAACATTTTTAAAGTGAAAGCAAACACATTCTTAGTGCTCTTTTCCTAGCATCTCCCTCCTTCTCTCCGCAAAATTCAACACTCGTGACAGAGGGCCACGCCAACCACGGGTTTATGAAGACAGGAACTGAACAGCTGTTGATTCCCATCTGGAATATATTTAATGTTTGCCTGCTTGTGGAGCATCGTATTTAAAGGGTGTGGGTGAATGAATGTTTTTAAAAAAAAACTATGCACAGGCTGTATGAAAGATGGCTAGGTCCATCTTTGCTTATTTTTCAATGAGTAATGTTAATACCTTTTCTTTGTCAGTGAACTGTATTTAGAAATATGATCTTTATTGTCAAATGCTCAAAAAATGCAACCAAACTGCATGTTTGGCCATAGGCTAGAATAATATATTAAGAGAATTAATGGAAAGTAGTCGTATCTGGATTTCATGAAACTATTCCAGATAATGTCCTCCAGCAAAACTTATAGTAACCTGTATTTTATAATGTCAATCTGCTGGACCAAGTTAATTTAGAAAATAATTTTTAATCCTCAGATTTTCAAAACCTTTACTACTGCAAGCTGATATGTACTTCGTATGCCCAAATTATATTTTTCAAAGATAGAACATTATAAGGCAGCATTATTTTGAATGTATCTTTTAGCTGTGGACAGAAAAAGCTTCACTGTCTAAATAGGACTTCTGCTCAAAACCTAACGGGAAAGCCATTTCTGGGGTAAAATGTGCTACACCTATCTAGGTCATTTTATGGTTTATAGTGAAAAAAGAGATCTTTGTACACCTCCTCAACCTGCTAGTAGAAATGTTGACTTCGGTTTTTGCACCCTCATCACTAGGACCTCGTAAGTTGCCTCTGTTCTTCGGAAGCAATGGGAATAAGAATATGCTATTGAAAATAGTACATGGGACCAGGCACCATGGCTCATGCCTGTAATCCCAGCACTTTGGGAGGTGAGCAGATCACAAGATCAGGAGATCGAGACCATGCTGATCGACATGGTGAAACCCTGTCTCAACTAAAACACAAAAAGAAAAAAATCCGGGCATGGTGCCATGTTCCTGTAGTCCCAGCTACTCAGGAGGCTGAGGCAGGAGAATCGCTTGAACTGGGGAGGCAGAGGTTGCAGTGAGCCGAGATCATGCCACTGCACTCCAGCCTGGTGACAGAACGAGACTCCATCTCAAAAAAAAAAAAGGAAATAGTACATGGAGGGCATGCATTTTAGTTTAGAAAAATCCCCCTCCCCCTCTCCAGTTCCAGAGGGAGAAATTATAATCTATACTGTGCCAGAAGGGAGTGGGGCTGCAGAGAGGATGGTGCCTTTTCTTGCCTTCTGCGGTAATGTCCAACACCTGCCGTAGGTTTCCTTGCCCAAACGAAGTCATTTCTACTGTATAAACTCAGACAAGTGTGCCATAGCCAAACATAGGTCAATAAAAAATGTTCATTGGTTTTGGAAGGAAAGAGAGGGGAGTATTACCCCACCAAATACCAGTGAACAGCACCCTGGCTTTGGTCATCTGTCCAAGGCTTATAATTTCTGTGGGCCTGGTAAGCCCTGTTCCCAGGTAAGCAACGGAAGACTTCTCCAGGGCAGGCATCGCTGTGGGTTTTCAGGCAGCAACTCCCCCATCAGATTTTGGGTGTTACTCCCCACCATCTCTCCCCACATCTCAGCCTGTCCCTCAGAAATGACCACAGCAGCCTCATTCAGCAGACTTAACATCTTTCAGATAACCTTCCTGAAAAGGAAAGTAATTGCATGAATCCAGGCCAAACAACGAGTAGAAGAGAGCCATCCAAAGTCATTAATAATGAGTTCAGGGAAGTAGATGCATTTTTTCCTGGCACAGCCAATATGTCTATCTCATAACAAATCAAAAAATAATTTTCCATTTGGAAAAGCAAACACCATGACTGTAATTGTTAATGCGTACAATCATGAACTTCACACCCTCCTCCTCAAATGTTACGGCTTTAGGGAAATCATAGAAAAGGACCCTTTTGTCCCCCAGGGGATCAAAGCAAGTCCTCTTAGGAATTTGATGTGTGCCACGGGTCTGTTTTTCTTTCACAGTGACTAGTCATGTTCTGCAGTAGCTCTGTTGTTCATTGTTGGTAATAGGTCCATATCACAGTCAAACTGGCATTCAAACAATTATGGGCGTGATACTATGATGTCCTTTTTATATGATTGTATGTGCTTAATAACAAAGTTATTTTTCTTACATGGCTGTATTGTGTTTTGTCCTGACACCCAGTTTTGTGAAGCAGGTCATCTTTTTACCCAACAGACAAGGCGACGGATTGGTACATTTCTCTTGGGAGCTGAAATCTAGAATCTGAGTCAGCCACCTCTGGGATCTGGATGTGGTGAAAGCATTTGAATCTGAGTCAAGGTCTGAAGGCCCAGGTACCACTGAGTGTGGGTACCCTGCAGTCTCCCTATCTGAGATTCCCAGGGTGGGATTTTCAAACCAAGAACCCTCTGGATGCTCATTGGAGCTGCCTTAGGAGCTCACAACGAGAGTCCTGTGAAGGCTGAGTGCTCCTTGCTCCCAGCACTGCACACACGGTGACTCAGTGTTCAACTAGTTTCCTGTTTTGGATCAGAATTTCACGTAGGATTTCCATTGGCGGATGCAGTGGCTCATGCCTCTAGTCTTAGCTACTCAAGACGCTGGAGTAGGAGGATCCCTTGAGCCCAGGAGTTCAAGGCCAGTCTGGGCAACATAGCAAGACCCTATCCCTAAAAAAAAATAAAAAAGTTTTATTAAATGTGGCACTTCCCCCTAGAAGGGCAGAAACCCCAGGAACCAGTCTGCCTCTTTTTAAAAAAAAAAAATTTAAAAAAAAAAAAAAAAAAAATTTCCTTTTAGGGTGGGGGAAAGCTGACTACTTTAAAGTTGGAAGGAAGAACTCTCATGAGTTGGTAGCTGAAGCCCTCTATGTAAAGATAAGAGGAGGGGAATTTTGGTCAACTGGGCCATATGGGAAGTGGAGTGCTATGGTAAAATGGGAGCTTATTTCTAAAGGATTTTAGCCATCCCTTAGCAGGGTACATTTAGCATCCTGAAGCTAACCTATATTTATACGTCTCACTTTGTTTAGTAAATATTTGAGTGCCTATTGCAACCTGGGCACTGTGCTCTGCACTGCAGACACAATTGGGAGCAAAAGCATCTTAATCCCTGTCCTGCTGGAGATTTTTGGCAACAAAGACAAGGATCCTTCCAGACAAAATAAATTAATCACATAAATATGTGATTACAAACCACGATAAGCTACAAAGTATTGGGTGTTACGAGAGCCAATAAGGGTTCATGCCAAGGGAGCCCGCCCTTGGCTCCGTGATGCACTCCCAGAGCCACACACTCAAAGCAGCCAACAGCACTCGCATCAGCTGCACAGGACCTCATGGCCCTCCCAGCCTTTCCCAGACAGCAGCTCCGCAAAGGCTCTGGGTGACACAGCAGATTATGGAAATCTGGGAGACCACTTCATATGTAATGTTTCCAGCCCTCTGAATTTAATGCACCAAAAGCTGGTTGTGCACTTCCAGTCCTCATGGCCTCTTGACGTCCCACTGTGCAGACTGGAACACTGGAATATCATGTTCCAGTCTTGATTCCCAGCAAAATTTGAGGCTTGTTTCTTCTCCACCAGGACACTGCAGTTTTGAAAAAGCTCGCGATGCTGTTGAAGCCCAAAACTGTGAAACACCCTCATGAACACCTTCATGTGAAGTTCATGATGGTTCATGAGCTGTGAAACAGCTCAGCTCCCTGTGCAAAATTCCACGGCCCTGCTCATGTCTAGATGCAGGTTGTAGGACGGCCAGATGGGAAGTGGCGCTCAGCCCCTGGGTGGTCCACAAGGAAAAGGCAACTCGGCCAAGATGTGTGGGTGACAGCAGTTGGATCGTATGATCTGGGGAACTGGTTGAGGGCTGGATGAGTTTCTTAGGCTGCCAAAACAGTGCCACAAACTAGGTGGCTTGAAACAACAGAAGTGTATTGTCTTACAGTTCTAGAAGCTGGAAGTCTGAAATCAACGTGTCGGCAGGGCCGGTAGCTGCTGAAGGCTCCTGGGAGCAGCCGTCTTATCTCGGTGTCATTTCTGGTGTTTGCCCACAGTCTCGGCATTCCTCACCTCCAGTATCACATGGTATTCTACCCTCCTGCCTCTGTGGCTTCACTTGGTGGGCTCCAGCATTCTCTGCCCTAAGCCTTCTGTGTGCCTATTTTCTCTTCTTATAAAGATGTTACTAGTAGCCAGGCACTGTGGCTCATACAGGTAATCCCAGCACTTTGGAAGGCTGAGGTGGACAGATCACTTGAGGTCAAAAGTTCAAGGCCAGCCTGGCCAACATAGTGAAAACCTGTCTCTACTAAAAATACAAAAGTTAGCCAGGCATGGTGGCACATGCCTGTAATCCCAGCAGAAGGCTGAGACACAAGAATTGCTTGAACCCAGGAGGCAGAGGTTGCAGTGAGCTGAGATTGCACCACTGCACTTGCCTGGGCAACAGAGCGAGACTCCTTCTCAAAAAAACTAAATGTGGCTTAATGCAATGTGACCTCATCTCAGTTTAATTATATCTGCAAAGATGATATCCAAATAAGGTCACATTCTGAGGCTCCCGTAGATAAGAATTTTGGGAGGGCACGTCAACCCAGTATAAGAAGGAAATTTTCTCCCTATTTGTTGACTGTTATCCTGCCTATTTCCTTTAATAGCATTTTTTTCCAGCTTGAAATTCTTAGTCACTTCTTTCAACAAAAATGTATTGAAGGTGGGGTACAGTGTTGAATGGTACAGAGTCCCTGCACTTGTGGAGCATATCTTCTGGTCCAGGAAAACAAACAGAAACGTATGTATCAGTCATGGTTTTCGAGAAACACCATCAAGAGATAGGGATTTATTTTAAGAATTTGGCTCAGCCAGCGCAGTGGCTCACACCTATAATCCCAGCACTTTGGGAGGCCGAGGTGGGTGGATCATCTGAGGTCAGGAGTTTGAGACCAGTCTGATCAATATGATGAAACCCCGTCTCTACTAAAAATACAAAAATTAGCCGGGTGTGGTAGCATGTGCCTGTAATTCCAGCTACGCGGGAGGCTGAGAGAGGAGAATCACTTGAACCCGGGAGGCAGAGGTGGCAGTGAGCTGAGATTGCGCCAATACATTCCAGCCTGGGCAACAAGAGTAAAACTCCATCTCAAAGAAACAACAACAAAAAAAGAAATTGGCTCATGAAGTGTAGATCTGGAAGTCTAAAATCTGCCAGGCTGGCAGGCTGGAGACAGTTAATGTTGCAGTTGGAGTCCACAGGCATTCTGCCAGAAAAATTTCTCCTTGCTGGAAAGGTCAGTCTTTTTCTATTAAGGCCCTTAGCTGATTGGATGAGCCCCACCTACATTATGGAGGGTAATGTGCTTTACTCAGTCTACTAATACATATGTTACTTTCATCTTAAAAGCACACTCATAGAAACATCTAGAATGTTTGACCAAATATCTGGGTGCTGTGGCCCAGCCAAATTGACAGTAAAATGAACCATCACAATATATATCAGTGCTAAGTGCTGTGGGGAAAAGTTCGTAGGATAGAGGAGTGAAGAGTGATGGAGGGTGGGAGTGTGTCCATGAGGTGGAGTCTTCCGGAAAGGTGGTGTATGAGCAGAGGCCTGAACAAAGGGAGAAGTGAGCCCTGTAGGTGAAAGTGATCCACCCAGAGGTCATACAGCCAGACCCCGAGGCAGACCTGCTTGGTGTGCTCAAAGAGTAGCGATGGGGCCACCGATGTTGCGGAACAGAATAAGCAAGGGAAAGCGGGGTAGGAGATACCTTGCAGAGGCAGGCAGGGGCAAGGTAGAGCCTTAAGGCCCTGCAGAAGGACTTTGCATTTCCTAGTGGACCTGTAGAGAGTTGCTGAAGGGAAAAGAATGGAAGTAAGGAAATGCATTAGGAAACTGTTGAAGCAGTGTGCAGTCAGGTGCCGCATCAAGACGTTTTAGTCAATGGAAGACCACGTTTACAACGGTAGACCCATAAGATTATAAGGGAGCTGAAAAATTTGCTTTACCTAATGATATGATAGCCATTACATAGCACAGTTACTTTATTTTTAAATAAAATTAGTGTAACCTACGTGTACAGCGATTACAAAATCTACCGTAGCATAGCGATGTCCCAGGCCTTCACATTCACTCACCACTCACCCACCCACCCTCAGCAACTTCCATTCCTGCAGGTTCCATTCATAGGAAGTGCCGTATACAGGTGTACCATGTTTTATCTTTATACAGTATTTGTACTGTACCTTTTCTGTTTCGACACTCAAATACCATTGGGTTACAACTGTCTGCAGTATTTATATAATAACATGCTGAACAGGTTCGTACCCTAGGAGCAATAGGTTGTACCATATAGCCTAGGCGTGTAGCAGGCTGTGCCATCTAGGTTTGTGTAAGTGGTACATCCCATGATGTTCACACAACAGTAAATCACCTGTGAGACATTTCTCAGAATATATCCCTGTTGTTAAATGATGCGTGACTGTACTTGTTTGTCGACCGTCTGCACTATGAAAATTGATACTGCACTTGTTTTTTTGTTTTGGTTTTTTGGGGATTTTTTGAGACAGGATCTTGCTCTGTCATCTATGCTGGAGTGCCGTGGCATGATCTCGGCTCACCGCAACCTCTGCTTCCCAGCCTCGAGCAATCCTTCCACCTCAGCCTCTTGAGTAGCTACGACCACAGGCACGAGCCACCATGCCCAGATAATTTTTTTATTTTTTGTAGAGATGGGGTTTCCCCATGTTGCCCAAGCTGGTCTCAAACTCCTGGACACAGTCTATCTGCCCCCCTCAGCCTCCCACAGTGCTGGGATTACAGGCGTGAGCCACTGTGCCTGGCATGTACTCTACTTGCTTATCTGCTTCCTTGCTAGGCTAGAAAACCCTTAGGAGCAGGAACTATTTTTCTACCATATTCCCAGCATCTGCCACAATATCCAGTACACAGTAGGAGTTGAATGCGTATCTATATAGTGAATCTGATTCAGTTAATGCATGTAGTCTTCACAAAACCCCACAAGGTAGATACTTTTGGTATCCTCAATGTATACATATCCTAAGAGGTAAACCTTCAGAACACACAGGTGTATTTCAGAACATTGACGTGCTGTGTTGGTTTAATCCCATAGAATAAACATAGCACAGACAGCCCCACATCCTCTCCCACTTTGGAATCACATGTGACTTCACAGAATGGGCCTCTATGCTGCAGAAGGTCACAAGAAAAAAAATTGTCTAGACACAGGGCTTTTTATTTCCCACCATCCAATTTTCTAATCTACGCTGGGTTGACACCCTTTCTACCCTCCCGCTATGAGGTGACTAACAAGTATATAGTATGACTCTTAAGAAGTTAGTGGGAAAGAAAATAAAAGAATAATGATACTAATATAGTCACTGTTATAGTTTATTCCTGACACCGCATGAAGTCAAAAGTCTGCACATAACTTTTGACTCCTGAAAAACATAACTACTAATAGCTTCCTATTGATCAGAAACCTTACCCGTAATAAACAGTTGATTAACACATATTTCATATCTTGTAGGTATTACATACTACGTTCTTCAAAAGTAAGCTAGAGAAAATAAAATGTTATTAAAATCATAAAAGAAAATATATCTGCTATTAAGTGGAAGTGGATCATCGTAAAGATCTTCATCCTCGTCTTCAGGCTGAGTAGGTTGAGGCTGAGGCTGAGGAGGAAGAGGAGAGGTTGGTCTCTCTGTCCCCGGTGGCAGAGGCAGAAGAAAGTCCATGTATGAGTAGATGCACCCAGTTCAAACCCATGTTGTTCAAGGGTCTACTGTACTTAGTATTAGATGTGGCCTCCAAAATAACTGGGAGTTTGTATTAATCCATTTTCCTTTTTTTTTTTTTTTTTTTTTTTTTTTTTTTTTTTTTTGAGATGGAGTTTCACTCTTGTTACCCAGGCTGGAGCGCAATGGCACAATCTCGGCTCACCGCAACCTCTACCTCCTGGGTTCAAGCAATTCTCCTGCCTCAGCCTCCCGAGTAGCTGGGACTACAGGTGTGCGCCACCATGCCCAGCTGATTTTTGTATTTTTAGTAGAGACGGAGTTTCACCATGTTGACCAGATGGTCTCGATCTCTTGACCTTGCAATCCACCCGCCTCGGCCTCCCAAAGTGCTGGGATTATAGGCGTGAGCCACCGCGCCCGGCCTATTAATCCATTTTCATACTGCAATAAAGCACTGCCTGAGACTGGGTAATTTATAAAGGAAAGGGGTTTGACTCACAGTTCAGCATGGCAGAGGAGGCCTCAGGAAACTTATAATCATGCTGGAAAGCAAAAGGGAAGCAAGGCACCTTCTTCACAAGGTGGCAGGAGGGAGAAATGCTGAGCAAAGTGGAAGAGCCCTTTTTAAAACCATCAGATCTCATGAGAACCCACTGTCACAATAATAGCATGAGGGAAACCTCCCCCATGATTCAGTTACCTCCCCCTGGTCTCTCCCTTGACACGTGGGGATTATCGGAATTACAATTCAATATGAGATTTGGGTGTGGACACAAAGCCTAACCATATCAGAGTTAAAACTCAAAAAAATATAGGTTAAATAACATTAGCTAATGAAACATGCTATTGTTCAGGAAATGTTCTTTTCTGGAAGGAATATGGTAAATCTTTATTAATAGTCACTAATCAACATATATTTCTTATGAAGCTTCATGCCAAAAGTGAGGGAACTTGGAAGGCATGTTTTAATTCAGGTGTCCTTGCACAGGATTAAATTATTGAGCTGTTAGTATTAAGCTGATGGGTGAACTTCATTAAAGAACAAAACATAGACTGGCTTCAAATGTTTTTGACAATGATCCACTGGGAAAACATATTTTATGCAATGACGCAACATTCACGTTTCTATATGCAATTGAGACATAAGTTTTACAATATTTATCTTTACTACATAGGGTGCACTACCATTTTCTCTGGCAATTTGCTTTTTTAAAAAATCCTGGCTGGGCACAGTGGCTCATACCTAAAATCCCAGCACTTTAGGAGACTGAGGCAGGAGGATTGCTTGAAGCCAGGAGTTCAAGACCAGCTTGGGCAACAAAGTGAGACTCTGTGTAGCTCTACAAACTAAAAGAAAAAAAAAATAGTTGGGTGCACATTTACAGTCTAAGCCACTCGGGAGGCTGAGGCAGGAGGATCACTTGAGCCCAGGAATTCAAGGCTGCAGTGAGCTGTGATCTGTGTCAATACACGCCAGCCTGGGCAACAGAGTGAGACCCTGTCTCAAAAGAAAAAAAAAAGAAGTCTTGGTCACAACCACTAAGTTGACTTCATGGGTAGCAGCCCACAGTTTGCAAACCACTTGCTTAGGCTGATGTTTCTCAGATGTCTTTGTGCATATGAACTATCTGAGGATTTCATGACAGTGAAGATTCTGATTCTGGGGGCTAAGGATTGCCTTCTGGCAAGCTCCCAGGGGATGGTAATGCTGCTGTTTGGGAACCACACTGTGAGTAGCAAAGTCTTCCCTCAGACAGGAGCATGTGCTCTGGGCTTCAGACGGAGCAGGAGAAAATTAGATTCGTTTAGAACTCTGACAAGCATTAGGAATTCACATACAGCTATTATGTCTCGATTATTTAATTCCTGTGTCTTCCGTGTTTTAAAACATAGTTTCCCTGGGAAATGGCACATCTTAAGATAAACCTTAACCTCTCCATTAACACATTAGCAGGCATCAAGTCGATAGCTGCTAGAAGGGAAGATGTCTGGAGGGAGACTCTGGGAACGGAGAGTGAGAAGGTAACAAGCACAAGCCTTGCCAGCCTCCTGAATGGCTAAGACTGTAGATGTGCACCCAGCATGGGTCCTGGCTTTGCCACAAGTTGCTAATATTTTGGAGGCTGGTTCCAGAGGTGCGAGGGCAGAAACAACATCCCTGCAGCACGTTGACCCGGTAAGCTTTATTCACCAACTGTTCCCACATAGTGTCGCTTTCACTGGCATCCCCCAGCGATTCAGGGACTCCTGATTCTCATTGGTTCTGGTGAGCTGACGACTTATATGCCAAATCCCCACGTCTCCTCCGGCCTGTTTTCTGTGGCTGCTTCTCCTTTTCTACCTCTAGCATCACAGCCACACTGGAGATAGGAGCTGGGTGGGAGAAATGAGTCAATCAGAGGGAAAGTTGTATCTGTTGTCAGATTTTGCTTTACAAATAGTTTTTGTGATGGATGCGGACAGAACAGTTTCCAAAGTCAATTTTTGTCGGGTTTCAAAAAAAAAATGTAACCCATAGACGTTCTTGGCTGTGTTCCCCACCCCTCCCTCACAGTAACGTAATGTGCTGGACGTGCCCCAGCCCAATTTGGACACGGCTATAGACCTTTTTACCCCCAGGGGTCTGGAGATAATACACAGACTCTTACTAACTGCCATCATTCCGTGTAATTACAGGACCATGTAATGTGAAAGGAACACTTCTCCCATGTACCAAAGGGGTCATTTATTTACAATTCTGTAAAACTCTCAGCCAAAACTAGCGGATCATATACACAACTACGGAGAGCCATATGCGGGTAATTTGCCTTCTGGAAAATAAAAAGGTACAGAAATTGAATTAGGCTCAGATTATGGAGAAAGGAAATAACAGCTGGAAAAGATTTCAAAAGGTGGTCCCTTCAAAAGAGCCTTTCAAGAATAGCAGCCAAATACATTTTCCTTTCAGGGCTTATGTTCTGGGGCTGTTGAACACTGAGATCCAATACCAGCAGCCAGATTGACGCAGGCTTTGCATGTCAATATTCACATGAGGTGGGATGCAGGTCTTTGGGTCACTAAGATTAGACATGTGTGTTCCAAATAAATGAATGGGTCCCCAGGTATGTATTGGCTTTTCCAGCTACATAGACACCTTTCTACCAAGGATAAAATCTGTGATCTGTGTAGAGAAGATCTTTTCTTGCTGAGTCTTTGTTGAGTAATCAGCAACTTCATTGCATCTAAGTCTTCCTCTGCTCATCTCATGATTACTGGACTCGAAGTTTCGCCTTGGTAGCTTATCTGTGGTCAGATGGTACCAGGGGCTGCTGCTATACCACCCTCACACTTACACACACACACACACACACACACACACACACACACACACACAGACACACACACTCTTATCTTGCAAAGAGGTACACAGGCATCCCTCCCTCAGGTACTTCAGTTTCTTTCCCGCCTTTTACTTGATTCCAAAAGTCCCCAGTGAAGCCAGGAAATCTAAGTACTATTCTTAGGGGAAAGTTGTCCTGGGATCCCTCAGGGATAAAGGGAAGGGGTGAGGGATCCTGGGTGCATGGAAGGGGCCTGAGGAAGCATGTTGCAATTGACAACCTAAAATATCAATCCTCCTAATGTCTGCCTTAAGTCTGAAATTCTCATCACTCATTTCCCTGCTTAGGGACCATTCACTCAGGCCACAGCTTTCAGTTACAAGAGCAGGTTCAGCCATTAACCAGCAGGTACATGGAGAAGTTAGTCACTTGACTCCATATTAAGGCCCAAACAAAGCAATTTTGAGGGAATGTGTGAAATATAATGAGGAGGAAGAAGACAGAATTAATCTCAGAGCTAAACTCTGGCATAGCTAGATTCCAGGGAAGAGAGTGGAATTGTAAGAAAAGCTAAGACAACCAAGGAGCTTTGTTCTCTCCAAAGCACCTTCTCCTGTAATGCAATGAATGGTCTCTCCACCACCATCACTGTGAATTTCAGGGCTTTTGAGTCACTTCCATTACTAGCTGGGTGACCCTCACATCACACTAGGAAACATGAAGAAATGAATTCCACCTCATTTGGAACAGTTTGGATCAGGGCCGTGCCCAGGTAGGGGCTGTACCAGGGGCTTCCCCATCTCCCACTCCTTTCTGACTTCAAAGACAGGGTCCTTGCATTCTCCCTAACGGAATGTAGAGGTCTTATTTGTAGGTAGTTGTGCCAATCTGTCTCCCACCCTTAGTCATAAACTACTTGAGGACAAGAATTAACTATCTTCACAGCTGCTAGAGAACTACAGACGCACTTGGTGCATATTAAGTGCTCAGAAAATGTTAGCAGAAAGCAAGCAGTTGCTACAGATACAGCCACCAGTGGCCCCCATTTACGTCCATTCACTTAATTATTCAACAGACATGTATTGAAAGCGCTTATCTACTATGGTCAGCACTGGTCCCTGTCTTTATGGGATTATAAATTTATTTACACGTAGATTAATGAATGAAGTCACAGGTTTGTGCTGGCACATACTGAAGCCCCATCTCCTTGCTATTTCTTTTTCCTTATGGAAGTTTCCTGGAGAATCTTTATTTTACAATTTGCAACTGGATTCTTCATCCTTGATACCTCCTATTCTGGCTTTTACCCTTTTTAAGGAAAAGCAAGTGCCTATACATCCTGCCAATAAGAGACAGCCTCTAATAGGCTTCTCCTGTTCCCTCCTCCATGCTCAGTATCTACTGTATATGGGTTTCACAACTTGCAAGTCCTGTCCAGGAAGTGGAATTTTCCTATTGAACCAAAATTGTGTTTTATACTCAAAGCTGAAAATGCACTAGGCATCCCCATGTTTGTTTATTTGTTTGTTTGTTGTTTTCGAGATGGTCTTGCTCTGTCACCAGGCTGGAGTGCAGTGGCGAGATCTTGGCTCACTCCACCTCCCAGGTTCAAGTGATTCCCCTGCCTCAGCCTCCTGAGTAGCTGGGACTACAGGTGCCCATGAGTGGCTAGTTTTTTGTATTTTAGTAGTGTGATAGCCTGCTTTTTGCCAGCTAAAACTAACTCTCCCTTTTCCAGACTAAAAGCTATTCAGGCTTTATGTTAGCTTCTTGAGCCGGACAGACTCCATCTTAGCTTCTTCGTTTTAGTTATTCTCTCATCATTAAGTATGTAAGTATAGTATGTAGCTGGGGCAGGCTGACACTGGGCACCCAGGAATGCATTTGATGATAAGACGCCAAGTTGAGTGATATCAGCAGAGCCTGGAAATGTAGGTGCAGTTGAGCGCTCAGAGCCCCCATTATCTATAAGCTGTATGTCTTTCATGACAGCTTTGCCCCTCGCACCTGGCACTGTTTTATTATGTATCAGTTTATCTTTTGTGCTTACCCTGCTTTTGTGAAACCTTTATGTCAGCTAGGTTCCCCCTCCCTATTAAAACTAGTATATAAAAGACTACCTAACTTTTTCTTCCGGGGCCGAGAGAAATTTGGGCGTTAGCCACTCTCGGTCGCTGGCTCAATAAAGGACTCATAATTCAATCTCAGAGTGTGGCGCATTCCTTGACTTGCTTGGGTACAACAGTAGAGTCAGGGTTTCACCATGTTGGTCAGGATGGTCTTGATCCCCTGACCTCGTGATCAGCCCACCTCAGCATCCCAAAGTTCTGGGATTACAGGCGTGAGCCACCACTCCTGGCCGGCATCCCCATGTTCTTAAGTGAGCATCATCAAATAGTTTTGAGAGCTGCCGCCTCCCCATGGAGCTTAGTGAGCAGCTCCTGTTCAGAACTGTGCCTCTCCCACCTGACCCCAGGCTGTGTGAGAAGAGGACCGGGTTGAGGGAGATGTAGACAGCCTTACAGAAAATATGGTGTTATTGATGACAAGCTTGTGCCTACTTAGAGTGTGGCTAGGGGAGAGGTCACGTTCTCTGGCTGGATGTGTGCCAGGTCTATGTTGTTTGCCCCCTAAAGCAGGGCCTGCCACAAGCATTCTTGGGAGGAGGATCTAGGAGTCTCCTCTTCACCAGACATTCCCGTGACCATCGGGAAGGAGAGAGGGGCACTTGGCATGTGTGCCCTGAAGAGTATATTCATATTCTCTATGAATATACTTATTCATAGAGATACCACTTGCTCCAGTGAAGTCAGAGGACTAGTGGGAGTAGCTTCTTTCACAGGGCTTGAAGGGACTGTGGATGATTTCCCTGGGAAGAAGGTGAGGCATCCATCTATTCCCTGATATGTGAAAATGAAGGAACACAGAGGGGAAAGAAGGGGCAGGAGCCCAATGCCAGGGACCCTTCCTTACTCTGATATGTGCGCAGCCACCAAAGCTGGCCCCCTTCTTGCAGCCTCTTGCCATCCCTCTAAAAGTTTGAATTAGCAGAGGCAGGTAAGCAGGAAGTAGAGTCTCAGAACCAGACCTTTGCTTCCTTCCAGACAGCCAGGCACAGAGCCCCAGCCCCACTGGGGTTGCGGACAGGGAAGAGCCAAGCTTTAAATCAAGTTCAAGGCTCAGGTTTTAATGATGAACAGGGCTTGGTCTTAAATCTCAAAGGTGCCTAGAAAGTTAAAATTTGGGCAGGATGACATGAAGGAAGCCGCAATCAAAAAGGAGACAGTGAATTCATCAAAAGTTAAAAGCTAGTTTAGATGTCCAACTAATTTACAGTCGTTAGTAAATCAGTTGGGGATGAGATGCATTTATCAAATTAGGACTTTCAAGTTCACTTTATAGTGACTTGGGATTTTACTTCAGTTATTTTTATATATGGAAGTGTATCTTTTCTTATCTTTTAAGTTTGCATGGGTTCAGTGCAAGTGTCCACGAAGCTGTGGATCTGAAATTTTAGACACGTTCTTTTGTCTTTTGAGATATAGAATCCTATTGCCATCCACTCTTCGTCAGAACCCTGAGCTCCATTTTTAGAAGAAAAATGTCTCTGCTGTAAACATTCTAGTATTTCACAACTAACGAAATTCCTCAGGGAATGCATATGAGGAAATCCAGACACAGGCAAAAGATTTCCTTCAAATGCCAGGGGAGAGTGAAAAGTGAAAGATGTTCATGGCAAACCAAACGTTAGGGTCACTTGGTTTCAAAATGGGAGAAAGACATGCATGTGTGGATTTGTTTGCAGATTCACAATTCTTGGACCTGGGGCCTATAATCAAATTATGCTGTTGGCACAGGGGATGTCCAAATATCCCCATAATTACTCTTGATTGAGATGACTCATGTAGGGGCAGGTGGAGAGAGGGGTGGGAAGGAAAAATGGAAAATGGTTGTTTTAGCCAGTTTTTTCTAATTCTGATTTGTAAGCTTGTGGAGATCAGTCCCCGACAGCATTAAAACACTCTAAATGTATTTTATGATTTTGAAAATATTTTAAGACTAATACTTAAAAGATATCTTTTACATGATCTCTCTAAAATAATCTTATGGGGCAAGGGATATGGGTGGGAAAGAGATAAAACGATGTTGCATGTGTGTTAATAATTGTAAAAGTTGGGCTATGGGTGCATGGATGTTCAGTATTGCTGTGGTCTGAATGTTTGTGTCCCTGAAAATGCATATGTTGAAATTCTAACTCCCAAGATGATGGTATATTAGGAGGTGGGGTTCTTGGAGTGGGCAGTAATTAGGTCATGAGGATGGAACCCTCATGAACAGAATTAATGCCTTTATCAAAGCGATCCTAGAGAGCTCCCTTGCCCTTTCTACCATGTAAGGACACAGAAAGAAGATGTCATCTATGAACCAGAAAGCAAGCCCTCACCAGATGCTGAATCTACTGGCATCTTGATCTTGGACTTCCCAGCCTCCATAACTAAGAGAAATGCATTTCTGTTGTTTGTAAGCTACCAGTCTATAGTATTTTGTTGTAGCAGCCCCGGTGGACTAAGACAATGATAATATCCCCTCCACATTTGTACAAGTGTAAGAATAAAAATATATTTAATAAGTCTTTCAAAATGGCATCAGTTAAAAACAAAAAATAAAAAGTAAACAAAATAGAAGAAATGACAAAAACAAAGTTGCATGAATTTAGTAAGAAAAAAACAAAATTGCATGCATTTAGTAAGACAACTTGCTTGTTGTCAAATCAAAGCGCTAACTGTCCTAAGGTAGAGGTCACAGTCCAGCATTCACTTAGGCTGCAAACAACATTCCCGCGAGAGGAAGTTCTGAGCCATCTCCCTTTCTAAAGCAAGTTCCAATTTACGGAATGGGCTCTGTGCTGGAAAAACCAGAGCCAGATACTTTGGATGAAATAAATCAATCCTCTATCTCTGTTTTTCACTCTTCATTTTCCTTTCTTACTCATGGGCCCAGTCCTGGTGGAGGAAGCTGAATTCTCCAGTTTCACTGTCATTTCTGGGCAAGGTCTTTCCTCTGGAAATCGCTAGTGGGCTAATGTTCTGTTAGTATTTATGTGAGGATTTGTCACAGTTGTTTCCTGACTCTCCCCATGGCCACAGGCAAAAAGCTCTAGGATTAGGTTTGGACTCTAATGAAAAGAATTTTTCAAGCTCCAACAAGCTAAAAATGTTTATGTGGAATTCTCTTCAGGACCCCTTCTATGCTACCAGGCCTCATTCATCCCAGCTTCTCTCCTTTCTTTCTGGCCTTCAATGAAAGGGACATGGGTGGAGCAGGACTATAATCTCATGGGAAAGACTCTAAAGATTTGCCTTCCCCCCACCCATTGGCCAACTCAGTAAATTCCACTAAAATGAATTAGAGAGTTTGCATTTCATCAACAAACATAGCGTTTACTGTGGAATAAGGGTATCTCTGTTATTGCTGACTACCCAACAATTCTTCTTCTTTCTGGTAAGATAAATAATAAATCTATCTTTCCTTTGGGGAACCCATTTGATAGGGTTGGGATACCCCAATTCCAAGAGTTGGACATGTGTATGACTCAGGCCTATCTACATGGTATCCTTGATGCCAAGCAGTGCCTAAAACACACTAGGTAAATAGCTATTACATAAATTAATGAATGAATGTGAATTTTAGTTGTTAGAGAAGTCTTGGCTACAGTGATTGATTCATTAGTGAGTATGTATCTCAGCAGTTCTCAAACTTTTTGATCTCAATCAATACCTTTTTATAATTGTAAGTACTACAAAAGACCCCAATGAGCTACCTTTTATAACAGCAAGGCATCTTTTCTGCCACAAAGAGTGCGTTGCTTCATGTTCTGTCTGAGAACTCCACGGCAAGGTGCTGTCGTTCAGAGAATCAATGTAGTTTCAGAATGTGGCACTTGCAACCTCAGAAGTCTCCAAAGTGAGTTGCATGGAAGAATGTAAAGAAATAATAAGCAGCTGGGTGCAGTGGCTCATGCCTGTAATCCTAGCACTTTGGGAGGCTGAGGAGGGTGGATAACCTAAGGTCAGAGTTCAAGACCAGCCTGGCCAACATAGCAAAACCCTGTCTCTTTTTTAAAAATACAAAAATTAACCAGGTGTGGTGGGGAACACCTATAGTCCTAGCCACTCAGGAGGCTGAGGCGGGAGAATCACTTGAACCGTGGAGGCAGAGGTTGCAGTGAGCCAAGATCGCACCACTGTACTCCAGCCTGGGTGACACAGTGAGACTCCGTCTCAAAAAAAAAAAAAAAAAAGGAAGCAATTTGAAACTTCTCCTGTACCCCAACGAGTCACCTGATTTATTGTAGTTGTTGAATCTAATTAGAAGTAAGATGAGTCTATCAGCAGAACTGGCCAAAAAACAAAAACAAAAAAACTTTAGGCTAAAATTTCTAAGATAGACCTGGAAAGCCAGAAGTGGTGTAGGTGTGACCTATGGCCCTTAAAATTGGACCTCTGAGGTAGAGACTGCTAATTGCCCCTAACTCCCTCCACTGGTGTGTTTATTTCTGGTTTTCAGCTGGTTCATGGCCATGCAAAATAAAGACTACATTTCCCAGCCTCCCTTGCAACTAGAGATGTTCATGTGACTAGGCATCAGTCACTAAATGTAAGAAAAAGTTATGTGTAACTTGTAGAACATTCCTTTAGAGGAAGCCCTTCTTTCCGCTGGCTGGAATTTGGATATGATGCTGAGAACTTAAGCAGCTGTTTTATACTAGGGGGTGGCTCATTCAGGATGGCAGAGGAGAAAGAATATGGAGCTACAGTCCCTGACAATCATGGAGCCAGTACACCAGTCACTGACCCCTTTCTTAGGGGTCTGGGTAGTCATGCCCTACAAATCCTAAATTCTCATCAGATGGGTTTTATTTAACCCTGTATATCGTAACTAACTTTCCAATCTGACTCTGGCATAACATGGAAGAAAATCAAAATATTTTACCCCAAAATATATTTCCTTGCCATACCTTGAAATTGCCCTGCAAAGTCTCTTGTGGGAAAACTCCACATTCTATAGAGAATCCCTTCTCCCCTTTGTTTTTATTCCTTCCTTTCCAAATCCAGGAGATAATCAATTAAGAGCCAGAAACCTTTTTAAGTCCGATAAGAAACAGTTTACAACCTGCTCTCTCTGAAGTCTGCTATCTGAGAGCTTCCTCTACACAATAAAACCTGGTCTCCACAATCCTTTATCTTAACCTGAATATTCCTTTCTGTCAGTCCCAGGTCTTCAGACAGACTCAAACAATTGTCTGCCAGAAGATGTTTAAATTTACCTATAGCCTGGAAGCCCCCACTTTGAGTTGCCTCGCCTTTCTGAACAAAACCAATGTATTTCTTCAATGTATTTGATTGATGTCTCATGCCTCCCTAAAAATGTATAAAACCAAGCTGCACCCTGGCCACCTTGGGAACATGTTCTCAGGACCTCCTGAGGGCTGTGTCATGGGCCATGGTCACTCATATTTGACTCGGAATAAATGTCTTCAAATATTTTACAGAGTTTGACTCTTTTCATCAACAACTGCCTGCCTCTGACCTAGTAAGAGAAAAAGGAACTTGAGTCTCTTTTAACCACCGGAATTACTAGCATTTTGAGTTTTCTGTAATATTCAGTCAAACCTAATCCAACTGTTAAAACCCTCAACAAGTCAGGCACAGCGGCTCACACCTGTAATCCCAGCACTTTGGGAGAACAAAGTTGGCAAATCATGAGGTCAGGAGTTCAAGACCAGCCTGGCCAATATGGTGAAACCCCCTCTCTACTAAAAATACAAAAATTAGCCAGGCATGGTGGTGCATGCCTATAGTCCCAGCTACTTGAGAGGCTGAGGCAGGAGAATCGCTTGAACCTAGGAGGTGGAGTTTGCAGTGAGCCGAGATCACGCCACTGCATTCCAGCCTGGGCGACAGAGCAAGACTCTGTCTCAAAAAAAAAAAAAAAAAAAAAAAAAAAACAAATAAAAAACCCTCAACAAACTCTGCAATGAAGGTTAACAAAGTCCTTGCTCCAAAACCCAGCCTTAGTTCTGGGATGGACAACAAATGTTCTATAACCTCTTTCAACAGAAATGAGACCGTGATTCATCCCCTCGTCCTTTGCCACTTAAAGACACCAGGGTTGGTGAGGTAAATTCTGAAAAGGTAAAGGCTAGAGAAATATTGCTTTCTTCGGTTTTTGCATTGAGTAGCTTGCAGTGGCTGTTTGCTCTCAGACTTGTGTTTTTTCTTGTCCAAAAACTAATCTTGGAAGAGGAGGCAGTGAAATGCTCACACTTACATGTTTGCAAGCTTGCCCTCTGGAAATATGCTTTTCATGTTGGCAGCATTTGTAAGAAGAAACTGATGCTTGTCAGCACTGCCAGGGGCCTCTGGAAGAAACTGTACACACACCTAGTAAGAGAAGAAAGTTTTTTAAAAAAAGGCCTGGCACAGTGCCTCATGCCTGTAATCCCAGCACTTTGGGAGGCCAAGGCGGGCAGATCATCTGAGGTCAGGAGTTTGAGACCAACCTAGCCAACATGGTGAAACCCCACCTCTACTAAAAAAATACAAAATTAGCTGGGCATGGTGGTGCATGCCTATAATCCCAGCTACTTATGAGGCTGAGGCAGGAGAATCACTTGAACCCAGGAGGTAGAGGTTGCAGTGAGCTGAGATCATGCCATTGCACTCCAGCCTGGGCAACAAGAGTAAAACTCCATCAAAAAAAAAAAAAAAAAAAGCTGTTAGCCCTGCAGTTATCAAATGTATGTGTGCCCATCAGAATCACAGATTGCTGGACTCCACCCCCAGCGTGTGAGATTCAGTAGATCTGGGGTAGAACTAGAACATTTGCCTCTCTGATAAGTTCTATGAACCATACATTGAGAACCTCAGTAGTATGCTTGAAATATAAATAATATGTAGGAGCCTCCTTCCCATATGCATCTTCTCTTTGACCAGGAGAAAAGTGTAACCTGACAATAATAACATGTGCCGATATACTCATCCAGAAATAGAACTGAGGAAGAGAAGGGAGCTGAAGAGAGAAAGAACGCTGCACAACGCATCTCATTTTAAGAAGCAGTGACAGTGGGAGGAAAACAGTTCTTGCCAGGAGCAGGGCTGGGCGGCACAGGCAGGCCTGGGGAAGGCAAGGCATGAAGGTGGAGGGGAAGGAGGACTTGGGGGAATGAAGCTATTGTTTTGTTGTACTGTTGTGAAAAAGGTGGGTGGAAAGTGTCAAATCCATTTTGTTAAATGGCATGGTTCAAGGAATCTCCATCCTAGTATTTGAGAACCAAGTTATTGTGAAACCATGTTTTGGCTTTAAGCTCAAATCCTCTCTATAAATTGTACCACTTGAAAAATTAGCACATGCATCAAGACTTTATAAGCATCAAACTACTTAAGTCAATCAAGCAACTAAGTAAAGTATATCATTATATTCAGATCTTATGTGTGGGCAGATAGTCTTCATTCTATAGCTCTGTGATTTGCTGGTGGGATAAAGAGTTATTGAAAGATTGTATCAAACGTATTAAAAAATATGTCAGGGCAAAGAAAACGAATTTGAATCTTTCCAAATTTATATTAGCATTTCACCAGTTAGGTATGCACAGTACTGCTAAATATTTTCTTTTTCTAAACATAGAATTCCTGCCAGGATTATATTTTGTTTAGTTTTCATCACCTTCATATCTTGTGCTTTTTTAAGATGAGAAATATTTGACAGATTTACTCAAAAGTGTTGGTCACATTAAGCCAATAATTTGAAATTCTTGTTTCTTTCAAAGAAGAAATCATGTAGCATGGCTACATTCATACTGCATCAAAAGGGGTTCCCATTTCCAGGCATATTTTGGACTAAATATTCACAAAAACCCATTCTGTTAATGAAGCTTAACATGATGATTAAAATTTTAAAAACATTTTTAGATGCATGGTTGACTTGATGAGAAACTAAGGAGATTATCTGGAAGTCAGAAATGCCTGTCGTCCCAGCTACTCAGGAGGCCGAGGCAGGAAAATCGCTTGAACCCAGGAGATGGAGGCTACAGTGAGCGGAGATCATGCCACTGCACTCCAGCCTGGGCAACAGTGTGAGAGTCAGTCTCAAGAAAGGAAAGAAAAGAAACAACAGAACGGAACGGAACGGAAGGAAGGAAGGAAGGAAGGAGCGAGGGAGGGAGGGAGGAAGGACAAAAGGAAGGAAGGGAGGGAGGGAGAAGGAGGGAGGGAGAAGGAGGGAGGGAGGGAGGAAGGGAGTGGGAGGAAGGAGGGAAGGGAGGAAGGAAGGAAGGAAGGGAAGGAGCAAGGGAGGGAGGGAGGGAGGAAGAAAAGAAAGAAAAAAAGAAAGAAGGAAGGAAGAAAGGAAGGAGGGAAGGAAACCATATTCAAGGTGATTAAAGTTGATTTCAGGACAACCCATTAATGATGCTTGTATGTGTAAAATGAAGAAAGAACATCAAATTTTATAATAGGTAGAGAAAATGTAACTGGTAACAGACTCACCCAGTCACTGA